>NC_056731.1:1798882117-1799129617 GCF_019279795.1 Protopterus annectens | reverse complement strand
GGAGTCAGTGATCACATCCTCTTGTGTATGTATCATGCTGTTGCACCATCATTGCTGCCAGTGCTCA
This sequence comes from Protopterus annectens, assembly GCF_019279795.1. NCBI lineage: Eukaryota > Metazoa > Chordata > Ceratodontiformes > Protopteridae > Protopterus > Protopterus annectens. Next base: position 1,799,129,550 of record NC_056731.1, on the reverse strand, counting down.
TTATATTTGCTTAAGTATCAGGACTTGATCTGTACCACATAAGAGAAGGGTAGAAATGCAGGAAGGTGCATGTCCAACCTGATGCAATGCCTCATGTATTGAATATGGGGAATGGAACCACCTCCATTCTAGATGACGACACTCAAGACTTGGGATTACAAACTGTGTGCCTGCAAATATCAGGAAGAGTAGAAGTAGAGTAGTGTGTGTGTGTGTGTGTGTGTGTGTGTGTGTGTGTGTGTGTGTGTGTGTGTGTGTGTGTGTGTGTGTGTGTGTGTGTGTGTGTGTGTGTGTGTGTGTGTGTGTGTGTGTGTGTGTGTGTGTGTGTTTGTGTGTGTGTGTGTGTGTCTTTGTGTCCACTTAAATGAGATACCCCAGGTGCTGAGTTTGTACAGCTGAGCAGTGGTGATGCCCATGGATTGGGAGTGGAAGGCAGTGCACCCACAAGTTATAGTGGTGTCATATCAGCAATTAATTCTGCACTAACATGAGATGGCTTGTGTCCATTCACATTTCATCTGGATCCTCCCAAGACCATGGACTTTGTGGCTTGAAGGTACAAGTTGGTCGGTGGTTGCAATGTGTCTCAAAGGTACACCTATGGAGGCAATATTTGCTACTAGTGACCACAGCAGTAGTGTGTATACATCCTGCCCATATACTCCAGTTCAGTGTATAGTTGATGCATATCTTCCTGCAAACCACAAGGCACAAGAATCATCTACACAGTTTCTGTGTCCAGATCACTGATGTGCACATCCACTGATTAATTCTGCATGTCATATCCATATGAGGTATTTCCTTGGAGTCTCAGTTTCCCTCCCCTGCGATGGATATGTCAGATGTTGTGTGGGCTGGGGATGAAAGTAGAGCTTGTGTGGAATTCTTGGGTACAGTATGTCTGCCATGCACAGATGAGACCATGTGCTCAGCCTCCATCTCTGCAGGGTCTTATTTATAGGTTCATAGGTTCAGAGGTATATAGGTTCATAGGTTCATAGGTTTATAGTTTCATAGGTTGGTACTAGTCTATCATCCCTAGGGCCTATACAAGCCTAGCCATAACAATTCCCTGGCTATTTCTTCCCACAATATTTACTTCCCTGGACCCCTGTCTAGCAGGGTGACTGACGTGATCCCCGGGGTGAATTTCCTATCTCCCATCCAAATCATCAATGTCCCTTTTGAAGAGGGCCAAGGAGATGCTCTGCCTGACATGTATGGGCAGTCTATTCCAGAGTATGTGGAGTCTCTGGGTCAGGAACCTATCCCTCCAGCATGTTTTGTTCATTGTGATGACAAAGGTTTAGATTAATAGTGGATTCTGGTGACCTCTCCCCTGCAGTGTTCCAGACACTGCTGCTCAGTCACTGAACCATGCCACCTGCATGCTGCCATCATCATCAGCCACCACTGCCATGCTGAAGTTAGCTGTATGCTCCCCAATTGTGCTGAATGTTGTAATAGTGCAGCCTGTGAAAACATGGACACACATAATATCACATTCAGCCCACATACATATGCCTCAGAAACACTCTGTGACATGATGTATCTTGTAATCTACTTTAATGGCCATTCTGAGATGATGCCTCCTGTGCTGGTACAGGGGTGATTAGTGCAGGCTCAGCTCCCTCATCCAAGCTAGAAAGGTATGAGGGTCCACACATCCTAGCTGTCAAGTGACATCAAACAACTCCTCAACCTCAGTGAGCTGATTCTTTGCTGTGATCCTTCTCTTGTGGTGGAGCTGTTTGACACAATGTGCCATGTTTTTTCTTTTGAGCAAACAATCATGTTAGAAATCCTTCATCACTCCTGTTGTTGAGACTTATAATGGCAGTCCTCATCATTCACACAATGCACCAGTCCATGTCTAATCTAGCCCCAATAATGGTTATCTGCAGAACCTTTACGCAGGAAGTGCATGGTATGTTATGGAGGGCTTACAGTAGCACCATATTCTACTGGCAACTGAACTTTTTAAGGTATTACCTCCTATAGGTTCCTATGCCAATATCTGAATACCTGAGTACAAAATATGTCAGTCAGTGGCTGTGTATTCTGTGATATGTTATGCACCTGTATATGACTATGGTCTCCACCACTTAACGTACCTGGTTAACAGCTGCAGTTACTGCAATGCACAGCCTCGTGCCCTCTTTAGATACTGCATCACACCTCTACATATGGCTCAGGAACCACCCCTTTTGGCATATCATTCCCCAAGACAACATGTTAACAACTTGATTCACCCCACCACACACACACACACACACACACACACACACACACACACACACACACACACACACACACACACACACACACACACAGGTAGGCAGTATAGTGCCATGACAGTGTAATGAGGTCCTAGTTATACTCAAAGAAATCTGCATCACTCTCCCTGACATATATTGCTGGGTTTACCATAGCAGCTGAGGTACTTTGCCAGACAGATCTCCTTTATTAGCTCTGTGAAGATCCACATGAATAGAAATATTATCCCTTAGACAAATGGTTGTATGTGGTGTTGTGCAAAATGATGATGTCACTTTTTATTGTGTTCAAGAAGAGGCAGTCAGCACTATTGACATGAGCTGTGCTCATCAGAGTGACAATGAAACTGTGACATGTATGGCAGTGCATTTGGCAGTTGTGTGCACATAGCATTACAGTTTCAGTGACACACTGCATTACACACATCCACATCCGCAACCCCCTTTTCTCATTTTTGCACATGCATGGCACATAATTCACAAATGTGCATCCACGCACACAAGTCTACCAAATGGCTGATTGAGTAGACTTACATAGTGGCCAGGGATACTGCAGCAAGTGGAAAAAGTAGAGTTCCTGCATTATGTGTCACAGAGAGCAGAATTTTACTTTCTTTTCTTCTTGTCTAGGGAGTTCAAGAAGCACCTACTGGGCCAGTATGGTGGCCTTTTGAAAAAGAAGGACACTTGATAACAACTGGGCTGGGTGCAGATATTGAATTATGCCACTAGCATCACCAAAACTGGGGAGCAGTACTGTCATTGTTATGAGGTGATGGTATCTCAACTTGTTTCAACAGTGGAAGGCAACAATTTGGAAGAGTGAGCCAATGATGCATTATAAGTATTTATTTCTGGATACTACCATTGTCTTGTGTTATGCACAGTGTTGCAGATTTAGGCCTAATTGCACTTCCTTTATTTTGCAACTGCAAAGGAATGTTATCGGAATACAGGTGTTGCAGAAGTTCGGAGTGCCTCAAAAAGCAGTGGCGAGTGTATGTGTTCTTGTGCCAATCCATGGTACATATGCAATTGTGTTTATAGCATATGTGAGCTTCTGCAAGCACATTTGTGGATAAGGGGCTAAAGGTGAAGGAGAGGTCATGGTCACCTTGATTTCTGCCAGCTGCTGCTTCTGAAAATAAAAACAAAAGCCATGAGGCTGCCTTTAAAGAGGAAGACAATTATTCTTTTGTTGTGGGTGATGTGGAGGGGTCACTGGTGGCCTCTGTTTGCTTTTTGTTGGTTAATTCTCTTCTCTTGAAGGTGGATTAAAGAGTTCTCTACTAGTATCTCAGTGTCAGATGAGGAGGTTGCTCTTTGTCAAGTGTATTAGCAACTGGATGCCTGCATTGGCTACATGGAGTACCTTCTGGCACAACAAGGAGTCATGCAAATGACAGGCCATGCTCTTATGCTCATCAGGGTAAGAACTAACCCATACCTTTAGCCACACTGATGAGTAGTGCATTGGATTGTTGCTCTTTGAATCAGAATGGAAGTCACCATCACACAAGCCCACCCTATTGTCACCCATTGCATTCACTTTCTTATGTATCATGCCGAGTTCCTTTTATCATTGTCCAACTCTCCCCATCAATAATTGTCCACATTCTGTATGTATCTCAAATTGTAAAGATTGTGCTCCTAGCGAGAAGGGTTGTGGGTTCAAGGAACTGTTATGGAGTTATTTATGTTTTTAAGGTGTATTTCTGTGATGTATACAGTTAATACACAGATCAGTGTTGACATTGATGGGATAGGTTTGATCCTTGCAAAAGGAGGTTGTGGCTTCTGATCCATTCCTATGGGATTATGATGTTGACATGATGACTAAAGTGACTGAATTGCCTACACAATGTGCAGCATTTGATTCTCACATGGAGTAACTGGCTAGGAGTACAAAGGCACTTAGCCCAATACTAATCTATGAACCTATGAAAATGAGTCAACTATTTATTACTTCCTCACCAGGTTGGTTAAAGGGAGGGTTACAATCAATTGCCTGTCAAGGACCAGGATTCACCAGATCACTCAGGCACTCGGGTCATTCAATGACAAGTACCAGTATGACTCAGTCACAGTCCTTGTTTGTGTGAATGACCTGAGATGTACCACACTGGACTACATAAATAGAGACATAACGGTCCTCTCTGAATATGTGATGCTGGCTGGTGAGCAGCATTCTACCTTCACCAAGAATGATACCACAATACAAACAGAAAATGATTGACTTCAATAACTGACTTAACTACTGGTGTCATACCAAGGGGATACTTTGCCAGAGATAGTGCTAAGAAAATGTATAACTGCAATATGCAAGCTTAGATGCATTTAGGGTTAAAAAGAAATTAATACGTTTATTCTGCTTATTCTGTGTGAAATATGTGCAGCTGCAGGAAACCTTGATAAGAGAACAATTGACGCTTGAAAAGTCTACAATAGTCAGCAGAATGTGTATTGAGGCCAGAGTTGTATCTTGACCCTAGGCAAATGTATCATATCAAGAACTGAACAGCTGAAGAAGTTTGAGAAACAAAGGAGGGCTGAAATTAGCCCAAGGCCAGGTTGTTTTTCTCAAACATGTTTTTGCAAGACAGCAATTTTCTGACCATGTCAGCAGTAAATCTAACAATATCTTCTTTTCTGACCATGTCAGCAGTAAATCTAACAATATTTTCTTGTGTACATGCAGAGAACTGTATAAGAATAGCATGCTGAACTATGGAAAATCAGACAAACCTTGTACTTACATGCTTTGTCTCCTTGCTGCAAGTAATAAAGGGTGCCTTACTTAAACCTTACGTGCATTGATCTTTGTGTTTTCCTTTACAGATTGGTCCCTCGAGCCAGAAACCCTCACTTCACCTCAGATCAGATGACCAAGTGACTGAAACTGTATGGGGAAGAAACCAAATTGGTTCTTCTTATGTGAAAAGTCCTCCGACTGAATTGTCATCAAAAGAGGCCAGCCACTTTCTGATCTGCGACTGAAGCACGGGTTTTCCGCAAATCAGCGATCAATCATGTGGGCTCAGGTAAGGTGAATCTACTTTTTCTGTTCCAAGATCAGGGACTGGATGTGTATTGTTTCTGTCAGATTGTGTTTTATTACAGTCAGGAATAGAAAAGGTACAGTCTTGTCATAGATCAGGTGAAACAGATCAGTAGGCTTTAGACAGTCATTCTGAAAAGACTTTAACAAAATCCGTGGTACACGTAAAAATCTGAAGGCATCAGGTAATATTTTTCTGAACAGTCTATGTAGCAAACAAAATAGGGAAAAATGGGTAATAATTGTGCAAAGACACCCGGAAATCCATAGTTAACGGAAGATGCAAAATATATGCAGTCACAGCACGCAGACAATATTAAATACTTTTCAAAATGGGTTATTAAGTATGAATTTGACAGAAAATTAGAAAAATCCTCACTTATCAAACTTATCAAGCAACTCAAAACTGATTCTAAGGGTGAAGTTAAAAAACAGCGACAGTTAGGAATTCCCCAGGCACACAGGTGGCTGGAGGAAGCAAACCACAGAGACCAAAAGAACAAAAACTCAAAGACAATGTTTTTAGATAAGGAAGACAATAACTTGGTAGTGGCATCGGCACCTCTGCCTCCCCCTTTTCTGCCAGAGTACGGAGCAAGTGGACAGATTGACCCACCCCCATTATATCCTATGCTCACTAGAGAAAGGGACTTTATAAAATTGAAACTAGCTAAAGTTAGAGATCCCATCGAAACTAGGTCCCGAACGAAGGGAAGTAATCAAGAAGAAGGCTCTGAATTATGGCAGGTAGTTAAGGATACACAACCTGTAGAAGAAGAAATATGCCCTGTTAAATAAATTTGTTAGAGTCAGACTGTAAAAATCATTCAAGAACAATGTCAATCAATAACAAACAATAATGCAGGAGAACTCAAGTATCTTATTCTCTAATGTACATTAGGAGGCAAAAAACCATACACAAACTTGTACAGAATTTTGTCTAGTTTATTAACAGAAGGCTCCATTTTTTATACATGTCACTATCAGTTTTGCCCACCTCACTGACGTGGTCAGTGACAGGGTCTTTACATCATAGTAACTTATGAAAAAGTGCTGAGATTGTGTTTTTCAAAAAGTCTTTTTCCCATGAGAATGTTACAGCCTTGCAAGCACCTGGTCAGTCACGATGACCTCCTGAGGATGTAGCCAATTCAAGGCTTTTAGATTAGCTCGAATACAATGGATGAATGTCTCTTTAATACATTTCTTTGTCCCTTTCCAGCTGGACACTATCTCTGATAGTGCGCACAAGGCCATTCTTCTGGTGGAAACAGGAAAAGATACACATGCACACAGATTCATTATTTTCTAACTTTGCAAAATAATCTTTACTTGAAAGACATGAGCCAGGCTGCGCTTGAACGCTGCCAAGGCCAAATTTCTGATTACACTGCAGCTTATGCTTCAAGCAATAATATGCGAGTTTATTTCTACTATTATCCTAGTAAAACAGAATTAAATGCATTACATTTCATACTATATAGATTTGAGCACATTTATTCCTGTCTAAAGCACACATTTCTTTATATATCTGACCACACAACTTATATATGTCTGAATGTTTAAATGCACATTTTCCTAAGCAGCATACATTGTAAATATATATTTTTCTAGGCAGCATGTATGTAAATATATTTTCTAGGCAGCACATATGTGAATATATGTATTTTTCTAACATTCTCCCTCCTGTTAATGCATTTCATTCTATTTGAAACATAAACAGTATCATTTTATTCCTTAGCCTTTTCCTTTCAAGGACTTTCAGCTAAGTTAGTCATTGGTTTTATATTTCAGAAAAAGCATCATTTGAAATTAATCTTTCAATTTCAACACTTTGGTAAAAAGTTTCAGTAGCAGATATTTTAACAAATTTTTGATTAATTTTTTCATGCAGGGAATTTCACAGTAAACACATGTTCCTATTAGGAGTATACCCACACAAATAGCAATTAAATGTTTAATAGGATGGAACCCCACCCCCCCAACAGATTCTGGAAAAAGTCCGTCAGTGGGTTTGGGCCTGGTTTTAGTCATTGCTGATACTTGCTGAATTACCTCTAAGTGGTCATTGATTTCATGTTGGTTGTCTGGAATGTACGCACAGCATTCTTCTTCGTGTACCACCTCTTGCCGCTAGGGTGAAGTAAAGAGCCATTCGATTTTGTAGCACAACAGTTTTTATTGCATTCAGTTTATTAGTCACCAATTCTAGGGTGGAAAAAGTTGCATTGCTTATGACTTTTTGACAGCTTCCTCAGCTCCCAGATCGATTTGACTGCTCCATAGGCTGGTGGCATTTCTGCCCTGGATATAACACTGTTGCCCAAGTTCATATGAGTCAATTTACTTTTGTCTTTCACTGAATTATGGCCTTTTCAACCAGCTTCGATTTTACCAACTGGATTCGCAGGTTTTTTCCACTGGACCTTCAGATTCTCGAGCTGTTTTCCTTACGTTTCGTATTTTACCCAAAGGTAATTCTGCAGTATGTCTTATTGCTGAAACCAGATAACCCAAAAAACAACTGCCGGACCAATTCTCAGGTAACCATTTATATGCCTTTTTCCCACAAATAAAATCATTACTTTGGTACTGATCGTGTTATCCCTGCATGAAACATTTTTCTATTCTTAATAGACAATTGCTTAGTTAAGACTGGATTGTCACATACTGCATTTAATGTAGTTTTCATTGAACTCAGATATGAATTAAGGTTAGTATTACAAACAGTACCCCCACTTTTGACTTTAATGTAACATTTATAAGACATTGTTATATTACCATTACTCCAGCCCACCTGGAGGGTATTACTTTGTAGAAACATACAACTCCTTTTGTGTGAACAGGTAAAAATAAAGCAATTTTGTCCTGTGATCTCACAGTTTCTGTATAAAAAAACTTTCCAAAGTCTCATTTTATCCCCAGAGGGACAGAGGATGTTAAAGTCTATTATATGTTGTTGGTATAGCTGTACAAACTCAGCAATTTGAAATGTGCATAGTTTCTGTATACACTTGCTTCATGGCCAGGTACGTGTTAAAATTTGGATGCCAGTCTATAAACAGTTCATCACGTCTTCTCACTTTCACTTGTGTGGTTGAGTGCAGGGAAAAACCACAATAAGAGAAAAATTGTAACAAATACACAGTTAAAATAATTATGCAATAGTTCTTGGGTTGCTCTGCTTTTTTGTTTTCTTTACTCTTGGCCATTTTGCCCTTGTGTATCAGTCACAAAGTTTTTATTCAGCTGAAAGTTCTTTTGTCTGAAAAAGAGTTAAACTGCAAAACAGATTTATTTATAACAGTTTCTTTATATAATTAGCTAGTGAACCGTCAGCCTCCAGCTCTGCAGGCATGAGGGCTTTTTACTGAGGCACATAATATGCCCTTCCAAATACTACTTTAAAGGGGATCAAACCCTTTACATTTGTTACTGTTTTCATGCTCAGCAATGCTAGAGGTAAACAGCAAATCCAATTCTTCTGAGTCTCACTCATTAACTTTCTTAACTTGTTTTTTTTTTAAAATCCCATTGTACCTCTCCACCAGTCCTGCTGACTGTGGGTGGTAAGCACAGTGATTCCTTAAGGAAATCCCAAAAAAATCTCCCAAGTTGTTGAATTGTCTGATTGACAAAATGTGTCCCATTGCCACTATAGATTTTTTCCGGTATGCCAAATCTAGGAATTATTTCCTTTACTAGGGCCTTTGCCACTGTTGCTGCATTCGGATTCCTGGTTGGAAAAGCTTTTACCCATTTTGAAAACATATTTATGATCACTAAACAGTATTTCTTTCCTTCACATTTATTCAACTCTATGAAGTCCATACAAATAGTATGGAATGGATATGGTGGTGTAGGGAAACTCCCTTGCTTGTTTTTAAATGCTCCTTGTGCATGGTGCTTGTTACAAGTATGACAAGCTGCACAAAATTTTATTGTATAATTTATGTATCCATATGTTTGGAATATTTTATTTACTAACTGTACCATCCCCCCTGTTGAGACATGGCTCTGCCCATGGCTCAACAAAGCTGCATATTTAAATAAATTAGACGGTAATATTGTTGTTTTTTTTTTTTCCCTTTGGAAATGTACAGTCCATTCTCAAAAATTGCACCTTGTTTTACCCAGTTTTGTTTTTCTGCTTTTGTAGTAAGCATTTGCATTGTTTTTAACATGTCTAAATCTAAAATCTTAAAGGGTTGTAATTTTTCATTTAAAAATAAAGTTTCTGAGTCTGAGGCTGCTTGCTTTGCAGCTGCATCAGCTCGTGCATTACCTTTTGAAATCTTATCCTATTGTTTTGTATGAGCTACACATTTACAAATAGCTACTTTGGTAGGCAACTGAATAGATTTTAATAGCTCCAAAATAAATTGCGCATGATTAATAGATTTTTCACTGGATGTAATCATCCCTCTATTTTCTTTATTATTGTGCAAACACATGCACTGTAGAAAAAGCATACTGATTATCAGTATATATGTTTACTTTTTTTTGCCTTTTACTAAAATACATGCTCCTGTCAAAACTACCAGTTCTGCTGCTTGAGCATACAAGTTGTGTGGCAAAGTTTGTGCTTCTAAATTTTTAGTGCCTGTAACTACTGCATACCCCACCAGATTTTTCCCTGTAGGACCCCTTCTGCATGAGCCATTTACGTAATATGTCACCTCAGCATTATTCAAGGGCATATTTGTAAGATCTTGTCTAGGTAAAGCTAACTGTTTATATGAGGTTGACTCAGCAGTATGGTCATACATGAAAGATGTCTAGCAGGAGAAAGGTATGCAACTTTTTCTTGTAGCAGAATTATTGCAACTGCATGAGGCATTCTCAATGTGAGAGGGTGGAATAACACCACTGAGGCTGAAGCCTGTACTGCCATTGCTGCTGCAACTACTGCTTGTACACAGTGAGGCAAAGATTGCACCACTGGGTCTAACTGTGATGAATAGTAAGCTATGGGGCATTGCTTATCCCCATGTTGTTGCTTTAATACTGATGTCATGTACCATTGCTTACAATCTATGGTCTAAAAAAAACGTTTGTGATAACTTGGAAGTCTTAAAACTAATGAAGAAGCTATTAACTGCTTCAACCTGCAGAAAGCCATTTTTGCTTTTGTTTTCCATTGTAAAATAATTTGGTACCCAGTTCCAACAAAAATTAGTTGTACCTAAGAAAAGATATTATCTCTTTTTTAGTTGTTGGTTTGGGTGCTTGCAAAATTGCTGTTTTTTTTCCTCTTTTCTCTTTCCCACTATCTAGTATTTTACCTTTATTGAATATCACATATTCCAGGTATCTAACCTGTGTTTTTTTTTCCCAAAGTTTGTAACTTACTCTTGTTTACTTTGTGTCCTTGTATTAAAAAATTTTAACAATGCTACTGTATTCACCCTGCACTGCTGCTGGGTGCTGCTAGCAAGATGTCATTTACATAAAGTAAAATTTGACTACTTTCTGGTGGGGTAGACCCTGCCAGGTTGCTAGCCATTTTTGTGCAAATATTATTGGGCTCTTACAATATCCCTGTGGTAGTCGAGTATATGCATACCTTTTACCCTGAAATGTGAATGCAAACCAATATTGACTATCAGGATGTACAGGTATTGAAAAGAAAGCATTGCTTATATTTACCACAGTAAAATACTTCTGTTGTGGCTTTAAATCATTTAACAAGGTATGTGGGTCTGGCACCGTGGGTGCTTTAGGTATTACTGCATTATTCACAGCTTATAAATCTTGTACCATCTGCCATTCCCCGTTTGCTTTTTTTAACAGGAAATAGGGGTGTATCACATGGTGAATCAGGAGATTCTACCAGTACTCCTTTTTGAGTAATGCTGCTTATTATAGGCTTAATTTTTACTTTTGCATTCTTTTCCAAAATGTATTGTTTTTCTGTGGTCTAAAAGCTGACTTTGGGGTAATTGTAACTGGTCCTGCTGCTTGAATAAGCCCTACATTTAACTTGCCTGTTGACCACAGAGTTGTTGGAATTTTACACAAGGCCTTTTCTTTTCTTTTAATAAAATGCCAATCAGCTGTCCTTACTAGATTGCAAGTGTACAGCTGTGTGTGTCTGTGTCAACCAATTCAGTTTTGTTTTTATATTCCTTGTCCTGACATTTTTAAATCAGTCTGTTTTCCCATTTTGTTACCTTTTTTCTAAGTCTGCCCATTTAACACTTTTGTTTTTGTCAAGCTGACATGTGGCAGTCTATTGGACTTATACAATCTCATGAACTCCTGAGGTAATGAACAGCTTACTACACTGTTTTCCTCAGTATCCCAGCATAAAGTTTGTAATATTAATTTGTCAGCAGGATTTTTACTTATATTTCTTATTAGGTCCTGGTGTGCTACAGTAGTATGGAGTACAATGTAACAAGTGCTGCTGATCAGTGTCAAGGGAGGGTACCTTACTGATGGCTACGTTTATCAGTTCTTTGGTTACTGCCCCTGGACCAATCATAACTAGGCCCTGGCTGTACCAATAATAGGCTTCACCCTCTGATCACACCACAAGAGCATCCATTTGTCTTTGTGCTTCCATACCCTGCATGGTAGGAACTACTGCTATGCCAAATATTTGCACAAGGTCTCTTCCCAGTAAGTTTACTGGATATTTTTGCAGAAACTACAATTTTACTTTTCTGAGTCATACCTGAAACAGGGTCAGTTATTGTTATATTATGGGAAAGTGGTTCCCTGTATAGCTGTCCATTTGTTGCTTTTACTAATATATAATCAGGTGATTTAGAATGTTTTGGTAACTTGGAGGGGTGTATTAAAGTCCGTGACGCTCCTGAGTCACACAGGAATTTGACCTTTCTTCCCTCCACCAGAAGTGTTACTTCTGGTTTTGTATTTGCTAGGTAGAGCTCCAGGCTCAACAATGCTAAATCTAAAATTTTATTTTCATTTTTATTCTCTACATCTGTTTGTACTTCCTCTATTCCCTCTACTACATTCACATTTTCTTTTTGTTTATTAACCTTTCCTGATGATTTTTGGTTATTATTACTATCATATAGTCAGTCCACATCTCCTTTATTTTCTGTCATTGCTTTCTTATTTTGTTTATAGTCCCTAGCTAGATGCCCTTTTTACCTGACTGTAATACAAATACTTCAGCTCCGTCTTCAGCAGTGAAGACTTGTGCCCTTTTTTTTTCTTTTTACTATTAAAGTGTCTTTCAGTACGTCTAGCATACTCAAGTAAGGCTTGCAGCCTGCTTGTTCAGTGATTTATCATATGCCTTGTAATAAAACTACTAACAGAGGCAATGCAACCTTTTAAAAATGTATTTTTTTTTTTTTTTAATTGTTGTTTTAAGCATTTTAATAATCTAGCATAATATCCATCTACTGTCTCATTTTCCTGTTGTATGCATTAATTAATGCAAGTCCAGTCTGCTCTAAGTTTTTATTTTTTAGAGATTCTGTCTGTTAGACCTTTCACTCTGTTGTCTAAAAATGTTTCAGAATTTTTTAAGCTTCTGTTTTTCTTTTGCCTGACGCCCTGCATCAAATTAAAGCTTGTTTAAGGAGTTTAACTAGTGAAAGTTTATTTAGTTTACTATCAAATTTATAGTTGTTAACACATTTTGCAAAATATCTCACATTATCTGCTTACTGTAATTGCATATGCTTCACATTATCCGTTAGGGGCGGATCTTGTGATCTCTTAGTGCACTGATTTTCCATGTCTTAAAAAGACTGTTACGTAACCCTTCTCTTGTACCACGTGGTATCTTATTTCCCCATATCCACAGTAGTGTCTAGAATGACTGTTTACTTTGCTTTGTTATTCCCTGATCTATGACTCAAGATACAATACTTTGACTCTCTCTCTCCCTGCTATCACAAACCTTAGCAATAGCACAGTGTAACCTGGTCCCTGATCTAAAACAAAGACAAAGAGGGAAATTCTTCTTACTTGAGCCTCCTGCTTTTACTGTTTTTCCTTGGGGCCCAGTCTTCCGCTTTTCAGCCACAGATCAGAAAGTGGACAGCCTCTTTACACACAACAATTCAGTCGGAGGTCTTTTCACTTTAAGAAGAACCATTCTTTTCGGCAGCTTCTCCTGCGCAGATTTATTAGCACTCATGCACTCTGTGACCTGCAGCTTACCAAGGGAATTCCGGTCCGAAGGACCAAAATGTTAAATAAATTTGTTAGAGTCAGACTGTAAAAATCATTCAAGAACAATGTCAATCAATAACAAACAATAATGCAGGAGAACTCAAGTATCTTATTCTCTAATGTACATTAGGAGGCAAAAAACCATACACAAACTTGTACAGAATTTTGTCTAGTTTATTAACAGAAGGCTCCATTTTTTATACATGTCACTATCAGTTTTGCCCACCTCACTGACGTGGTCAGTGACAGGGTCTTTACATCATAGTAACTTATGAAAAAGTGCTGAGATTGTGTTTTTCAAAAAGTCTTTTTCCCATGAGAATGTTACAGCCTTGCAAGCACCTGGTCAGTCACGATGACCTCCTGAGGATGTAGCCAATTCAAGGCTTTTAGATTAGCTCGAATACAATGGATGAATGTCTCTTTAATACATTTCTTTGTCCCTTTCCAGCTGGACACTATCTCTGATAGTGCGCACAAGGCCATTCTTCTGGTGGAAACAGGAAAAGATACACATGCACACAGATTCATTATTTTCTAACTTTGCAAAATAATCTTTACTTGAAAGACATGAGCCAGGCTACGCTTGAACGCTGCCAAGGCCAAATTTCTGATTACACTGCAGCTTATGCTTCAAGCAATAATATGCGAGTTTATTTCTACTATTATCCTAGTAAAACAGAATTAAATGCATTACATTTCATACTATATAGATTTGAGCACATTTATTCCTGTCTAAAGCACACATTTCTTTATATATCTGACCACACAACTTATATATGTCTAAATGTTTAAATGCACATTTTCCTAAGCAGCATACATTGTAAATATATATTTTTCTAGGCAGCATGTATGTAAATATATTTTCTAGGCAGCACATATGTGAATATATGTATTTTTCTAACATGCCCACTTATAGAAGTTCCGAACCCTCAGGCAGGACAGGAAGATCAGACTCCAACTATCTTAGTGTATCGACCCTGGACCCCGGAAGATATCCGGAAAGCTACAGAAGGGATTCCACATCCGAAACTTAATTTCAGAAAATTTTCGGAAGGTTTACAAGGAATGAGGCTAAGTTATAACTTAAATGGGGAAGAGATAGAAAAAGTAGTTCGACAGATTGTAGGACCAGATTGGTACATGATTTGTGGCAACTGTAATCCTTGTGACGCTGCACAAAAACCTCTTCCACACAGCAGCACAGAATTAGACACTAGAGTGAAGGGACTTACAGACCACATCTGTGAGAAATGGAAACCTAGGGCAGACTGGACTTGCATTAATCAATGTGTCCAGCAGGAGGGTGAATTAGTTGACCAATACTTTGCTAGACTGTTAGAATGTTTTAACAACCACTGTGGAATGCAGGTTTCTGAAGATCAAAAACAAGATTCCCCATATGAACAGCAGTTAAAGAATGCATTTCTAAAAGGTAGTAGTACACCTATAAGCAGCTTCATTACAAAACATATGGTTGACCATCGAACGAGTAGATTACATTCACTACTCGAATATGCTAGACATGCTGAAAGGCATTTTAATAGCAAAATGAAGAAGAAGGCTCAGGTATTTTCCGTAGAAGATGGAACAGAAGTTTATGTAGTGCACCCCGGGAAAAAGGGCAGGAAAAATACACAGGGAGGTAGGCAGTCTGATCAGCAATCAGAAGACTTTGAAGGACGCAAGAAAAGGGGAGAATGTTTTAAATGTGGTAAAAAGGGACATTTAGCAAGGGATTGCAGGAAAAATAAGAAAGCAACAACGGAAGATAAAGAAGGTGAGGACTGACTATATGATAGTCAGGAATCTCAAGAAGAGTCTGATAGAAAAAGGACAAATGAGGATGTGAAAAGGGTAACAGAGGAAGTATAGGAAATCGATGACGGTGCGGAAGAAGATGAAGTACTAGATTTAGCTTTATTGAGCCTTGAGCTCTATTTAGCAGATATAAAACCGGAAGTTACACTTTTAGTGGAAGGCAGTGAGGTTAAATTTTTGTGTGATTCAGGGGCATCACGGACCCTGATACACCCCTCCAAATTACCAGACAATTCAGAGTCACCTGATTACATATTAGTCAAAGCAGCGAATGGGCAGCTATACCGGGAGCCCCTCTCCCGCAATATCACCATAACAGATCCTGTCTCAGGATTAACACAAATAAGTAAGATTGTAGTTTCTGCAAAATGCCCAGTAAATCTCTTGGGCAGGGATCTTATGCAGTTATTTGGCATAGCGGTGGTTCCAACTATGCAGGGCATGGAAGCGCAGTGACGAACCGACACCTTTATGGTTCAATTGGGGGGGGTGAAACATTTTATTGGTACAGTCAGGACCTGGTTACGACTGGTCCAGGGACCATGACCAAAGAACTGATGAATGTAGCCATCAGTAAGTTTGCCTCCCTGAACATTGATAAACAGCACCTGCTGCATTGCACCCTGTATTTTTGTAACACACCAGGGCCTGATAATGAGTAGGAAAAAGAATTATTTAAGCATCGTACAAACAGATTGGTACTGAAAAACTTATACTGGGACGCAGAAGGGAATAGTGTAGCCAGCTGTTCGCTGCCCCAGGAGTTTTTGACACTTTATAAGTCCAATCGACTACCACATGTAAGCTTAACCAAGAATAAAAACATACAATGGGCAGACATAGGGGAGAGAGTTACAAGATGGGAAAAACAAACAGAACTGGAGTTGTCAGGACAGGGAATACAAGTGCAAAAATTGAAGTGGGTGACTCAAGCTAACCCAGCTGTACATCTGCAGTCTCATGGAGACAGCTGATGGATACTCCTGTTGACGGAAGAAGAAAATGCCTTACGAGATATACCAGAGACCCTCTGGTCAGCAGGAAAATCAGATGTAGGACTTATCCGTACTGCAGGTCCAGTTAGTATTACACCAAAATCAGCGTTTAGACCACAAAAAAGACAGTATCCCTTAAGAAAGGATGCAGAGGCAGGAATAAAACCTATCATAGCAGCATTACTTAAGGGAGAGGTGCTAGTAGAATCCCCTGATTCTCCGTGTAATACACCTTTATTTCCAGTTAAAAAGGCCAATGGAGAATGGCGTATGGTTCAGGATTTGCAAGCTGTAAATGACGCAGTAATACCAAGGGCACCTATAGTGCCGGATCCACACACCTTGTGAGAGCCCTACTATATTTTCACAAGAAATGTCAAGTAACCTGGCAGGATTTAACCCACCAAAGGGTAGTCAGGTCTTACTTTATGTTGATGACATTCTATTAGCAGCACCCACCCTGCAGGATTGCAGGGAAGATACAGTAGCACTTCTACAATTTCTAGCTGCTGAGGGACACAAAGTTAATAAGAGCAAACTGCAACTTTGGAAAAAACAGGTAAAGTACTTGGGATATGTAATATCCAAGGGAGGTAGAACTTTAGATGAGGACAGAAAAGTGGCAATTTTGCAGGCACCGAAGCCCACCACCAAGAAGGAAATGATGTCCTTCTTGGGAACGACTAATTTTTGTCCGAGCTGGATTCCAAACTATGCCTTGGAATCTGCACCTTTAACTGAACTTATTTACAAGACACCTATGGAAGTGCAGAACTTGTTACAATGGACAACGGAGGCAGAATCTGCTTTCTGTAAACCAAAACAGTTAATAGCCTCCTCTCTAGTTCTGGGTTTGCCTAATTACCATAAGCGTTTTTTCCAGACTGTAGATTGCAAACAGGGTTATATGACATCAGTACTAACACAACAACATGGGGATAAGCAATGTCCCATTGCTTACTATTCATCACAATTAGACCCAGTGGCACAGTCTTTGCCACACTGTGTGCAGGCAGTAGTCACGGCAGCAATGGCAGTACAGGCTTCAGCTTCAGTAGTCTTGTTTCACCCACTCACTCTAAGGGTAACTCATGCAGTCGCGATTATTTTATTACAAGAAAAAGTAGCGTATCTCTCTCCTGCTAGGCATCTCTCCTGCATGACCATATTGCTGAGCCAACCTCATATGACAATTGAATGATGTATGACCTTAAACCCTTCTACCCTGCTCCCAACTCCTGCAGACGGCACACCACATTGCTGCCTGCAAATAATCGAGGAGAATACATTACCTAGGAAAGACCTCACAGATATCCCCTTGGATAATGCCGAGGTAACATACTACGTTGATGGCTCATGCAAAAGGGGCCCTGCAGGACAGAACCTAGTAGGATATGCAGTAGTCTCTGATACTGAAGTTATAGAGGCAAAATCTTTACCACATCATTTATCTGCGCAGGCAGCAGAATTGATTGCTCTGACACGAGCATGTACCTTAGCAAAGGATAAATGTGTAAACATCTTCACTGATAGCCAATATGCTTTTTCCACTGTACATGTGTTTGCACAACAGTGGAAAAACCGAGGAATGATAACATCTACTGGCAAACCTATAAATCATGCGCAGATTATTTTAGATCTTTTAGAATCTATTCAATTGCCTCGAAGGGTAGCTATTTGCAAATGTACAGCTCATACTAAACAACAGGACATAATTTCAAAAGGTAATGCGAGAGCTGATGCAGCTGCAAAACAGGCAGCTACAGAGGTATTCCTTCTAGATAAGGAAATACAACCCTCTGAAACCTTGAATCTAGATATGTTAAAAAGAATGCAGACACCACGCAAGCAGAAAAACAGTGATGGATGAAATGAGGAGCAATCCTCGAAAAAGGAATGTACATCTCTAAGGAGGGAAAACCAATACTACCTTCTAACTTCTTACGCTATGCGGCATTGTTGAGCCATGGGCAGTGCCATGTCTCGACAGGGGGGATGGTACAGCTGGTGAACCAGGTGTTCACAACGTACGGATTTACAAACTATTCTAAAAACTTTTGTTTAATGTGTCAGACCTGTAACAAACACCATGCACAGGGGGTGATAAAGCCTAAGCAAGGGAGTTTTCCCATACCACCATACCCGTTTCACACTATTTGTATGGATTTTATAGAACTAAACAAATGTGAAAACAAGAAGTACTGTCTTGTCATTATAGATATGTTCTCCAGGTGGGTGGAAGCTTTTCCAACCAAGAATCCAGATGCAGCTACAGTAGCAAAGGTACTTGTTAAGGACATTATTCCTAGGTTCGGTATTTCGGAAAGAATCTATAGCGACAACAGTACAACGGTACGCACTTTGTAAATCAAACCATACAGCAGCTGAGTAAGTTTTTTGGTATTTCTCTTAAAAATCATTGTGCATATCATCCGCAGTCTGCAGGGCTGGTTGAAAGGCATAATGGCATACGAAAAAGCAAACTAAGGAAATCGATAGCTGAAACAGGAAAAACCTGGCTGTACTGTTTACTTTTGGTATTGTTGAGCATTTATTTATTTTATTTTACATTTGTTAACCGGGGGTGTCTGACTGAGCCGAAAAGGCCCTTTTTCAGCAGAGGCCCTGGGAGAAAAGCTCCACAAAGAAAAATTACAGACACATTTAGTTATTTAGACATGATCAGTATACACACAAATTACAAGAGACATGTTTTTACAGTGGTATGCGGCACAAACAGTTACAGTGGAGAGAACAATCAAAAAAATATTAATTTTAAAAATTGTCCCTACAGCAAAAGGACTGACTCCTTTTGAAAAGCTGTATGGAAGGGCTTATTAAACACCCCAGTGGAAACCTCTCATGTCATCAGACCAGGAAGCTGATTTTACACTAGCTGAATATATGAAAAAGTTGTTGAGTTCTAAACATCTGTTGCAGTTTAATTCTGTTTCAGGTCAGAAGCAAGCCGAAACATCGGAAGTGACAGTGATGCCAGGAGACTGGGTGTGGATTAAAATCGTGAAGCGAAAGAACTGGGCATCGCCAAAGTGGGAAGGTCCCTACCAGGTGCTACTTTCAACACCTACTGCAGTGAAGATAGCAGAACGGGCTTCGTGGATACACCTGACGCACTGCAAGTTGATGAGAAACTTCGAATTGGACAAAGACCTTACCTCTCCATCGGGACCCTAAGCACAAAAGTCTGGCTACAAAGGGGGGGTCAGATCAATAGGAAATGATCCGTCTCAAACCCAGTGAAGCAATCATTGGTGCTAAGGTCCTGTAGGACAGAGAGTAAGATCACGTGTCCAAGTAAAATGACTGAATCAAGAAAATATCTTTTTGGAAGAACCGGAGAAGATAGAGACAATATGGAACAATCATTTCCACAGAAATATTGCATGACCATCCTACTGATCATCATGGTAACAATAATCTTTTTGTTATGGCCATTTCTCTTCTTTGTTACGCAAGTGGAATTTAGTAAGCGTGAGTGGCACCCGAACTTCAATACTTACCAGGCAATCAAATACGTGTATGCTGAAACCTTCAATGTTTCGAATTGCTGGATCTGCACAGCTCTACCAACAGCATATGGGGGATTACTGCTAACTTCAGTTCCCCTAGAGGCTAATAAGACCTGGGAAAACCTAATTCATGACACATCGAATGTCACATCAGAAGATAAAGTAGCATTACACTTGTCTATTCGTCAAAAGGGAACTGTGAGTTTTCATAAGAATGATACAGGGTAGGATGGAGCCATTGCAATATAACAGTTCCTTATAGATGCTACACTAAACCTGATAACACCAGATCTTATTGCAATACAATCTATGATTCATTTTTTGAATTGATGCATAGAACAATTGAAGAAGTAAAACGTGATTCTATTCTCTACAAACAACTGTCCATAATTGACAGAAAAATGTTTCACGCAGGACAAGGGTATGTTTATAGTAAAGTTACCATTAAAGTAGAAGATTGTTACTTTATATGCAGAAGAAAAGCATATAAATGGCTACCTGAAAACTGGTCCAGTAGCTGTTTTTTAGGGTACCTGGTTCCGGCCATATGACACACGGCAGTCTTACCTCAAGGGAAAATTTGGAATGTCCGAGAAATCAAGAAGCCTGCTAATCCAGTGGGACAAATCAATGCACCCTGGAAATACCATCATGACTTAGGCCCTGGGAATAACAAAGGACTGTCATACATGGATCTGGGTGATGACATCATATCGTGGGCAGGCATAATACCAGTATATGGAGCAACAAAATGATCTGGGAGCTGAGAAAACTATCTAAACTTCTTGAAATAATGAGTAATGCAACCTTTTCTGCCCTAGAATTGGTAACCAATGAACTAACTGCCATGAGAACAGTGGTACTTCAAAATCGCATGGCTCTTGACTTCACCCTAGCGGCGAAAGGAGGTACGTGTGCTTTAATCCAGGAGGAGGAGGAGTGCTGTTCATATATTCCTGACAACAAACACGAGATAGACAACCATCTTGAAGTAATTCAGCAGGTGTCGGCCATGACCAAACCAGGACCAAATCCATTGACGGACTTTTTCCAGAAATGGTTCGGGGGTTGGGGCAGCATCCTGATGAACATTCTGATTGCAATCTGTGTTGGGATAGCCTTATTGATGGTGTGTGGATGCTGCTGCATCCCCTGTATGAAAGTACTAGTTAAGAATATCATAGACGTTTCAGTTTCAGAAACTTTATATCAGGATGCTGAATTCAAGGAATTACTCAAAACTGAAAAAAATGCTTTCACAGGCTTAAACTGAATGACTCTCTAACTGCAAATCCTAAGTAGGAAATGGTTATGAGAAGAAAAACTATTTATGCTTGTTTTGAAGGTAGAATAAAGTATTAAAAGGGGGGAAATGTTAAGAAAAGGTATAACTGCAATATGCAAGCTTAGATGCATTTAGGGTTAAAAAAAATTAATATGTGTATTCTGCTTATTCTGTGTGAAATATGTGCAGCTGCAGGAAACCTTGATAAGAGAACAATTGATGCTTGAAAAGTCTACCATAGACAGCAGAATGTGTATTGAGGCCAGGGTTGTATCTTGACCCTAGGCAAATGTATCATATCAAGAACTGGACAGCTGAAGAAGTTTGAGAAACAAAGGAGGGCTGAAATTAGCCCAAGGCCAGGTTGTGTTTCTCAAACATGTTTTTGCAAGACAGCAATTTTCTGACCATGTCAGCAGTAAATCTAACAATATCTTCTTTTCTGCCCATGTCAGCAGTAAATCTAACAATATTTTCTTGTGTACATGTAGAGAACTGTATAAGAATAGCATGCTGAACTATGGAAAATCAGACAAACCTTGTACTTACATGCTTTGTCTCCTTGCTGCAAGTAATAAAGGGTGCCTTACTTGAACCTTGCGTGCATTGATCTTTGTGTTTTCTTTTACAGATAGTCTGCACCTCACCCAGGAGAATGCTGACATACCTGCAGTTACTGAGATGTGGTTCAAGGCTGTGGAAAGCATCCCAGCAATGCAAAGCTACAATGCCGATCACACATTCAGACCCCTCTGTGAAAGGGAAAAAAAATGAAAGGAGGAAGCATTTACATTTACATAAAAAACAATCACACCTCTAGAGTAGTCAAGCAGGATGAGCTGTTTGAGCTACTCCATGTTTTATTTTTTATTTTTTATTTATCATTTGTTGACCGGGAAAGTCCGACTAGGTTCCACAGAGCCTGTTTTCAGCGGAGGCCCGGGGAGAAATGCTCCAGAGTCCAGCTGATCATAGGCAAAATACCCCACCATATCATCACCAGCTACAGGTCCTCAACCATGAAACATGAAAACCACTTTGCATACCTGAAGTTATTAGAATCATTTACCATTCAACCCAACACACTACTTATGGGAGCTTTTAACCACCCTTCCATAAAATAGGAAACATATATGACAACTAACATGCAGGCTCAGAGATTCCTGGACTTTGTCAGTGCAAATGGTCTGGAACAGCTGGTCTGCACTCCCACTGGGGATTACAATATCCTTGACATAGTACTCACAAACATGGGGGAGTACTGCCACTCCTCCAATGTAATGTCCTCATCGGTAAGACTGGTTCATATATTGCTGGCCTTTGAAATAAATGTAATGGTAGAACCCCCATCAAACCCTAAAACCCTAAAGAATTTTTACAAGGCAAATTACTTTCTATTAAGAGGTAGTAAAGGTAATTTCAAAGCTCTCCCTAACCCTGAAAACATGGAGACATATGCAGAAGTATACATGAGTGCACTGTACAACCACGTAAACAACTGCATAGAAACGGCAGTACCTGACCAAACTAAACTCATGTCAAGCCAGAAAAATAAGCCACCCTGGTGGACCCCCACCATAAACAGGCTATACAACAGAAGGAAAAAAAATTCCTGTTTAGAAGTAAGTTGGAGGACACACAACAGAGAAAAAAAAATCATTAGTCTTAGGCAAATCGGGGAACTACTCAAGTCTTCAAAAGCTAAATACAAGACTAAAATAGCATCCCAAGCAAAGTGTAACCTCAAAGCATTTTTTTAGTTATGCCTGAAATCTTAAGGGGAAACTCTCAACAATGTGCTGAGATGGCTGTAGATGGCACTAACTATACCCAGCCAAGAGAAAAACAAATCTGCTGGTCGCTAAATTCAGCTCAAATTTCACCCCCTCATCAACTCTGGTCACTCTCCATGAAATACCTCCTGCCACTCCTTTGCCTGCTATCACAAAACAACAGGTCATCACTGTACTCTCTAAAGGTAGAAAGATTGTGTCAGTGAGGACTGACAGAATCCCAGGGTGCCTATTAAATAGCTTGATACATGACCTAGCAGATTCACTTGGATCTCTAGTTAACCACGGTCTCCAGACAGTCTTTATCCCAGTAGAATGGAGGGCAGCAGCATTCATCCATTTGCACAAGGGGGGGCAATCAACTGACCTAAAAACTATTGACCCATGAGTCTGACTAGCCTCATATGCAAGGCTATGGAAAGTGTAATCATGGAACTGATTAACAATGACGTAGGAAATCTCCAGACTCTAGACCCAACCCAGTTCGGCTTTGTCAAGGGCGGGTCTTACTTCCTCACTCTGTGAGTAAACAATCATTGCAGCAATGTAACTAGAAATAGCCTGAGCAGTATAAAGGTGCAATGAAACGAGTAGAGAAAATATTAGCACATACATCTGCTTGTTGTTCTCACCTTACTACTTCTCCATTTTCTTCACAATTTCTTAGAGAACAGAGTTGCCATTTTGTTGCAAACACTTGCATTGTTCATTCCATTGTCACTGTGCTCAGCCATGCTGCCCTTCTTGAGGTGACCTATTGCTGGCTGTGGGTATACATCATTGTGCAGGGGGAATGCACTGACTTAGTCACACCAGCATGCCTTAACTTTAATGTCCATTACACTGGCCATATGTGTTGCTGTAACACTGATCCTGTTGTATGTTAGCATTGCAAGGCTGGGCCTCTCATTTGATATACAAGAACTTTCCCTGCCTATCCAGCACTTTGCATGATGGTCTTCTCAAATATTAGTGCAACACAGGCGCAAAGCACCTGCCTATGAATCCAAGCCAATATATTCTTGTGTATATTCTGTTATATTTTTTGTCACATTACACTTGCTAATAGAATTCACATCCTTATATCAAATGACATGTCTGATTTCGTGTACTTTTACATAATTGATATTTACGGTGCAGGGGAATTATTTCAATCATAGCTTGCTTTCAGTTTTGTCAGGTGTGCCTACATATACCTTATCCTAATTAAGTAAAAAGTAAGCGAGTCTTTGCTATCTCTTGCTTGGTGTGATGCCAAGTGAATGAAATTTATAAGGAGATGAAATGCAAAGTGCTTTCCATCATCTGTCAGGTTTGTTTGTATGCTAAAAGATGCGCATGCCTTGTACTCTCACAGCTTGTTTGTGTTCTTAACCTTGAGATCTGGATTAAATGACAACATGCCTTGTTGTGTGACCTCTAACTCTACTCTGCTCATTGGCATATACACACCAGTGTTCCAGCTAAGGTGTAACTTCTTTACAACTCCTTTCTCCAAAAGTGATTAGAACTGGTTTCTGTTTTTATGCTACAGAATATACTTTGAATATATGTGTATGTATAAGTGAATGTATCCATATGCATTTTTTAATTTTTTTATAAAAGGGGACAGCACAAAGAGGCACAAAATAACACTGCTTGACATTGGGAGATAATAGGTAATGACTGAATTAGAAAAACACCTGCACTTTAGGGAACCAATGTGAAATAAAACTCTTTCATTTTTATACAGAAATACTGTTATTGCAAAGCATTCCCTGGAATTCAATAAACTCCATGTAGGCTTAGCGCAGAGCCTGTATGGAGTTTACATGTTAGTGCGACAGTACAAGATGCACAGCAGTGTGCAATGCATATTAACAAGGCGTGACATGCCTAAGCTAGGTTTTGTGGCTTGCAGCAGTGTTGTTGGCCATGAAACCTTGTAAGCAAACAAGGATAACAATTCCATGTAAGACAGAACACCAATGGTGTGCAGTTTTGTGTAGAATGCCACAATGATGGGGAGAGTGGCCTAATGGTTAAGGTGTTTGCCTTACAAACACAAGGTGCAGGGTTCAAGTCTCACAAAGAATAATTGGCTAGGCTTAAAATGGCTTGCAAGGGCAGTTAGCCTAGTACTAATCTATGATTACCAGCACTTTACAAATAGCTGTCATTCAGTTAGTGTAACACATCTGCACAGAGGCCATCTTAATAAAAGGACAAATAACCAGTAATAGGACATATCTGACATAGGTGTCATATAGAAATGTGTTAGAATGCAACACTCTCAACCTTTTAGAGTAAGAAATGTAGAGAAAGACATAAAAATGGAGGGACAAAGGGCCAGAAATAGGGACAGATTTTTAATATTGCACTTCCAAATTTAGGAAGTAGATAGAATATATAGGTGCTACATTAGCATGATCTTCCCGAAGAGCATGAAGTTTGAAAGTCAAATGTCAGTCATCATTTTCTGACTACATTGCAATGACATGCCAATGATTTGCCAGAAAAATATGTTATGATTAAAAGATCATAAATATAGGACAAAATTGGACATTCTGCACAGATAACAGTTAAGAGGCATGCACTCAAATGTATGTAATACTGAGTCACATTAGTCCAGAGATCATCCCAGTGATATGACAGAAAGCCACATATATAAGGAAAACATCTGGACATCCTTAGAATACCTGGACAGTTGAGAGATATGAATGTGAAGTATACGGTCCAAACACAGTACAGGACAATGTACCTACAGTGCAGAGTATTGTAATAGCCCATTCCTCCCATTTTGTACTGAAGCTGTGTTAATGATCTGTAACAGATTATGAGACTGCCATGTAAAATGATCACCCAGGAGAAGTGTATTTATTGAATAGGGACACACAGATGAATTATAGGAATGAAAACAGGGAAAGAGTACAGGTGAAACTCTCTCATGTACAGCAGAGGAGGGTATGTCAATGGAAAGATAGTTGTAACAGCAACATCAAGCATATATCCATATGGTACAGTACGGACTACACAGTGAAAATGTGTTGTCTGTAACTGTCTCACAAGGTGACACAACAATGGGGAGGATGTGTGTTTTAGACAAGCATCCTTACATGAATAATGCAAGGGACATCTGCCCGGGATCTGACATGCAGTTGGAGTAGGGTGCATACCGGGATGATGTGCAAACCGATATACCTGAATATGAGTGTACTCTCAGCAGACATCTCCAGCAAGGTGGCCACAGGTAAAGAATCATAGCTAACATTACAAGAACCAACTACAATCATGGACAATAGCATAATAATGCCACCACTAATTCCATGCCTCTGATATAACATATGGGATGTGGAGTGATAAGAGACGAACCTGTGCATATACACTTGATAATTATTATGATACATCCACACTATGAGGATAACCATGTACACTGTCCTGGCACTGTAATATCTGCAGTAGGTGTTAGAAGGGACACTGCTGTACCTGTATGTGACAGTATGGGCAATACAGACTAGTTGCCTTGTGTGCATGGCATATATCTATGGCACAATCCCCAATGTCACAAATGATATACATGTATTAATGTTGTCAAACACATATATATGTAAGTGTGCATGTAAGTTGAACAGGTAGCACATGTGCATCTGGTGTAGCAACTTGATTGGTATTCTGTACCATCAGACAGGCATGTACATTCCACAGAAATAATACCTAGGTCTGGAAAATAAGCCATGTGACAGCACACTGTGACAAAGGTAGTATGCTTCAGTTACACATCACTGGAAGATATGTAGGGAGGTACATGTAGAAGGGTACATTGGACACAGTTATTGGTATGATGAAGGCTGAGAACCATGAAATTATTATGGCATCTGATGTGGATATCCTTCACATACCCAGTACTTCTGTTACATTCAAGGGACTAGTCAGTACTGTGACGACATGCCAAAGGTCATATACCTATTGGTCTGATTATATGGTGTGATGTCCTGTTTCCTGATTCAACAAATCGCTCCATCTGTCTCATCAGTGCAGGTGTTGTCTCAGCTGTGGCAGCAGTCTCTGGTATGTGCTGATACTATGTGTATTATACTAATATCACAGTTGGAGTCAATGATTGCCCAAAAGCTGTAGTCCTTCAGACAGCTGTTTGGACACAGCATGTTTATGTCATCTGCAATGTCCATCCCTTAACTAATAGGTTCATAGGTTCATAGGTTCATACTAGGCTATCTGCCCTAGGGCATTTATAAGCCTAGCCAGAATGAGTTTGGCTTTCGCCACCCATTTTAAATTTATTTTGCTATGCCCTTTATCGAGGTTAGTATACTGTGCCTCTGCCTAACAGTGACACAGAAGTGATACCCGGTGTAAACCTACGATCTCCCATCCACTCATCAAGATTCCTCTTGAAGAGAGTCAATGAGGGACTCTGCCTAACCTGGACTGGGATTTTATTCCAGAGTGAAGGGAGCCTCTGGGTTATGAATCTGTCCCTCCAGCATGTCCTATTTATTTCAGTGCTGAGGTTCAAGTCTCTTGAGCACGTAGCTCGATGGAATTTGGATTTTCTGAGGTGCAGCATGTCCATTAATTCCGGGTTGGACATGTCTTTATACGTCAGGCACAGATCGCCTCTGAAGAGGCGGTATACCACTGAGTAGAGCTGGAGTTTCTTTAACCGGGCAGCATATGGCATCTGTTTGAGCCCTTTGATCCTCTTGGTGAGGTACTTTTGGGGTCTTTCCAGTTGCTGCAGGTGTCTGGTAAGGTACATCCCAAAAGGGGCATTGTACTCAATTATGGGCCTGATGAGGGATGAGTAAAGAGGCACAATGACCTTCCCTGATCTAGATGTGACAGCAGTCTCTGGTGTGTGCTGATACTATGTGTATTATACTAATATCACAGTTGGAGTCAATGATTGCCCAAAAGCTGTAGTCCTTCAGACAACTGTTTGGACACAGCATGTTTATGTCATCTGCAATGTCCATCACTTAACTAATAGGTTCATAGGTTCATAGGTTCATACTAGGCTATTTGCCCTAGGGCATTTATAAGCCTAGCCAGAATGTGTTTGGCTTTCACCACCCATTTTAAATTTATTTAAGGGCCTAGCAGACACCCCTGATGTACAGACTTGATCAGTGGACCTGAGATATATGTCAAGTCACACATTTTGACATAGTGAGATGCCATGTATGTCATACACTGGTCTACCCATTTTGGTGATATAGCTGTTTATGACCACATATGGCAGTGTTGATTGAATATCTCAGTGTGGCTTTGTATCAAATGCTTAGACCTGTTAAAGGCCCACAACATGATATTGTTGTCATCATGCATGCCCTCAATGACCTCTTTGAGAGTATCTATCAGATTTAACAGACCTGATGTAGCAGTAAGAACTCACACAGGTCTGTTGCACACACCTAGAATATTACTAGTGTACATATAGAAGAGGTCCATGATGACAAGTTGGTCTACCTCACAGTCCAGGAGAGTCAGGATGTCTCTATACATGCATGCATCAGGTGCTGTCCCCCCAACTTAGGTAGAAGCATGTTGATGTACACCCTAGTATGGGAACATAGGTCATGTGGAGGGTGTGTTGAACTGTGTATTCAACTATATCAGGAAGGTGTATGTGCTGGGTTACTCCATAGGTAACCTGTGATGTTGTCACAACACATTGATTCTGTGTGATAGGCCTGGATGAAGGTAAGACAGTGCATAGTGCCTACTGTGATCTGGCCTGGGGTTTTGATACAATCACATATGCAGGTATCATTGAGAAAAACCCTAAGCTGGAGATTAAAGCCTATGTCAGTTGATGGGTAAACAAAAGGATCACTGACAGAACACATCATGTGAAAGTTGATGAATCAACCTGTACCAGTAGAGCTGTCACCATTGGTAAACCCTAGGAATCTGTGCTTGGTCCTTCACTGTTTGAACTGTATTTCTTGACAGTTCAGGCAAAAGTACAGTTTATGGCCTTTGGCTTGCCAAGTTTGCTGATTCTTTCATATTGTGTGCAATCACTGAGTCCACCAATGGTGATAACATAGTACAGGAGGAGCTAGCACACACAAATGAATAGGGCAAAAGCTCATGACGTACAAATAAATGCAGAAATGTGTGTTTGTAATGTTGCCCATGTGAAAAGTGGGGTTCCATGATAATCACAGCATTGACAACAGTCCTACTTTACAGAAACTGAGTGATGGGAACACATTTAGATAACAATCTGAGCTTTGACCACCAAGTCTCCATACTGGTATTGAAAGCCAGTGTTATACACATCATAAGTCATGCCATCATATTGAGATCTTAGGTCTGTATGACAGCACTTTAGTCAAATCTCATAACAACACTAATATAGTATAATGTTCTTTTTTATAACCTCACCAGACACATGTAACACCTAGAGAGACAGCAGGGCTTTCTCAGCAAGATAACACATGGCCTACATACCATGCCAACCATACCATGATGCACGTGGATAGATTAAAAGCCATATCACTGTAAACATTATTGTATAGGATGAGGTGACTTCTGCCTGCCCCCCAGGCAGGTCTCTGACTCTGCCCTGGTGGGAGTACTGCATATTCAGAAATGTGATATAGCTGATGACATCAGCAGTGTCTGTTGGGAAGAAAATAACAGTGTCTAATACACTGGTGTAAAATTATATCTGTAATGTCAAGGAAAAGCACACACAGTTGACTGCAGTGAAAATAAAACCCCTACCTAAGTACACAGATGACAGAACACAATACTTTACAGGAGCACCACAGTTCCAGTCTGACTTGGAGTGTGACAGACAACACTTTATAGCTGATGACATCAGTAGTGTCTGTTGAGGAGAAAATAACAGTGTCCTACATGCTGGCAGCTTGCACACGTGCACACACACACACACACACACACACACACACACACACACACACACACACACACACACACACACACACACACACACACACACACAAACACACACACAGTTCACCGCAGTGAGAACAGAAAGATATACGGACTACAGAACACCGTGCTCGGTACTTAATGCAAATTCCATGGCACAAGTCTGATTTACACAGGAGTGCAGGTGAACTTATAGTGGATGACATCAGCACGCCATGTGGGAAACAAGAGGTTGGGAGGCCTGTATGTTGTGTAGGCATGAACAAGTATCAAAATGCTGTCATTGTATGGCATTGGAGCACTAACTGGGGGATGCACACTTCTGCTCTGCTATCCAGTCACTCACTCACTCACACACACACACACACACACACACACACACACACACACACACACACACACACACACACACACACACGCACACACACACACACACACACACACACACACACACACACACACACACACACACCAAGTTGACTGCAGTGAGAACAGATCCCCTACCTAAGTACATGGACTACAGAACGCAGTACTTAAGGCAAGCACCATGGCACATCTCTGGCTTTCACAACAGTGCAGGTGAATTTACAGTAGATGACATCAGCAGACCATGTGGGGAACAACAGATTGGGAGGCCAGTATAGGCACATAGCTTCATAGGTTCATATGATGCTACTAAACTAAAATCAGCAGGGTGTTTAGAAGCCTAACTGTGTAAAAACACAAGTACCTCTATCAAGCATAATCGGATGGTCATTTTTAGCAGAGCATGTTTGTGAGCAGCACCATCTGGCCCTGTCTATGAGGGACCTAGGTGCCAGCCCAGAGGTGACTTTAGAATCACCCAACCAATTGTCAAGTTATGCTTGAACAGGGTCATTTAAGAGCACTGCTTTACATTCAGTGGAAGCCTATTACAAAGAAGTATGAATTATTGTGGGATATAGCTTTCTCCCCAGCATGTTCTGTTTATGTCGCAGGCTAGCTTGAAAATCCTGTGATAAATTATTGTTGTCTCATTTGAATTTCAGATGTCCATCATTTCCAGAAGGGCAGGGTCTGGGACTGCTCTACAGGACATACATAGGTCACCTCTCAGCAGTCTGCATGATACAGAGTACAGTGTCAGGTATATCAGTCTTTCTATGTATGTTATGCTTGGAGGCCTGGGAGTCTCCCAGACACAACCCTGTCTTCTCCCGATCAGCTGCAGGTTTCTCGTGAGGTCTAAAGAGATGTGAGTATTGTACTCCATTATTGGTGTGATAAAGTTAGAGTATAGCAGTGGTATGACTACTATGGTTTTGGATGTGATGTCCATATATATGATGTGCATAGTGCAGATTGTGTGTGTCACCACTATGGGCACATAGTGATAAAAGTGTAGATTGCTACTGTGTGTTTACAAGTCTCACAACACCATATTTGAGTGGGTCTATATTATAACATCGAAGTTTTAAAACTTTGAATGTTATAATATCAAACCCTTTAGAGCGAAAACTGACAATAACGAAGCCTCGGAACATCGAAATTTTACCTAGGGTAAGATTTCGGTGGTCCGTTCCATGGCTACACTATTTACAGCACTGTGGTGTGATGGTTACGGACCAGGTTTAGGGAAGTGAGCGAACGGAAGATATGGATTGGGTTCAGGTAAGTGTGGTGCGATGGTTATGGACCGGGTTAAGATAAGTGAGCGAACGGACTCGGGTAAGGTGAATGTGCAGTATTTAGGGACTTTAGGGTTAGGGCACGGGTGAGGTGAGTGTGCGGTAGTGACAGACTTTAGGGTTAGGGGCAGGTTAAGTGAGTTAGGGTTAGGGCATGCGTCAGGTAAATGTGCGATTGTGTGGATGTGAGGGTTAGGGTAGGGCAGGTGAGTTAGGGTTAAGGAGCGGGTAAGGTGAGTGTGCGATAGTTAGGAACCTTAGGGTTAGGATTGAGTTAAGGTAAGTGGGTAGCTAGTGGTGTATGTCTGGTTTAGTGTAGGGTTTCGTGAAGTGTATGTGTGTGAATTATTTATTTTGGTGTGCTTGAGTTGTGTGTATGTTTGTCGGAACAGAATTTTTTTTCCCTCTGACTGTTCGGTTTTCTGGTGTTTCGATTGAATGGGTTTGATATTATAACATTCAAAATTTTCAGACTTCAATGTTATAATATAGACCCGTTTGAGCTTAGGGGGGTGCTATGTATATCATAATTAGCAGGGGTACTTCATTGACAAAGGTGACAAAGAGTCATTGTATGCTTAAAGTTCAGTCCATAAGTTTGTCATCAATCATCAATCTGCGTTAGTCCCTACTTCCATATGTTACCATCATTGGGTGGCTCTGTATGAGTGTGTCCAGTTAACAGCCATCTGTATACTTGGTAAACCACAGACCATCTACTGTTGCCTGTGCTTCAGTGAAGCATTTCTCAAATAGTTGAGGGCCCAGCACAGATCCTTGTGGGATTCCACTGGTGAGTGGGCTAGTGGTGGAGGTGCAGTCCCCAACTTTGACAGTGTGTGTTTTGTCATTCAGCTAGTTGGCAATCCATCTAGTACTGTATGACCTAATTCCCAGATGGGAGATCTTGGCTGTGAGACATGAATGTGAGATAATGTCAAAGGCCTTGGATAACTCAACATAGGCAGTATATCCTGTTATTCTTCATCCATGTCTTTGGGGTCAATATCCAAGAAGCCCACAAAGGTTAATAAGCAAGATCTAACCTTGACAAACCCAAAATGGGTAGGGTCAATGTGTTCAATGTTACCTATGTCCCTGTGGATATGGTCTGTGTTGTTTCCTGCAATAGCCTTGCAGATAAGGCTTTTTAGGTATATGGGTCAATAACTGTAGTTCTACATGTCACCAGATTTATGTGCATTGCATAGCACACAAGATTTTATATTACATTTTGCAGTGTGATTGATATATGTGTGGAAAAAATACTGAGATCCCAGGGTTGTAGTGCTTGGGTGGTGCCAGCACATGGATGTATTTTAAATATATGATATATAGTTAGACAGGGCCCTTAGTTTGTAATGTTTCTACAGGTAATTTCATGTCATATAAAGGAAATGGACAGTAAACAGCAGTAATACAGCATAATATATATTTCCATAGTGAGGTGAGCACTGCATTTGTGTGAGAGTTAGCGAAGTTCGTACTCATGCAAGATACACATGTTTGTGCATAGCTAAGCACAGCACAAATGTGAGCTGCATTGCTAAAGCCTGACAGTTAGTACTGAGTCTATGAAATACACCTCCTGGTTAACTGACTCTAATGCAGTATGTGTTAATGCATTGATGCATTCCTTTTCTGGACCACATGGTACTGCGTTCAAATACAGGTGTACATCAAACTTTAAAATACTTTTTATTACAGAGTGATAATGTGATGACATGAATTGTTTATATGAAATGTGTTGATATCTATTGCATGGAAGAAACTTCACCTGTTTGCCACAGCTCACCACTGGAGAGTGATGTGGACCTCCGCCCAAACATAGAGCCTAAAAAGTGAAGGGATTGCTTGCTTCTCCTGCATTGCTGAAGTCTGACAGTTAGTACAGAGTCCCTGGAATATACATGCTACTTAGCTAACTCTGTGGCAGCACATGTTAATGCAGTTAATGCAGATGTGTACCTTTTGTGGGCCAGATGGTACTTGGTTTGAATTTAACTGAATCTAATTCTTTTAACTACTTTTGCATTACTGTTGCTGCTTGTTAGTGTGCAAGCAAGCAGAGGGAAGAACAAATTGAAAGCAGTACAGGAATGTGCAGGAGAGAGGTAGGAAAGAGCCCTAGCTATCCATTTCTTCAACAGTAAAAACTGATAATATATGCAGAATATTAGCTGAATTTGGACCGTCGCCTCTAGATAGAGGGATAACCACAACACAATCATGTTGTACAGTTGACTGGACTGAATCAATTGTGTCAAGAAAACATGTGCAAAATAGAGAACTATGTATGGGACAATAATTTTTTTGTGGAACAGATGCCCATTTTGTTTTTTGCTTTTTTTTTGGTTTGTTTTTTTTTTCAGAGAGAGAGAGTAATGTTGGGGAAGGGACATAGATATGTCTGAGTCTGATAAGTTGGGTAAGTGAGGAAGCAATTGCAGACAGAAAAGACAAACAAGATAAGACACATGGACAGTGATGGACACAAGTCTGTGGACATCCATGGTTGGGGTGAGGGAGGGGACATCCAGATTCCATGGTCATCAAGCTGGGTGACAGTGAGACTCAAGTCCTCACCCACAGGACTGTCATCACTGTCACCTCGCTCCACCACTGGCTGGAGCACTTGACATCTCCTTCTCCTCCTCCTCCTGGTACTATGTAGAATGAGTGATAGCAATCTCTCCAGCTGGCATAAGCATGCACCAACAGTGCAGTGCAGTGCACAACCCTATGTACAATCCCTGGCAAACTGGTACAGGTGATAAACTCACCATCTCTGCAGCTGCTCCTGGAGGGAACCACTGGACTAGGCTCCGAGGCAGGACTGAGGGGGCTGATAGTACAGGGGCAGTAGAGGTGGTGTTGCCAGGTTGGCTCCCAGATGTGCTGGGCAACAGTGTTGGGGCTGGTGGAGTGTGGGCATGCAGAACCTGTGGGGCAGACCTACCCCACTGTCCTGTGGAGTATTTCGTGATGTGGTACACATGGATGACATGGACACATATTAATGACACATAATAAAATAAAATAAAAAAAATGAAAAAATAAAAAAATAAAAAAGAGAGAGAAAGTTCGGGGTGAGAGAAAAAAAAGAGATAAGGTTAGTACCTTCATGTGTAACACACAATGCATTAATACAATTATTTCACTCTATTATCATAACCTTTACTCTTAAAATGAACACCTCCTAACAGATAACTTTTATTTTTAAGACTACCAGCTCCTAACAGATGCACACTATACTACAGATTGCAGCAAGTGCTCCTTGACATGTGCAAATATTGCACTTATGCATGTTCTGATTATACAGATTACAGTTTACAGCAAGGCATGTGTGACACTGGTATAGAACTTTTACTTTAAACCTTTAAGTTACACGTAATTGAAGAATTAGAAGTATTGTATAGTTGGGAAGTCTGATATTTCAACCTACAAGCCCTGACTAAAATCAAATATTGTACTCTTGGTTTGTGCTACAGACTAATGCATGCATACTTGCTTTTACAGTTGAGATATGCATGCTCAATTTGATACAACTCTATAAAATACTAAAAAAGCTATCTTTAACTTTTAATGCTACAATAACACTACTCGTCTGCTGCATACATACCACATGCTTCCCTCATCCTCGCCAATCTAGTCCCATGGGTTCTTACAGTAAACTCCTTTTTCATGGCAGCTGTGGAAAAAACAGAACAGATCAAAATACCATTATGAATACCAGTCTTGCCTATATTCAGCTTTTAAAAGTCTTACAAGTTCTCTCTGTAGTTGATATTTACACATTTGTGGAATGTCTGCAGTCCTAAATTTCTAGATCCAAACATTAGGTATATCCCTCTCTTCCG
Source organism: Protopterus annectens (assembly GCF_019279795.1). Lineage (NCBI taxonomy): Eukaryota > Metazoa > Chordata > Ceratodontiformes > Protopteridae > Protopterus > Protopterus annectens. The sequence goes on along the minus strand of NC_056731.1, from coordinate 1,799,094,196 downwards.
ATGTAGGTCACTAAAATGATGCCTATATTGGTCAGCAGTGTGTGGGATACTGGTGACACTGCATACAGCATGGGCCAAACTATTCCAAGCTTCAGATTTATACTGGGTGCCAGAATAGTCTCCCTGCAACAGCCTGGCACTGTGGCGCTTAACAAGGAGTCCAATAAAAATATTGGACTCCTGGACGCCTCACCTCTGTGCACTAGATATCACACACAATCCACAAATGCCTGCCATGTCTACCATGAATCAAGAGCAATTTAGACTGATGGTTTCTCACCAGTTCCAGTTATTATATTTACTGGGAGTGTGTACATTATTTGAAAATGTTGTGCACCACTTACAATCACTCAAACACAGTGCTCGGCTGTGCACACCTCCGAGCACCTTTTTTACATGATGGTAAGCGGCGCACAACAGTGGCAAGTAGTGAGAAGTTACATAATTATGTGGGTTATTGGATGCACAGGCAGTTGTGTATGTATGTTAGGTAAATGCTAAGGCTTACCCCCCTGCACCCCCATGCCCCCCTACTTTAATATACCAACTCCAAGTTTGTGCTACAATGAAAAGAACAGTAAGCAGAAAAGAAGAGGAGCATTACCGTTCTCTTCACTGTAGGACGATCTCGGAGTTTGTATATTTAAGTAGGGGGTGTGGGGGGCACAGCCCCTTTCATGGGGTATGGGGGGGCTTGCCCCTCTGCAAAAACATTATTTTAGCTGTTTTTTTTTTTTTGTTCACTTTTCTGTTTCGAGATACCAAAATCTCGATGTTTTGAGTTCCATATCTCAAAACGATTTTGGTATTTCGAAATTAAAATGTGGACCCCCTTCAAATTGCATCAGATGCCATAGCTGTGCCAGTTGCAATCCTTATTAATAGATCAATAACTGAATCAACTATATAATCTATACTTTAGCCAAAAGTTAGGAACATTGCATTCACAAGCATCTTATGCAATACCTCACTAACACTAGACTCCTATCCCTGTCTCAGCATGGTTTCAGACCAGCCTACTGCACAACTACTGCATTACTAACATTTACAAATATCATCAGTCTTCACAGAAATAATGGTAAATTATCATCTCTCTCTTCCTGGACCTGTCAAAGGCCTTTAACATGGTTGACCATTCAAAATCATTGCACTCTTTACAAACCCTGCCCTTAGACAATCACTCTATTGCCTGGTTTCAAAACTACCTAGAGGGAAGGCAACATGCAGTTCAATGGCAGAAAAGCATATCCTCTCTACTACCAGTATCCATAGGGGTCCCACAAGGTTCTATTCTGGCCCCTTGCTTTTCTCCATTTTCATCAGTGACCTGAATACTGCTAGTCCTGATGCCAAAATCATTCAATATGCAGATGATTCTACATTTATCTGCTCTGCATCCTCATTCTCTGAACTGCAAACAATTACCCAGACCACTTTTACTTCAATTGAAAGCTGGCCCATTAACAACTGACTAATAATAAATCATAAAAAAAAAAATAATTGTTACTATTTACCCCCAGCCATAACATCAAACCACTTCCAACCATTAGTATAATTTCCAGCAATGGCATATTAATTGCCCCTGACTCCCATACTAAACTGCTGGGAGTGGAAATTCATAAAAACCTAAAATTTGACCTGCATGTAAATCAGATAATTAAAAATACACATAAGAAACTGGGCTGCCTTTACAGGAATCAGTCCTTCCTATCCCATAATGCCAAAGCTACCATTGATCACTCTCATCTCCTTTTAACACTATTATATGCATCCCCCATCCTAATTAACCTATCCAAGTCTGACCTAAACAAACTTTCTGCATGCTATAACAAAATTGTAAGATTTGCCATTGGATCGGCCAATCAAACCCATCACTGTATTTCTCTCAAAAAGCTCAACTGGCTGGAATTTTCCCACCTCCTCCCCTAAAACCAACTTGTATTTGCTCATAAAATACTAACACAACATGACAGGTACCATCATTAAAAAACATAATTATGCCTCAGAGAAAATGGCAAGAATTGAACTTACAATTCAGTACAAAATATATGGATCTCTTAATTGACTTTTTTCTACCCATTGAGAATGAACTTAAAGCTGAAATAATTGCCACAGAATCAATTATTAATAAGAACTTTGTACAAGATACAGTTTTTCTAAAAATGAATGAACTTCAGGATAACATCATGTCATATGAAAGGAAGCTGCAAAATATTAAACTATCAAAACTTAACAGAGACAAAAAAGATTTTGCTTTTAATAATGTCTTCTCATGGCCCAAAGAAAATAACTTTAGACATCAAACTGTTTCTGACAAGGCAAGGAATGTGCATACTACACCTTTAAATTCAGATTCCACCTATGCTGCAGTTACACAAGGCACTCCCTGTTCTCTTACAACTGAAACAGCTTGTATGCAAGAGGAGAAGAACACCAGTTTAACTCTCCCTGTTTCTGAGTCCTCTGACCAACAAAACAGTAATTTAAAAGATAAAAACAGTAAAATAGGAGCTATTCCAAAGAAAACATATGCAGTTTTACCATCTACAAGTCATACTTCATCGACTCTAAGAAAGGAAGGAACATCAAACATACAAGTGACTGAAAACACAGAAAGTATTTTTTTAGATGCCAGCAAACAAGGCGACTTCACTTTGAGAGTACCACTACCTTACAAGAATCGAATGAAACAATTTGTACACAAAGGACAGTCACTGCAACTGGGTTCACTGGAAGGAGCAGTACATTCTCCGAAGAGGAGACGGACTTAACTACAGGTTTGATTTTGAACCTTTCCTCTATTATTTTAACACCGGAACAGTTGAATGTTTTAAATAAGGGCCTTTCATTTATACCTGCTAGAAAGGCTAATCTTACAGAAATGATTAAAGACCTTAAATTATTAGGCAGGAATTTGTCTCTAAAAGTTTTGTTCCCAAACAATGTTACAAATAATATGAATGTGTTTAAACAGCCTAGCACTTTCATTCCTTATACTCCCCCGAGTATACAAAGATTCCTTGATATATGTAAAACATCATTTAGGCAGATATATGATGATAATTTGAGTGACTATTACTATGGAAATCTAAATACAAGTGAATATAGAGCACTGAATGAACTAAAGAACTTGAATTCTGTTGTTATTAAACAGGCAGATAAAGGTGGAGGTATTGTTATTTTAGATAAGCAATTATATGTACAACAAATGTATAAGCTACTGCTTAATAATGATACATACAGAGGAATCTCAAAAGTTACAGTGAATGCCATCATTGATAAAGTGTCTTTTTTGATTTTTGACTTATTAATTACTGATTTAATAGATGAACTACTGTTTAAATACTTTAATGTTTTGAATCCAACTATTCCTAAGATTTATGGTTTACCAAAGGTTCACAAAGATAGAAGTCTGCCACCAATGCGTCCCATAGTCTCAGGCACTGGTTGGTGTACAGAACCACTGTCTATTTATGTTGAAAGCACACTGCATGTGCTCTTAGACAAATGTGAAAATATTTTAAGAGACACTAAAATGTTTCTAGAGAAATTACATACTAGAATTGAAAGTTTATCAGATATTAATGACTTTGCTCTTGTTACTATGGATATAGAGTCATTGTTTACAAGTATCCCGAATACATGGGGCATTAATATGATTAGAAATTTTCTTACAAGAAATAATTGCTTCACCAATGATAAAGTACAACTTATATGCAGTTTGTTAGAGATTATTCTGGAAAATAATGTATATTTTGAAGAACAATTATTTTTGCAACAGATAGGCATTGCCATGGGCACACCATGTGCAAATAGTTATGCTAATCTATCTCTTACATTCTGGGAACAAACACATGTCTTTTCTGATAAGAATCCATTTATTAGTCAGCTTTTATGGTATACACGTTTTGTGGACGATGTTTTTTTATTATGGAAAGGCAATATATCTGAGTTTATATTATTTGTCAACTATTTGCATACAACTACTGATTTTCTGAGATTCACATACAAATTTTCTACATCTGAGATTGATTTCTTAGATGTACATATAATCAAATCAGAGTTGACAGGTTTTACTAGCAAAATTTTTCACAAACCCTCGAAGAAAAATACATACCTGCACAAAACCAGTATGCATCCTAGACACATTCCAAGAAATGTGCTCAAGGGGCAGGTATACAGAACATTAAGATTACACAACAATGATAATGATGCAGTACTAGCTTTGAATAAATTGAAAACTGATTTTTTAAGAAGAGGATATCATATGGATGAAATAGATAGAACTATTTCTGATGCTTGGACACTCAGGGACTCTAAATGTAAAGGGTACTTTCAATCATCTAATTCTATTACGTCAGATAGCAGTAATTCGAGAAATAACACACAAAATAATAGCATTAGAGCGGTTTTTCAGTATGCTAGTAATGTTAATCAGTATATTAATATTATTAAACAACATTGGCATATTTTACATGAGATTCCTTGTTTACATTCTTTCATTGGTAATGCACCTAGTTTTAGTTTCAGAAATAATCTAACATTAAAACAACAACTGTGTAATAAAGACTTCAAAAAAACTACCTATAATTCTAGACGCATAGGTACTTTTCCTTGTAGGTCTTGTACTGCTTGTACACATATTCATAGTACTACACCATATATTCATCCTGTTAGAAATTTTACACTATACTCTCATTCATATGCCGACTGTAAAACCACAGATGTTATTTATTTTTGTTTCTGCCAAATATGTCATGCCTTCTATATAGGAAAAACAAATAGAAACTTAAAGGATAGAATATTGGAGCACATAAGAGACATCAGAAATAATAAAACCACTAGTGCGCTTGCTCAACATGTTTTAAACACTGACCCTTCACACTCTTTCAAGTTCTTTGTTTTACAACATATACATAGAAATGTGAGGGGAGGAGATATAGAAAATTTTACAGAGAGCCGAGAACAAAGATGGATTATCAAGCTCAATGCTGATAGATATCCAGGCTTAAATGGTTGTACATCACTGGTTCCATTTCTTAAAGCTAGACGCCTTCAACACAATTAATTTTTTGCATATTTTTTCTAAAATAAATATATATATATTTTTTTTATTAAGCATATTTTTTATTAAGCATTTTTATATATATTTTATATATGCATTTTTATGAGATTATTTAACTGTTTTAAATTAGATATGCATAAATATGAACATACTTTACATTTTTGTGTATATATATATATATTATATGCATATTTTACAATATTCTTGTCATATATGCCTTTAAATTTTCAAAAGTTGTATGATGTCACTAATTGGAAAAAATTTTTTTGACTGAGAGTGATATAAAACAAGCAGTTGAACAGTTCATTCTTTGTCTGATGAAGCAACGGTTCGAAAGCTCACCTCTCTTTTTTACTTTGTTTAAATAAAGAGGTTATTGTGTGGTACCCGGTATAGTGTGTTCTCTCATATAATTATGCCTCAAACCACCTCAAGACCTCTCCGATCAGATGACAAGCTCCTACTTAAGGCCCCCAATGTAAATAACGCAGCTGGGGTTTTCTTATTTTTTACTCATGTTGCTAAATCATGGAATGCTTTCCCATCAGCCTTAACTCTTGAATCCTCTCATACAGCTTTCAAAAAAGCTGTTAAGTCACACTTAATGGATCACTGGACCAGCCTTTGCTCATACCCTGGTTGTTCCTGCTTCCCCTTCATTTAGCATGTTAATAACATTGTTTACCTACCTTCAACTACCCTACTATTGATACTAAGCTTTGCCATGTTAATTAACAAGGAAATTTACCTAATGACTCTTTACCTTGCCAAGGCCTTTGACACCATCCCCCACTCTGGAATCATAGATAGAGTTACTAAGCTGGGCATTAATCCCTACGTCACTCGATAAGTTGCCAACTGGCTTACTAACAGAACCCACATTGTAAAAGTAGCCGACCCCAAATCCAGCTCCAGACAAGTGACAAATAGAGCACCTCAGGGATCAGTCCTGGGACCGCTCTTGTTTGGCATCTACTTCTCTGAAGTACAGGCCAACACTAAAGGACTCTGGCTAACAAAGTTCACAGATGACTGCAAATTGGGAGCCATTATTGAATCCCCAAATGATGGGGATACTCTACAAAAGGGCCTTACAGAAACAGATGCTTGGTGCCAGAGCCATGGGCTCAAGTTCAATGCCAATAAATGTATAGTTATCCCTTTGGGAAAAAAAAAACATGTACCTGTGAATTACCACATAGGTGGCAGTACACTAAACACCGAAAGTGTGATAAGAGACTTAGGGACACAGGTGGCCGGTGGTCTCACCTTCAATAATCACATCATCACAACAGTTAGGAAATCCTTCTATGAGGCACACCTCATCATGAAGGGCTATTCATCCAGAAAAAAGGTCATTGTCCCACTGTACTCATCCCTCATTAGATCCATTATAGAATACAACACCCCATTTGGTATGTACCTCTCAAGACATGTGCAACAACTGGAAAGGCCACAGAAATACCTCACTAAAAGAATCACAGGCCTAAAGCAGATGTCTTATGCTGTCCGCCTTAAAAAACTCCAGCTATACTCTGTCACATATCGTCTACTCAGAGGTGATCTCTGGTTAACATACAAGGCCATGTCAAACTCAGAGCTGTTGGACATGTTACACTTAAAGAAATCCAAATCCCTCAGAGCCACACACTCCAGGGATCTAAAGCTTGTCATCACAATAAACAAAACATGCTGGAGGGATAGGTTCCTGACCCAGAGACTCCCCAGACTCTGGAATAGACTGCCCATACATGTCAAGCAGAGCACCACTTTGGCCCTCTTCAAAAGGAACCTTGAAGATTGGATGGGAGAAAGGAAATTCACCCCGATGATCATGTCAGGTGCCCTACTAGACAGGGGTCCAGGGAAGTAAATAGTGTGGGAAGAAATAGCCAGGGAATTGTTATGGCTAGGCTTGTATAGTCCCTAGGGTCGATAGCCTAGTACCAGCCTATGAACCTATGAACCTATGGATCCTGATATATCCTAATATGGCTTATAATGTATAATAAACCTTAAATAACTGTTATTTCATGTAAAACTGTATCTCAATATATGTTATTATTTCAATGTATGTAATTATTTCATGTATAGCTGCATCTCAATATTTATTCAATGTATGTAATTTTTTCATTTATAGCTACATTTCAATGCACGTTTACTATATTCTGATTGTGTTGTATTATGCCTAAGTTACTTGTTAACTGGAGCTTTTCTCCCCGGGCCTTCACTGAAAATAGACATGTATCCAGTCGGACTATCCCGGTTAACAAATGTAAAATAAATAAATAAAAAATTGTTGGCCATTCTTCATGGATCTGAGCAGTAATCTGAGACATGCAGTGTGTAAACTATTCTTTATAATTGGCCTTAAAATGTGTGAGGATATTAAGTGGAAATAATATCAAATGCAGTTATCAAAAAAAAGAAGGGCAGGGTGGATGTGAAGGAACACAACTGGTGACTTGTGTGCTGCTTACATACATTTCCATCCTTACATATAACACTTTGCTGATCTGACCTGACACACCCACTGGAAGAAAGGCAGCCTGCAGTGCTGTTGTGATTTCCCTACCCCAAACACTGATCAGTCACAGCTGCAATCCATTACAACAAAACACTGAGAGAGTGCCTGCACTATGTTTACATCCCTACACAGATCCAGTTTTTTGGGATTCAGCAATTCTAATGAGTTCACACCTCATTTGCATCTTCACTATGCTGACAGCTCTGAATCTACACCCAAAGGCAACTATATAGCTAGGCAAACTGATGGTGGAGACTCTCGTTTTTGTTGGAAAGACTGCACATAATGCTATTTCTTTAGGATATATCTGTACAGAGAAGTATTGCACTTCAGAAGATATGCTTCCATTTGGTCAGCTACATTTTGCATATGTTGGAATGTATTTAAGAAATATCTTAAGCATGGTATTTTACAGTTTTATCTCTATGCATTAGTTAGAAGTGTGCCAATGGCATGGACATGTTTGCCAAGCCATTTCAGAGGTATACATGACTGCCAATACATGAAGATGGAAAGTTGTGTGATAAATAGTTCTACCTCAACAGAAATTAGCTTCGCTCTTGCTCTTCTCCAGAATGACTTGATAATTCTCTTATATCTCTACAGAACACTCTCCACCACCTTGGAACTATCTTGCTTTTTCTTTCCTTCTTCATCAAGCTGCATCTTCTCTCATTAACAACCTTTCCTTTATTCTTTCTTCACTTTCTCTCTTATATATTGTATTCAAACTCTGCACATACCATTCAACTCAATGCTAATAGATTTTATGTGGGATTTTTTTTGTAAATACAGCTGATTATTATGTTAGAATTTCAACATGTCAGTGTTCTTGTTTATGTCCATGTCACACTGTTAATTTGTTACTGTACAGTGTGCACTAACATGTTGTTAAAATGTCTATCCTTTGCAGATTTTATCTGTTATTATACTACATGCCTATATTATGATGTTATAATTTTTTAAAATTTTCTGAATATACTGGAGCTTTTCTTCCTGGGCATTTGCCCAAAACGGGCTCCTGGCCCAGTCAGACATTCCTGGTAAACAAATGTAAATTTAATAAATAAATAATTATGTACAAATGTTGCAGGGACAGTTCCTTTGATAGAACTTTTAGCATTTCATTTGAGTCACTTTCCTGCTCTTTTGCAGGGGGGGGGGCATATGTGAGTTACTGTTATGGCACAAACAAGGATAGACTGTTCATTTGAGGGGTGAAGCAAAGGTGAGTTACTGTTATGGCACAGACAAGGATGCTTTATAGCTTATTGAATATCCCCACCATGTTAGATTGGTTAATTAGCATGTAATTCAGCTGCTTGTGCTGTAATTAGCATGCCATGGTGTTTACCTTGTTTGCGCAGGGGTGAGCACATCTACACAGTGCTTACTGAATCTAAATGTTTCTACCATCATGTACGCATCATGCTGTGACATGCACACAGTGAGAAATGACCATGTAGGCTTTATTGAATCCAATAAACCAAAACAGTGGTCTGAGTGCCCAAAACTAAAACTAGTAAACCTGAAATAAGGCACACATGGAGCTCAGCAAATGGACAACTTCTTTAATGGACACAAGCACAAATAAATCCACAGCAAACGAAATCACAGCAGCACAGCACAGCAAACGAACTCACAGCAGCACAGTAACGCTGTAAAAGTAAATCCACATACGTTTTCACCAAAATAACTTCATCAGATACCTAACCTCTCTTCCTTTGATGAATAAATAAACTAATCTAGTTCAAATGAACCAATGGATAAACAAATTCAATTAAACATGTAAAATGCATTGAAACACATGGACCTTCAAGGTGAATTAATCTGAATGTTAAAACCAAATAAAGAAATAAATATGTATATATATATATTTTTGTTGTGCAAAATACTTCAAATATAGACCTTAGTTAGAAATATATAGAAAGTTGCATTATTAAATATTGATATTACAAACACAAACCTAAAATGCTTCTAAAATGTTTTTTGAAGTAAAAGCTAAACCGAATCTAAATGAAATGAAATAGCACCATCTAGTGGAAATTAAATTAAATGCATGTTCATCTTGTTAAAAAATTATATGAAAATGAACCATGAAATGCTTACATATACAATATGAATAAATAAAATATAAAATTATTTAAAAGGTAAATGTAAATATAAATATAATATTGTTATAAAAAATACTATAATTTAGCAGATTTCAATTTCAGCACAGGTTTCAAGGATAACATTTCATTTAAACCAAGGGAAGAGCTTGCATCCAGAATAATTTGCCAATATAGCTCCCTATATTCCAAATGAGTCTCCCAAGGCCCTCCCCTTGGATCATGTGGGACCACGTCAATGACAAAAAATGGAATTTAGCTTTGTCACAATTATTTTGATGCTTTTACAGAGCATTATTATCTTTTCTTTTCCTCATCTCATATAAATGCTCATAAATTCTCTGCCTCAGTTTCCTCTCGGTCTTGCCAACATAAAAAGAGTCACAGACTTCACATATAGCAATATAAACCACACCTGTGGTATTACAGTTGGCAAAATCTTGGGTAGTAATATATTTGCTCCTCTTCTTCAAAAAAATAGAATCACCTTCCTTAATATTAACACAATATGGGCAATGCCCACATTTTCATGCCCCTTTTTTACTATTACTAATGGGGTTACTGAAGTTTGCCCCTTGCAATATATTCTTGATATTGTGTCCCTTCCTATATACACATTTAAATGGTTTCTCAAAAATATGGTTCAAATCGGACAAACTAGCAAATTGATTCCATTCTTTACTAAGAATACTTCTCACCAGATTACTCTCACCATCAAAGGTGGTGAGCATGGCAGAATGAAAACCTTTTTCTAAAGTTGTAACTTTAGCAGTGTTTGCCTCAATATTTTGTACTTCCAGTATAGGTAGAGGTATCCCCAAAATTGGAGCAAATCTTCCTGCTCTCCCTTCCTTAACCTCTACAATAACTGACGTTAATAGATCTATGGGGTAACCCCTTGCTCCAAACATATCTTTAATAAATTCACATTTAGTATTAAAATCCTGATCATCTGACGTCATCCTACTAGCTCTCACCAGCTGGCCTTTGAATATTGCTCTTTTTTGAAAAGATGGGTGAGAGCTTGTGTAATGCAAGTTAGCATTAGAAAACGTATCTTTTCTAAAAAAAAATTGATTTAAAACCTTCCCCCATTCTCTGTATATTTACATCTAAAAAACACAATTCAACTTCATCTACTTTATAGGTGAATTTTAAAAAATTAGTTGTGTTTGAAATATAATCAAAGAATTCCATAAATTTTTCCAAGATATTATTCCAAAAAAGACAAATATCATCCAGGAAATGCCCATAGTAGTTCCAATATTGTTTAAAATTTGAATTGTGAACAAATTTTTCATCCCAATATAATAAAATGATGTTGGCATATGTAGGTGCACAATGGGCACCCATGGCTACGCCCTTGGATTGTCTAAAATACTCCCCTTGGAAGAATATGAAGTTATTATTTAAAATCAATCCCATTAAAACTAGGCAAATACGAAATACCTTAAAAGAAATGTTATTCTTGCTTTCCAAAAATTCTTCAAACCAAACCAAACCTATCTCATGAGGGATACACGTAAAAAGATCCACAACATCCAAAGTGATAAAGCTAAAGGTGTCAATCTGATTGGAATTTTTAATGTGCCTTAAAAAATCCCAAGAATCCTTCAACACATTGGGATGTTCCATCACCACATTCTTGAGATGTACATCTACATATTTTGCCAGTGGAGCAGTAATAGAACCCTCTGCAGATACAATAGGTCTGAGAGGAGGGTCATCAGGATTTTTATGGACCTTTGGTATACCAAAAATACAGGGGGCTTTGGGTTGTTCAACATGTAAATAATTATGTTTCCAGACCAATAAGCCTCTCTAAAACTAAATCATTCAGACAAAGAGAAAGTTTTTTGTAAGCAATATGAATTTCATTCATAGACACTCTCTCATAGGTATACTGGTCATTTAACAAATCAAACATTTTTGCCTCATAATTAATATTATCCATAAAAACCACCCCACCACCCTTATCAGGCTTCATGATTCTAAGATTTTTATTCTCTCTACATAAACTGTGTATACATTTCTTCCGTAGAAGGTTTGGACTAACCTTATTATGCCTAAGTTTGTCTCTTAGCTCCTTTTCAACCATAACCTCAAAAATTCTAAGCTGGAGGTGAAGGAGTGGATTAAACATACTCTTTTATGTTAAAACAGTAGTGTTTCTTCTTATATTACCATTAAAAAATATCTCTACATTCTTCTGCCTAATAAAAAGTTTAAAATCCACCAATAAATTTGCTATGTTAGCCTTTACGCTTGGAATAAAGGTAAAACCTTTTGTAAATAAGTTGAAATGACCCTTTGTAATGGGAGTAAGGGTATATTTAAAAATATTAAAACCATTGTAACTAAACATACATTTATTAGTCATTATTTCATCTGAAGAAATTACCTCCATGGTGCCTTTCGACCCCTCTGGTTCTGATAACTGTACCTGTAGTCTACTGGATCCTTGTTCTTGAGTATCTATGATCTCCTTGGGGAGGGAAACTCTAAAGGGTCATGCATATCATAACTATTAAACTGAGTTTCAACTGGTAATTTATCATACCCCATGTCTCTTTCACCTCTATACTCATATGGTCTGTTATGAAAATTACCCCATGTGTTCGTGGGTTTAGGGTATTGTGTATTGTTTTTGTTTTTATACTCCTTTAAGTCCCTTTCCACCTTTCTAAATTTTCTCTCATGAATGAATGAGAGGAAACTGAGGCAGAGAATTTATGAGCATTTATATGAGAAGAGGAAAAGAAAAGATAATAATGCACTGTAAAAGCATCAAAATAATTGTGACAAAGCTAAAATCCAGTTTTTTGTCATTGAAGTGGTCACACGTGATCCCAGGGGAGGGCCTTGGGAGACTCGTTTGGAATATAGGGAGCTATATTGGCAAATTATTCTGGATGCAAGCTCTTCCCCTGGTTTAAATGAAATGTTATCCCTGAAACATGTGCTGAAATTGAGATCTGCTAAAGTATAGTGTTTTTTATAACAATATTATATTTATATTTACATTTACCTTTTAAATCATCATGATTTTCTTTCGGCTGTTCCCGTTAGGGGTCGCCACAGCAGATCACCTGTTTCCATTTCTTCCTGTCCTCTGCATCTTGCTCTGTCACACCAACCATCTGCATGTCCTCTCTCACCACATCCATAAACCTTACCTTAGGCCTTCCTCTTTTCCTGTTACCTGGTAGCTTCATCCTTAGCATCTTTTTCCCAATATACTCAACATCCCTCCTCAGCACATGTCCAAACCAATGTAATCGTGCCTCTCTGGCTTTGTCTCCAAACCTTCCAACTTGGGCTGACCCTCTAATATACTTATTCCTAATCCTGTCCACCCTCGTCACACCCAGTGCAAATCTTAACATCTTTAATTCTGCCACATCCAGCTCAAATTCCTGCCTTTTTGTTAATGCCACTGTCTCCAACCCATATAACATAGCTGGTCTCACTACCCTCCTGCAGACCTTCCCTTTCACTCTTACAGGTACTCGTCTATCACAAATCACTCCTGACACTCTTCTCCACCAACTCCATCCTGCCTGTACTCTCTTCTTCACCTCTCTTCCACACTCACCATTACTCTGAACTATTGACTCCAAGTATTTAAACTCATCCACCTTCGCCACCTCTACTCCTTGCATCCTCACCATTCCTCTATCCTCCCTCTCATTCACACACATATATTCTGTCTTAGTCCTGCTGACCTTCATTCCTCTTCTCTCTAGAGCATATCTCCATCTCTCCAGGGTCTCCTCCACCTGTTCCCTACTCTCACTACAGATCACAATTACTTTTTAAATAATTTTATATTTTATTTATTCATATTGTATATGTAAGCATTTCATGGTTCATTTTCATATAATAATTTTTTAACAAGATGAACATGCATTTAATTTAATTTCTACTAGATGGTGGTATTTCATTTAATTTAGATTCAGTTTAGCTTTTACTTCAAAAAACATTCCCCGGGATTCATAAAGCTCGGCGCAAGGCCGGCATTAGGCTTGCGCCAAACCTGTGGCATGAAGATGGCGCAGTAGCGCCAAACGCATATTAATGAAGGTGCTCTGCCGCCACAGCCACGTGCATTGGAAATGAGCGCAAGTGCATAGGGCGTGTCGAAGTGCCGCACAGAGGCGTGGAAATGTCAGCTGTCGACGTGCAACCTAAAATGCTTGCATATAACAATTTGCAAGCAATAGTAATCACATCTGTCAGTGTCCATGGATACTGAAATGTATGCAAAGCATGCATGACAGTTCCTGTGAACACAAAATGAAGAAGCAAACACAAATGCACGGTAGGGAATAACGGGTCCCTATCCCTCGAACAAATGACATTGAAAACTGTGTGCCCATAGTCCAATGCAGTGTAGATAGTTATACCAAGTAGAAGTGAAATGCATCATGTTAGCACGCCGCCAATAGGTTATGTCCAGCCCAATGGTCAGGGTCACCAGCTGACCCATATTGCGAGGGAGAGCACACAGCTGGACAGATGTGTCCATAAAAAATCCACAATAAATGTAAATATCTAGCGACCGTATGACAGAATTATATCCCACAATGCATGTAATAGTCACATACAATCGATATGTCCATATTTAACATACCATATGTGACAGGAAATAGAATAAGCATGTAAATGAAACAGAAGGAGCATATAAACTGCTACAAGAATAACGCAACATGCAGGCTTAAAGGAACAGTATTATCCATAGCGTTGACTTTGGGTATGTGTTGTCCAGTACAATCGGATATGTGTCTGGAATATATCCCATCCTAGACATAGGAAAAGGTGGCATCCTACCAATGATCAGAACAGTCGGCAAAATCTGCACATCTGCGGTCCAAGCCATACTTGTCAGGATGTGTCACAGTTGAACGGGTATTACCCGGGTGTACCAACCATGTCATGAAAGTTAAGTATGGGCGTGTACCTATGTGCGTGATGTATAGCATGTGGAAGATGAAACATGCCAAGATAGTCCACACAACCATGCAGGTACCTGACATATGTAGTGTATGCAATGTGTTACCTTGACCGTGTCATGGGCCATCAACCAAAGCAGTGATGGATGGAGTGTCAGGAATATGTGTGTGGGGGGGATGGGTAATGGTATAGTCCTCAAAGGCGAGACTGTGTCGTATGCAGAATAGGTGAACTGGAGGTGTATAAGGGAGCAGTGGGTGAATCAGAAAGAAACACAAAGAACATGTATACACATCTGCAATACAACCAGACAGGCCATACTGCAGAACACAATCCCACAAACATATGAATATTAAAATGTGCGATACAAATGTACAGAAATGTCACCGACACATACCCACAGATTGGTCCTGATGGAACCGACCAAATCAAATGCAAAACATGTGGATGCATAATGGAATACCCAGCATCCCCTCCACAGCACACAACCCGCCCTCATACCTGAACGTCCACCAAATCCAGCCATACTTGGCCTAATAGCTTGGCGCAGCCACATCTACACATAGTGACCACTACTCATATGTAGTAGGCAGTGTCAGGATTGCAAACTATGTATCCCTTGCATGTAAAACCCCCAGCACATTTTCATAATGCCAAAAGAATGGTCGGTATTGGTCTTGTTAAATTTTTGGACATCCCTCATGGGATAAGTAACCTGTGTAAACATTAGAATGGGTATCAAGACACAATGTCCAGTCCTGTAGACATCTGGACACAAGTTGGAATGTGCAGTAGTGGTGCACAAGACTGTCCAGCCCTAGATGGTCATGCAGAACCTACTACCCAGGATCAAACACCTGCCCGTGACGCACGTGTTCCGACACGAATAAGAGAGAGAATATATTGCACACATTCGCATAGTGGCACATGAAATAAGGGTGATGAAGGCACTGACATAAACAGGATACCCCCTGATCCACTGTGTGGGGGACAATTACTGTGTGTCTAGGTGTGACCTGATCAACAATGATACAACGCCAAATGTCCTGTGATTGTAGGAAATAACTATGTACCATACTGCATGTAACAGTTGCCTAAAGCGGTCACGTCAGGATAGAATAAACGTAATTCGTAGAAGAAACAGGCAAACAACAAAAGTGCCAAAGGTATAAGGCTCACAGCTAGGAAACAGATGAATGTTCTAAACCTGCACTGACCGTAGGTATGTGTTGGCCTAAACAATCTGGTGTCCCCAGAATATATACCATCCTGTACATATGACAATGTGTCAACCCTACCAATGGTCAGAGCATTCGCACAATAACTAGCCAGCCTCTTAATCACTCACAAAGCCAGTGACCTTTGGAAGAAAGGTGTTGAATGAGAATGACTACTTACAACAATGAAGAGTAAGAGACGCATTTAACTGCAGAAAATTTGTAGTAATACGAATCTTTCAACACGTTCCAAGTTAATAGTACTAATATGGTAGAAGTGTCCATGATTGTCCCTGATTTGTCATAGCCTTATCCCTGTCACTGTAGAAACTAGTCCCTGAGTATCACAGAGGTCCTTACACATATGTACACCAACCAACTGTCACATTTGTTGACAGGACTATTGCATACCTGTACTGAATTTATAACTGATGTCCAGAATAATATTCATTGTATCTATAAATGAATGAAATAGTCAAATGTGAAGGGAAGCACGTGGAAACCCCCCCACCCTGTATTATGTAGTGGAACCACTCCCCGCCCTATATTATGTAGCGCCGACCTAATAATGTGGTCAGAGGTGCCCAAACACCTGTGTCTGTAAACACAGGTATAATGTTAAAATCTGGACTAATTCTGTCCATGTGCTATGTTTGATATCTGAACAGCACCAGAGCACTTCAAGTCACCAGTTGGACAAGCCTAAACCCGGACCAGCACATGAACACCCTGAAAATCAAACACGCGTATGTGCGAGGACTATAAGCGTAGGAGTTCTGAATATCCTTGGAGTGAGTAGACATGCAGCACAGGTCCAGAGCAATAGGAAACAGGGAATGTCGGAAGTGTAGTACTGTGGTTTTCCCAGCAGGAGAATGGATGCCTGCTGTGTAATGGAAGCAGTGAGGCGTATGTCAGAGTAGCTATGAACCATGGGTATAAATATAAATGAGGCAGAACAATAATAGTTTAGTGGTTAGAGCATCCACTTAAAGTAAAGGCATTCCCGGTTCAAGTATGATTATAGCACATATTAATTGTGTAACGAATGCCTCTGTGCTGTAAAGCCAACATTTATACATGTAAAGGTGACCACGTATCTCGCATGGGGCCGTTAACCGGATTCCATCAATCAAAGTGGTACTTTCATAAGGAATAAGGCACATGTAATCCCAAAGAAGTGGCAGTAAACATATGTAACTCAGAATAAGTAGATGCAAGTGCGCCTGCGTGGGTGTACGCAGCTTGTAGCATAGCAAATGTATGTTGTCTTGTACATCTGTAACTTTTATATATATAGATATATATAGATGGATATAGATAGATAGATAGATAGATAGATAGATAGATAGATAGATAGATGTGTGTATAGATAAATATCCACAGACATAAAAATATGCAATTATATATATATATATATATATATATATATATATATATATATATATATATATATATATATATATATATATATATATATATATATATATATATATATATATATAATGAACGCCGAAAGACAAAAGCAAACATAAGGGTTGTGAAGGGAATCTAGGGCAAGGAAGGTATTATAAAGTGCTTGCAGCGTATGTCAGATAAAGCTGCACAAGTGTGAGTAGAGCACCGCTATTCACACCAGAGGCAGGATTATACCAGTGGCCATAACATCGTTGAAGTGCTATGTCAACATTATACACAGACGGAATGTAGTACATGTTGCGACCACCTACACTTGTAACCCGTAAATTGTTCGTAATCCATAACACTAGGAAAGGCACGTATATGCAAATATGAATGGATGGTGACCCTGTGAATAGATGAGGTGGTACAAAATGTGTGTAGGGCCCCAACGCTCTGGAGAGGGCAATGTGTAAACGTGTGTCATGGCTGCGATATCAGGTGTATAATGGCTGTTATGCGTGGAAACTCAACACAGGTGTGCTGGAGAAACTATGGATATGCGATTATGGACACAGGAGTGCTAGGGTATGTTGTGCCGGTTGCAACGGAGCGGCCCGTGGAGGTCAGCTAGTACGTAGGTGTGATTCCCAGATAGGGCGTCGTCTGTGTGGAGACATGTGTGAATGGGCGTATCATTGTCGGACGTTGTACGTCAGGGCTGGCAGCCCGGCACGTAAAACCTATACGCCACCCATGAGCAAAATGGAGTTCTGCTGTGACAACCCCAAACCAGGAAAAGCAGAAAGACACAACTACATGCAGACATCAATATGGTGACGTACAATCTCAGTAACACAAACACTCATTCTATTAACATTAATAATATGAATGTGCACAGAAACAAACACAGTAGCAGGAATAATAGGCTGCGCATACGAGTAATAGGTCAAATGACACTGTATCACATCACACTTATCAGCGGCATCCAAAACATGAAAAACGTGCGACATCTGTCCGCTGTATAACGTGCAGTATACTGATCACAAGTTCACCGGAGTGAAGTGTCGGTGTCATAATGACTAAGGCAATAGTATGCTGCTGAAGCAGAGATAAAACCCAATACGCATGTGTAAGTGTCTATGTCCGGGAAATGTATAGGTTAACGGACACACAGATGTATATATATATATATCTATATATATATATATATACATTTTTTTACAAGCAAGGAAAAGGAAATTAAGTTTGGATATTTATGTTAACTGTAATACAAAAGGCATAATATACCTAGCTATGTGTAAAGAATGCAATTCGTACTATGTGGGTAAAAGTGAAAGAAAATTAAAACAAAGAATATACAAACATATGTATGATATCAGAAATAAATGTGAAAATAATGCACTTTACAAACATAGCATGGTATGTAAAACATCAGTATTTCAATTTTTTGTGTTGAAAGTAGTTCAGGTGGATCCCAGGGGAGGTATGTGGGAGACACTAGTAGAATATAGGGAACTATACTGGCAGCTATCACTAGAAGCCAATAGACCTCCGGGTCTTAATGACATGACATCTTTAGCTCCAGTTTTAAAATTGAGATCAGCCAAGCTTTAAATTTATAGAAAAAACTGCTATCATTAAGAACATAAATTATAAAAAGTTTTATTTGACTTGTGATGTTATGTGTGATTTATCCCACATGAATGAGCCAAAGACAACAACATAAATTTATTCTGTATATACCTTTTGTATTTTTAAATGAATTTTATAGTTTAAATAAATTTTATTTAAATGTAAGTTATTTATGACAATTTAAAAAAAAATTTTAAAATCAATTTTAAGAATATGATGTGTTTTTTAATATATGAAAGTGATTTTTATCAACTTAAAGTAAAATGGATTTTAAAATAACACTGACATGACCATATAAGGACAGTTTTTAATGACATCCTGTTATTTACATTAATTGATTAATTGATTTATTTGGTTTAATTGTAATTAGTGTGTCTATATAAAGGGAATTATGGGATTGTGAAATTTATCTGATGAAGTTGACGAAAATGTTACTTGTACTTTTACAGCGTTAAGTGTGGGTCTTTTCACTTTGTGTTCGGTGTTTGGAACTGAATAAACTGTTGCCTATATCCAGCTCGACTGTGGTGCTTTCTACTTGGTTTTATATATATATATATATATATATATATATATATATATATATATATATATATATAGATTTATATACACATATACATGTATACAGATATATATATATATATATATATATATATATATATATATACACACACAAAGATATACTACAGATATATATATATATATATATATATATATATACACACACAAACAACAGGTATTGATATATACACATACACACAAAACAAATATATATGTCATTGTAGATATACACATGTACATAACTAGTTTACTTTACAACAATTAGGGGTAACATATATACAGCCCGGGCATATGTGACTGGGAGGTCCAATAAATAAATGTTGTACCCCCCACACCGCCCAGCTAGGCCGGTCAGACATACAGACAGGCAATAAAGATTAATACACGGCTGCTGTCCAAAACACCAGCAGGAAAGTAGCAGTGGGAGAGATCTGCAAGGTTTACACTTTAAACATGGATAACAGTGTCCCTTGCGGGACCCCAAAAATTCAGTGTATGTATCAACCTGTTGTCATCGATGTGAGCAGGATGTAGGTGTACATGGAAAAGTAAGTTGTGCAAGTGTGATAATACATGGGTTGACAAAACGTATGACATGTGTCCCGAGATGGGGAGAGCGGGCAATGTGTAGGGGTGTGCTCATACCCCAGCTGCGCTCACAGTAAGTATATGTCATGAGTGGTGTAGAGGGGTTTCAGGTAGGTGGACCATGGGTATGCAATAATGGGCTTAAGTGTGCAGGTGCTGGCTGGCAGAGATATAGTAGACTTGCCCAGTGGAAGTCATTAATATTCCTATGTGGGCATAGCAGATGCCTATATGTCCCAAACCTGAAGAGCACATCTACCGGATAATCTGCAAACCATCGGGGGAATACATAGAAACCAAATCAGTGCCGTGTACCCGATTAGCATGGACGTCCATAGTTATGAATCAGAATGTAACAAAGTCCAACTAAACACTTCCAGAACTAGTGATATTAGGTGGACAGGTGGCAGAATACAGGTAATGACAGATGACAACATGTATGAGTCATAAACAGCATGTACCTCGACAAACGTGAATGAATACATATGCTCTGTGACTGTCAATGTGTCTGGTTAATAGAACCAATCATCTAAATGTGTCCCACAGGGTGTTATGCAGTGCTCATGATACAGTGTTCATTCTCCACCATTGGTATGTGAGGTCTGCTAGTGACGGAAAGTGCATAATTTGATGACCACCTTAGGTAGATGATAGCATAATAGATGAGGTTCCACACCCATACGCCTTTGAGTGACACACCCGTCTGGGCAGTTGTGTCCTGCAAAATGAATGTTATGGCACATGGCCTGTGAGTTCGGGAAAGGAGGCCATATATTGTGTGTAGTGGTGTCAGAAATTAATTTGTTGTATCAGAAACAGCTACATGTAATAGGAAACAGTATTAGCAATTATAATGCTACAAGAATAACCTTAACGTATGCAAACCATGGAAGTAGTCGGTTTACAACTGGCTGTGGGTATGTGTTGCCTTGACACATGTGATAGCTCTACATATAGGATCTATAGGGCCACCACCATTCTGAATGGCCAAAGTGGGACCTGCTCTGTAGAAATGTCAGACGTACCAGGGCAGAACATACCTACAGCCATGCATAGTACAGCAATATACATATCAGCACAAATCAGAGTGTAGTCTAGCAGCTGTAAAGTTGCTTATGCTACTACATATAACATATCGACGTGTCAGGTATACAAGACCTGTAACAAGCAACCACTACAGATACATAGAATATGAGAATGTCCCCTAATCAGGACAGTTGCAATGGCTAGAGTATCGTCACATGACATATGCCTAATGAGGGACTGTCTCATGCAAAGTGGGAAAGGTGTTATTCCTACAGTCTCCCGTTGTGCAATCTGAAAGGTGGAAAACGTACAGTAGGTATGCGGTAGCATGATTTGCTGGACATCTGCGTTAACAAAATCATATTCACATGTCAGCATTGCAGAGTATCGGTTCCCATGTATCAGGCAGATGGGAGCAGATCATATGAGGAACACACATATAATATGATTACGTCACTGGACAGGCCGCCGAGTCCGTACAGTCGAACGCCTGCCATTGACAAATGGTTAGACATACCCGATACTGTAGTCATGTAGTCCAATGTAATACGCATCACAAGGGATCGCACACACCCAGTGTGAGTGACAAATGTAAGCAGAAATGTTGGTGAGCGAGCGGCTGTAAACGTGTTTGTCTACCAGTATGCCAGTAGTGCACTGTCAAAGAAATGTGGAGTCTAAACGGGTAAAAGGTGCTGTAACCAGAGATCAGCAGTGCTTAACACTGTGCAAACCCATGCACAACTGCTCCCACCTGTTGGAATGTGCCTTACCCAGTCCATATCCAAAGGCGTCGGTCTGTCCGCAAACAAAGAACCACCCTATTCACGTGTTGGTAGCAGTACCCTGCGCACATAGCTCATGTGAATTAATAATAGACCATGGCATATGTACAGACAATAGACCACACACACACCATGCAGTGCAGTCATCCAACAGTATAGCAATGTACTGGCAGATATGTCCGGACCACTGGTGTATGCATGCCTGGCCGTCCTGTGTTTCAGTGTGTGAGCATGCCCAGTATGACTGTTACGCATGTTGTCGACCGACATTACCGTCATACCGTCATGTGTGAGCATGCCAAGTATGGACAACTGTATCGCATGTGTCACATGTCCAGATAGTCAGTACTGTGTTGCCAACCCCTCCAGGTGTCATGCTGTGTCTGCAGGGAAGCTAATGGTCTTGTGGAATTGACAGTTGCTACATGTCTGCATAGTGTGGGGGGGACATCCAACCGCATCCACAGTCCTACACAGCACCATGGGTGGTGCACATGACTCTCACATGTGTAGGTTGGACGGGGGGCATAGCTGACAGATGTACACATCTGCCGCTACTGTATTGGTATGCCAGGTACTCCATGTCAGTGTGTGGACCTACCTAAATTGCCGGTTGGAGGGATACCAATGTACGTCAGATCCCAGCGTTAAATACCAGCACAGTGGTGTTGGATGTCCTAGCTTTCACAACCTGCATCAAACTGCCTGGCCTGCTGTAGTCTGTGTGTGTGTCTTTGGGGGTTGGGGTCATTCATTGGGCATATCCATAGGCCATTGTATATCATTTGTCTGCATTGGTCCACACCTGTCCAGCTGCATGGAACGTGTGTGGGCTGTACGGACACACATGATGTTCAGCCCATAATCTACAGTGGGTTAGGACACCCTGTGTACTACTGGCTACCATTGTGACCCCCGTATGTGCTACCGATGTCATGGCACCACTATGGACGTGTACTGTCTGCTGCCCTAACAGTCGCCCACCAAAGTCTCTTGTATGCTCACATACATACCATAGCAATGGGTAAATACACATTCTAATACAACTCCCAATTTTTAGGTCGATAGACGTACCCTAGGGGTGTTCTGGACCTGAGGACGGTGCTGGAGGGCTGCCTATGTCGGATGCACACAGTGCACCTCCTATACATGGCCGAGCACAGGTAGTGTCATGTTTGGCATCCATTGTACTGTGTGCGGGTCAGAGAGGGGACATCTGTGGGTACCTACTGTGTCAGTGCATATTCCTTGTGTTGCCTCTTTGCCAAGGGCAGGTCATACTGTGCACGGCCTTTTGCCGACTGGGCCCTGCTCAGGTAGTTCCTTCGCCAAGTCACACTGTGCCTGTACAGGCCTTGGCAGTGGTGTTGGGCCGTGTGGCCCTGTCCCATGCTGTTCCTGCTGCAACTGTTACTGCAGGATCAGAATGTGTAGCATAGCAAATAGCATAACAAATTGTGTGCATGTAGCTAGTGAATACTGCAGGGCTCCACCGGATGTGTCCAGATACAAGAACCGTGAACTGAGCATCCCAAACACATGCTCAATTACATGTCTTGCCTGTGCATCTGCCTCATTATGGTGTGAGTGTTCAGGTGTGTGTGCATTGCTGCTGGGTGTCATCAGCCATGACAACAGTGGTTACCCAGCATCCCCCACTAGAACACTGTAGGGGATGTCCATATTGGCAAAGGTGTGGTACAGCTGTGTCAGAAGCCATATATCAGAATCATCATAGCTTCCAGGGCAGACAGCACACACAATCAATCTAATGCCCTGGCCATCGCATATGGCCTAGCTGTTGGAGGGTATGCCCCTGCAGTGACTGTGGGCCCTACCCCAATCACCAGGTGGTGCTTTGATGTGTATGTGTGTGCAGGCTATAGCACCGAGTACCCCAGGGTAGTCATCCATGTGGTTGAAGAGATGCGTATTGCTGGTCAACTAATCACGTGTGTTGAGGACATGTACGTGCTCACTAGCATGTGTTGATATGGCGTCTGTGAACTGGCGCAATACTCTGGATGCAGATGCCTGTGAGATCCTCATGATATCCCCAGTTGTGCTGTGTGAGGTACCTGTGGCTAGTATACCCAGGCCAACACATACCGTGGTATCCACTGTGATGGGTTTCCCTCGGCCTGTTTGATGTGTCAGGTGTGGCAGGCAAGGGTCAACAAGCCGATGTAGGAGGTCTCTGTCCACCTCATAGGGCTCCACCATCCCCAGCTCATGTAGCCCCTGATAAGTCACCCTGGGTCTATAAAGTCTTATGTCACCCCAGTAAGGGATGTTCGGCAGCATACACATCCTCACTGCCCTCAGCCTCCTGCACATGTTGGTCTATGTTGCCTGCTGCAGCCCTTCTCATTTGGTTGGACTGTGTCATGAAATGTCCCCGCAGGTATACACTGGTGGTGTAGAGTGCGAAGAAACCCGTGTGTATGCTGCTTACTCACATTACCATACTGTTCAGGTGCGGGCTGGCCATGTCATCTGCTGATTGTGCTGATCATCACCTGTTTGTGCAGCCTGTACACCCTGACTACCCCACCACTGCTGTTGTCCCTCCCAATGTCACCAGGCAGGTATAGACACACCCCTAGCTTAGGTGTGCTAAGGCAGGAGCACTCCCGAGGCACAGTTCTGCAATGTACGTACAGTATGCCTGACCCCCCCTCCCATGCTGTCAACAATATTCGAGCCCTGCACCCGGCTAACTACACACATACACTCCAGGTATCTGCATCACACCCTGGGGATAAATGGGATACACTATTGTCAATCTCATCTGCATAGTATAGTCTTCTAATGAATAGTTATATGACCCATACCGAGCCTCCAAATTAATAACCACTGCTTAGTGTCGCTCAGATCCGTACACAACTGGTAACAGGTGCCTTACTATCACCATATTCGATGTCCCATGGTCTTCCCAGCAACAAAATAACCAGTGTCTACACGACTACAACCCGGGACCCTGCACATAACAGACAATGCGCATTACCACTACGCCATGGCAGATATAAATACATCCCAGGTTATCATGTACAGATCATCCGGCACAAACATTCAATAGTGCTGATGTCCTCAGACATATATGTTTATATCTATGTCTATCTCTCTATATCTAGATATATCATATATATTATTCGTATACATATATACATAGATATACATACACACATATACATGTACACACATATGTAGATATTGCATTTATATCACAACAGCGGACCACATGACAGCAAAGCATTAGACAGGCATGAAAAGGAAACTACATGTGCCACCTGCATCATGTAGTGTTGTTACTATCAAGGCATGTGTGTTCTGTTGTGTCACACGGGTCAGACTGTATTAAGAGTAAGAGTAGGGCTGCTGACATTTACTCACCAGACCTATTGACAAATGTATGTGTTGACAACCCAGTGTCTTGGCAGAATATGCGGGCTGTGGACACTATATAGGTCAGCAAAAAAACATACTGAACACATCCCGCAGCTAGCCACCCACAGATACCAACACATAGGGTATAACTGACAAACACACACACCTGCCATGCCTTGGAATCAAGCACCTACCTGTTTAGTCTACCACACTACAGCATTACGCGGTAACAGAATGTGCTACCGAGCTTCAGCATCACCGCACTCCCAGAGGCATACTTCTAGGTGGATGACATCATCAGCAAAGGCAAAGATGCCGATAGGGAATGTATGGAGAGTGAGCCGTCTAAAAGCATTACTCTGTCCCCAGGCAGCTGGAAACACACACACACACTTGGCAGGGCCGGAAGTCGAACATACACCTAACTACCTTATCACACTACAGCATTACGCGGTTACAGAAAGCACTACCGAGATTACTGGAACACAGCACTCCCAGAGGCATACTTCTAGGTGGATGACATCATCAGCAAAGGCAAAGACGCCGATAGGGAATGTATGGAGAGGGAGCCGTCTAAAAGCATTAC
Organism: Protopterus annectens; assembly: GCF_019279795.1. NCBI lineage: Eukaryota > Metazoa > Chordata > Ceratodontiformes > Protopteridae > Protopterus > Protopterus annectens. The sequence goes on along the minus strand of NC_056731.1, from coordinate 1,799,068,357 downwards.
TTTGTCCCCAGGCAGCTGGAAACACACACAATTGGCAGGGCTGGGAGTCGAACATGCACCTAACTACCTTATCACACTACAGCACTACGCAGTTACAGAACACGCTACCGAGATTACTGGAACACAGCACTCCCAGAGGCATACTTCTAGGTGGATGACATCATCAGCAAAGGCAAAGACGCCGATAGGGAATGTATGGAGAGTGAGCCATCTAAAAGCATTACTCTGTCCCCAGGCACCAGGAAACATACACACACACTTGGCAGGGCTGGGAGTCAAACATGCACCTAACTACCTTATCACACTACAGCATTACGCAGTTACAGAACGCGCTACCGAGATTACTGGAACACAGCACTCCCAGAGGCATACTTCTAGGTGGATGACATCATCAGCAAAGGCAAAGACGCCGATAGGGAATGTATGGAGAGTGAGCAGTCTAAAAGCATATTACTGTCCCAAGGTAGACGTAGACAAACACATGGCAGTGGTGTGAGAGGGACAACTGCCTATCTACGGAGCACTATTACAACACTACATGGATACGAGACATGCCACAGACAGTACACCCTTCAAGACAGTCCCAGCGTGTTCAATGTAGGAATCCATCCTGACGTGGGGTATGGACATCTGTTGCTTGGATGACCACTATCGCTATACAGGAGTTCAATGGTCATGCCCATACACAGAGGCACATAACCGACACAAGGTGTCACTGGGCATGCTCACACACTTAGTAGCACACGTCCATTTGGAATGTACTGTGTGTCCATCTACACAACAGCGTACTGGGCATGCTCACACAGTAGTAGTGAAGGGCTGTCTTGTATGCACATGGATTCTAAACATGGAAGGGCACAGTTTGGAATGTACTGTGTGTCCATCTACACAACGGCGTACTGGGCATGCTCACACACTTAGTAGTAGCGAAGGGCTGTCTTGTATGCACATGGATTCTAAACACGGAAGGGCACAGTGTGTCGATAGTGAACATTGTTAGCATGAACGCTGCACTACATACATTTGACACCGGTCGTCAGTGCTAGCTGTGTAGCGTTCGTGATCACAGCTGACAATCTAGATCCAACAATGGGGAATACGGACATCTCTGCAGTGAGGAACACCTGGAATATGGCACAGTTGTGCACAATAGCACTACCACCATATACCTCAGATACAGACATGTGGGCCATAAGACCGTGACGGACCGCTCCAGGTGTTACTGTCCCCACGTACATGAAGGCCACTCACATGTACTGACCAGTACACACTCAAGAGCCATCACAGATATCTCAGGTGCAGATCACAGTGGTAAATGCTGCATTCTACTATGTAGCCCTCAGACATCACCATGTCCTTGGACCAGCAACACACATCCATACATTACTACAACACCATGTTACTCATGACCAGTGGACTGTACATAGGTCTACAGCAACTGTGCAGATTACACATGTACTGACAGGGTTCCATCATGTGGTATGCAATGCAATGATACCACAGTTCATAACCAGGTCGGCTCTACACATAACAGGGGCCCTGGGTCTTACACAGCTGTAACAGATTACTGTCGCTGTACACCAAAAAACACTCATGTTTGGATATGACATACATGTAATCGCAGTGGATATGTACATGGCCCACACACACACAACGCATATGTACATAGCATAGCTTTTGCTGTCCTCCGTGCAGAGAAGTGGCTACAGCAATCACACGCATGCACATGGAAGGTAGGTCTATGGCTGTTGAATGCTAACAGTACATAAGGTAGCAATGTTGACTGAGGTAACATTCCCTCTGTACTAGTTACCCATGACAACCAACATATCATACAACAGTCCATGTGTCATGTATGTCATCGCACATGTCCACCAATTGCAATGCATACAAACATGGCTAAATGACAGGAATGTAGGACCAACACACATGTACATGTAGTGGTGTGCATGCAGCTACCATGCATGTGCAGTAGCTGATGTATGTCGTTCATCTGTGTCTAACTACAACATGCAGTTGCAATGCAGCCCCATCATTGACATCTATATATGGTGAAATACTGACAGTACGGTAGGATGTACATCAGGTATGGATGGATGTGTGTACATAAAGTGGTGGTCCACCTTTGCAGATGGATGTTTGCTGAAGACAGCTCACAGATGTGTCACAAGCTGTCCTACAATTACATGTGCAAACAGTACACTATGTTACTGTTACTTGAAGGTGAAGACATACAACCTACACAGCGGTCATGGTGTTACTGACTGTACATCACTTGACACCTGTAACACTTACATCCTCCTTTGTTCATATAGCAGCACAATTGCCAAAGGTAGCGTTGGTACACATAATGCGGCCAATACAGCTGCATGTCTGTCAGACGTATCATCATATAGCAGGTGTATGATTCACAGTACTGCCATGTAAGTTTGCTTCTGTGACCATATATGCCACGTATAGTTGGGAATACATCCCAATTGTTACACACCCCTGTACACTGTTGTAGAGATCTGTACATACTACAGTGTAGAAAGCAAGACGTAGGTAGGGGTGGTGTGTGTATCACACACATGTCAGCTATCTGTATGTGAATGACATTTGTGGACTCCACAGTGTGTGTGTTTGTGTGTGTATGTATGTATGGCTGTCTGGTGCATGGAATGAGGGTGTATGCTACCATACAGAACAGACAGGATACCTAACCCCTCATGGTGATGCAGTCTACTACCCTGTTGATGCCATCAGTCTCAGCCTTACTGGCTACCTGTACATGTTCATTCTCTGTGTCGCATCATGTGGGTGCACAGTACTGTCAAGGTGATTACCACATAGGCAGGGGTCCTCACCTCGACACTATCGAGTGTGCATTATAGTGTTGTTGACCCCGTGAGTGTGGCCATGTTACTGTGTGTTTCTGAGTATGTCTGTGCGTGTTCTCATCCTGTAATGTGACAGTGTATTACTGCTACACAGTGAGGCCTCATGCTATCAATTGGCCTCTAATGTTGACATCAGCCAGACCGCTCTGTAAACCCCCCCGCACCATGTCACCATACTTGTGATATGACCCAGTATGGATGTCACGTCTCTAGCCACTGTAGCCTATTAAACAGCTCACATGCTTCTGAATCAGTAGATGTGTGGACATCTGTGGAATGGTAGCCTTTCTAACAGTGAGGTTGAGGCTACGTATAGCATGCTGGTATTGCCATACATGCCTGTGAGTACATTTACACATGGGAAACTGCAAACACTGCTACTTATTGGCACATGCAAGTAGACCTTAAGGAGGGAAGCAGGGCATCATTACCAACATGCTGTTACTGTTGTTACCAAGACACATACTGTGAACATACAACAATGCACTCTAGCTGCAAACACTGTAACTTAATGGCACATGCAATTTGACCTTAAGGAGGGAAGCAGGGCATAATTACCAACATGCTGTTACTGTTGTTACCAAGACACATACTGTGAACATATAACAATGCATTCTAAACCTGTACTACATGGTATGTCTGGTGCATGTCAACAGTACACAACAAATGTAATATACACTTCTCACTATTCTGTTCACCCTGTGCATCAGACCATATGAGCATGTCCCTGCTCCGATGGTGTGGATGACAGGGATGCGGCACAGGCATCATCATATGCACAGGGTGAAAATGTTTGCCAGGGGCATAGGCTGCACCAGTGGATGACATCATGTGTGTAGGTTAGGGCCGGTGATCTAATTGGACATGTGTGGTCGTTATGCATGTGAGTGTTGCAGTGCCCTACAGATGTTTCTGCTGTGTGTGTTTATGTGTGCACACAGTTCCGCCATGTGTCCAGCCTACACATGGGTATTATTGCCAGCTCCAGATGGTACAGACCAGGATGTACAGCTCACTTTGTCTGGCTATGGCCACATGACCTGTGCCTGCCAGGGGTTGCATGGGCACTAGATCTGTCAGAGCCACAAGGGCGGGAGACTTAAACCTCGACACGGCTATTAATAGGACGTGCTGGAGGGATAGATTCATCACCCAAAGACTCCCTATGCTGTGGAATAAAATCCCGGTATATGTGAGGCAGAGCACCTCGCTGGCCTTGTTCAAGAGAAATCTTGACCAATGGATGGGAGATCGCAGCTATACACCAGGGATTACCTCAGTGTCACTGCTCAACAGAGGCACAGCAAAATAATGGGTATAGTTCCCCATACTAAAGGGGTGGCGTAAGCCACAAAACTATGGGCTAGGCTTGTAAATGCCCTCGGGCAGATAGCCTAGTATGAACCTATGAACCTATGAACCTATGAACCTATGAACCTATGAACTACCAGGTAGAGGTACAGATTGGCTACTGTCCGATGACACATGTCCACTGGAACCATGTCCCTGTTGGGAACATCCAGGGCCACATCCACGTGGCCTGCTGTGTCCTGGTGTGGACAGCGCAGCATCAGCTGCACTGCTACTGCTACCGGCACTGTGGGAGGGGGCAGGTGAGGTGGCTCGTTCACGTTGACCTGCACCAGGTGGTGTAGCTGGCCTACATCCACATGGCCTACGCCTCACTCCTATCAGATGTTCCAGCACAGACAGCTCACACTCGCAGATTGCCATGCCACGGTCAAGGATTCCAACCATGTCACCCAAGTGCCTGTCCAGAGCATCAATGATCTGCTTTGCAGCATTTGTCAATGCCTGGATGTTGTTGTTTAAAGAACGGATAGCAGCCCTCTGAAGCCTCTGCCCTTCTGTGTTCTGCCATTCAGCATGTACCTGTGCTGCCATTACAGTCTGGAACATGCGTCTGGTGACACTGGCTGCTGCGCTCTGTCCTACAGGTGCATGTCTGTCAGAGGTCCTCCTACGAGCAGCACTGGCCACATGCCAGTGTGGAAAATCTGCAGTCAGTACACTGACACCATGGTGTGGAGACACACCTTCTGTAGCCACCACACATTGCTGTTCCAAGCTAACACACACTGACTGTCCTTCCTCTATGGCCACTGGTGATGGGGTATGTGTTGGCATAAGAACTGTGTGCGGGGAACAGGGGGACATAGCTGGGATGGCAACCATTGGCACAGATTCAGCCACTGACAACCATGCCTGTACCTCATGCATATGTTCATCACTGCTAGTATCTGTGGGGACACTAACATCAGATGGACCGCAGGAGGGTAACACACCTACATCACCTGTGAATGCAAAGAAAGACTCTACATTACAATAGACACACAGACACACAGACACACCATGCATGTGATTTGACAGACGGCATGCAGCATGCATGTGATACAGCAGATGGCATGCAGCTCAGACATTAATAGTGGTAATTAGCATACCTCCCTGGGTTGCACACAACAGCAAGCAGGTGTCATATCAGAAGCCATGCAGTTCACACAATCATGGTAGTAAGCATGCATCCCTGTGATACACCATGTGGACCAGCACAGGTTAACAGTATACATGGCTGATGTGACCTTGACATTGACATGTAGTATGACATGTAATCTGCTGACGTGTGCATTGACATGCATACATGTCTGACATAATGGTGTCCTGACACATGTACAGCGGTGTAATGGGTATCACATGCAGTGTTGTCTGTATGCCCTACAGATAGAAAGCCCTTTTAGCAGATGTGCATGAGCATTGAAGGGTAGTATGAGGTGTCTACATTGCTATACAGTGTGAAGTACAGACACTGTGCCATTGCATGGCATCATGAGGTGCCTATATTGCTATACAGTGTGTAATACACACACAGTGCATAGTCATGACTGCGTCCCACTGACCCACGTCGCTGAGGTGAATACACACTAAACCATGCTGTGTCATTTGACAGGTCACTGGAAGACCTAAGGATGACACCCCTGCACAACTACTAATATGTCTTAGCTGCCTGGCAACCGTGTCCACACATGGCAGACTTGTCAATACACCATATCCCACATGACATTTATGTACCACACACACAAGTTGCACGGCTGACAGTGATGTCCAACAGCAGCAAGGGAAATGTACGGTATCTGTGGCCTGATGTGGTGTCTATGTCTGTGGAAGCAGTATAGGTGACTACTGTCATGCTATGACACAGTCATGATGTTCAACACATCTTATATGGTCGAATTAAGTGACACCTCCACAAGCTGTGCACAGGCTTTTAGGATGTCCAGTGTTCCACATCAACTATATAACCATTCAACAAAGGCTATAGTTGGACCATGTGCAGACAATGTGCAACAGGATGTATACACATTACATCTACTGTGTGGCTACATATCTCTGGCCATCCTCCATGGCCATGTGTGAACATGTGTTGGCGAAATGTTTGTGATGGCCGTCTATCTCAAATGTCTGTGTTGTCCCATATGACATACACCCATAGATGTCAGATACGTCACTGTCCACAGGGTTATGCAGACAAAGGGTTGTATGTTTGGTATGTGGGGTATGTATTATGGGATAGTGAGACAATATTGCAGCCGGAACACTACATGTCTGGGACTTGTCAGATGGCACATCACAATGTGTGCACCCATTGCAGGGGCATATTACACAATGGTGAATCCTGTGGGCTGCTCATATCCCAGCTCACTGTGTGGTACTGTTTGCGTACCACACGTGTTGTTCCAATGTATAGTACATATGCCTACATTGAACAACACCTCCACCGTTGTATGCACAGCTGTCCACACATCTAGCAATGACAGATACTGTGGTTTCATGTCGGTGTTTTGTTTAGTTTGTATATATTGCACATGGGTAGCCAGTGTGCTTGATGACAGATGCCACCTGTATATCGTGACTGGACCATACATTATGTGTACATGTGTTAACTGTCCACATGGTGAATAGATATATGCATTAACATGTCTGATACTGATAACTGTCTCACCTGTAATGGACTGATGTCTGTGCAGCACGCCAGAGGTACCTGTATAGGGGTGACACAGCAGTTTGAACATTATCCATGACTGTATGACAGGTACAGGGTGCACTGTGCATGTTAACACATTCGCCTGTACAATAGCATATAGTATGCAAATGTGTGCATACACAGGGTAGCATACTATAGTATGCGGCATGTGTGTAAATATACCTTGCATATGATGTTACATTACATATTGTACAGTGACACATGCAACTAAATGGGATATAATAGTCATATGCACAGTACTGACTTACCAGGCAACTCCAGGCTCAGTGGTTGGGAGACACCCACCTCCACGATGGCAGCTAGTGTTTGTGTATGCTGTTCTGAGGGTGTCCCCAGGCTGGCCAGTAGCTCCTCGGTTAGTGTGAGTGTGAGCTGGGTTGGTGGCCCACCACCTGTTCCACCTTGTTCCCTGGCGATTGCATTGGCACGCTGTTTCGCATGTTGTATCAGGTCCGTGCAGTGTCTGTGCACCTGCTGGTAGGTGCGGTTATGGCCACCCACATCATTAACCCTCCTGCGTAGTTCCTGCCACAGGTCATCATGCTGCTGGGCATGCTGTGGCACATGGCTGAACAATACCTCATAGTTATCATGGAGGTACGAGATGAGGGCATTATCCTCCAGGTGGCTATATGCTAGCAGGCGTGAACGAGGCATTATCTGGAAGACATAATGATGGAGACAGGTCACAGTATCACAGAGATGTACAGAGATACAGCTGCACATACATTTGTATTAAATCTAGTACATATGAACAGTTATCTTTGCAAATCGTCATGACACTGACACGACTGACATGTTTGTGTCACACACATGTAACACCCGTTGTGCATTGGATATCATCACCATATATATGTGTGTCACCTCATTACATTGCTCATACTCGATGTGAATGCTGTCTTGATGTGGGCATGTCTGTTTGCCTGTACTGGTGTTCTTACCTATCAGCACATGCCTGGATGTGTCCACAGTAATGCTGTTGACCTTGATGCTGTGTATATGTCACATATCAACACATACACTGCCTTAACGGACATGAGCAGTGACAATGCACACATGCGCACCGCCAGGTGCATCAGTGCCTCATTACTGATCCAGACAGTTAATGATACATCTACCATGTGGTCATTGCACCATGTATGACAGAGATGACGTGCAGCTTTGATGGACAGGGTTGCATGGTATGGCAGGACTATGTAACATGTATGGCACAGGGCTCTGTCCAGCATGTGGCGATCCTTGTAGTAGGATGGTGGCTGTCCATGATGTATGTCTTTCAGATCAGGATATGTACGTGTAGCATGTCCAACATCACAGTGTAGCACATGTCTTTATGTAAGGTAGCCAGCATGCTGCATAGTGGAGGTGAGGATTATGAAGGCTGGTATTGCCCATCCATGCATGGCCAATACCCCTTAAAGGTGATATGTGATCTGATATTGGTCACCCGAGTGCTGAGTATGCCTGTCCAATGATCTCCATGCTCATGGATGGCACCCTGTCATGACATGGGTGCCTCGTATGACTACCTAATAGGCCTGGAGACATCACCAGCTCAGGGAGGTGTACTGCACAGCACCATCCCTTACACACAGTGTCCATAATGTTGACCGCTGCCTAGGTGGTAGGTAATGGGTACAGGGTTATTCACCTAGCGGTGACAATGCTATTATCAGCTGTCAGATTGTGCACATATGTCACGCACCTCACCCACAAAGCCCATTCTGTATGTTGTCCACAACACTGAGACAGCTATTGCTCCTAGGTCATGGCCATTCACATCCTTACATACGTAGATGCCTCCCATTTGTCTGTGTGGTATGGGCTACAATGAGGGGGGAGTACAAAACATTAACCCTGTTTTACTGTAGCTGCCACTGGTGTGATATGCACATGTCACTCAGACACCTTTTGTAGTGTTGCTTCTGTCAACAGGCCACTGGTAGACCACTCCTGTGACATACAAATGTACATCTAGTATACTCAGTGTAGCTGGAACACAGTATGGGTGATGATGTCTTATGACCTGTCACAGGTATGCTATGCAGTGTGAAATCATCCGTACTGTCATCTACATCTGTACTGCTAACATCTACGTTGATAAAGGTTCATAGACCTGCAGACCATACTCAGCAGGGTAATAGTGCAGTGCCTCTAATTATGACTGGCGTCTCCGCTTGTGGGTTGCAGTGGGTTTATATTATCCAACACCCTATCTGTATTGCATATTCATTATCAGCACTTGTTCAGAACATGTAAGCACTTCATGAGCTACTAATTACTATAGCACCCATTCCAACTCATTTCTTACAAGTACACTGTCTGTCCTTACATTTCCAGCTTGCTTACAGTACAACAGCTGTTGTACACACGTAACTCACATATCTTGTGAGACATGGTTGAATATACAGGCATGTCCAAGTGTCACTTACCAGTGTTATTGCCTGTCTATATGATAAATATGGCAAACAGGAGGCAATAGAGCAATTGTCTCATGTACACAGTCAATGTTCACCTCCCAACATACAACACTACAGCCTGTGGGAGATGCACATATGTAGCCATGCCAGGGGTAATGCTCTCACCAACCCAGACTGAACCTGACATTCATGTGGGGACGTTTAACATTTGCAACACACCCCACTCATCACATAGTCTCACTAGTTCTCCACCACCACAGGCCACACATAGTATGACTACAACATTTGCAGAACCTCTCCATACTCTCTGTGTAGGCAGCAGAGGCATCCCCGATCACCAAACACAACACCAATTACTTATAGCCCACAGACCCATGTGTGCCCATCAACTACAGCCAATAGGGTGTCATAACATACCCAACACACTGGTCATAGGTGACTCTGTAGGCGGTCACACTGATGTCCCACTCAGCAGGCTACACAAGGCGATAGTCGCTTACATCTGGCTGTCGGGTAACAGGATCTGCAACATAACCTATGCACCCATGCCACACCTCACTAGGTACCATTTTACTGTCATTCTCCATGTTAGTGTGACTGCCCTGAGATGTAACTTCCTGGACTACATGTACAGGGACATGCAATAGCTCTCCGGTCTTGTAGCCCAGAAGGTATCGCCCAAGCCCTGAGAAGCATTCTGCATTCATCCAGACTGATACCACTGTACAACAACTGAATGTTTCACTTCAACAGTTGCCTATGCTTCTGCTGTCATTCCACAGGCATCCAGTATCTGTCTGCTTTGAATGACATGGTCAACAAAACACGATGCTTTGGCACAGATGACCTGCACCTGTCAGCCCTGGGAGTACAGATAACATGTAAGGCTCTTGCTGCTCCTATACTGCCTGTCTTGGACAGTTTCCAGTAACATTTACCACCAGAACAGGAACAGGCAAGCAAAACCTGGGGTACTGTTACTCAATGCATGACATCTTCATCTCTAATGCACTCAGGCAAGGCACTCCTTATAATGGACCACTTTGATATCTCTGCAGTGACTGGGACCTGCTTCTAGACTCTGGAGAGCACACCTGCACTGACAGGTTACACGCAGACCACACCTTTCAGTCATGTAACCAGGACCGAAACACCCACGGTGGAGGTGTGTCCATATTTCACAAGGATGTACACACCTCCAGGCTGATTCCTTAGCACAATGCATCAGAGGTGATCCATGTGCAACTAACTGTGGCCAGAACTGCTATACACACTGTAACTTGCTTCGGATTCAACAACATACCCCACAGTTACCGGCATCATTTCTTGGTGTACTGGGCAGTAGGGTTCAGACAGGTATTACTGATGTGAGACTGACACTACCCCAAACTTAACTGGGATACCTACTCATGTACCGACACATTACGCCAACGCTTTCTGGGATTCATAACCTCCACTTGGCTGGATCAACCCATACACACCACCACCAAGTCCAACAATATCCTAGACATGGACATTACCAACATGTGACTGGTGTTCCACACCTGGGGTTATCCCCTCATTGGCAGTTTCTGAACATATGCTAATCACCCTTGTTATCCACATCCCGGCACCACACCCTTCACGGAATACACAGTACAAGATTTCTACAACGCCTACTTCAGACGTCTTATGACAGCGGTAGTAAACATCATGACACCCGTGCAGATGGACAATGCAGTTACAAATGCTGAAACATACACCAGTGCACTTCATTAGCACTTACACGACTGCATGGATCATGCTATCCCAAACAGAGCCATGATGGTACCCACCAGATAACGGACGCCACTCTGGGGGTCCAGTTCCATGCACATAATGTACAACAGAAGGTGGAGGCTGTTGCAAAGTGGAGTACAATCCCATGGGTGGGGTAGCTCACTGGTCAGCCTCAGTAGGAATCCGGGATCCCTTATCACATCCTCCAAAGCTAGCTACGTAAACATTATACATTCCAAGGACTACCACAAAGCATTATGGAGGTATGTCAGTACTCAATGGCAATACCCACATCTTCTCTGACATATGATGGTTAGGCAGGAACATTACAGACCGACTGCTATTGGCAACATCCTGGCAGATAGGTTCAATGCTAACTTTACACCCTCTCACTCCCTACAGGGCCAAAATCCATACAGGAACAATGCAGAGTCCCTGTGGTCACAACTACGCAGTTCCAACCTGCACTCTCTAAGGCCTGGAACACAGACTCCATGTGACTGTCCAACATACCAGGCTGTGATTTACACAAACCTCAGAATGACATGGCTCCCCACTTGGCCACCAGATTTAGTAATAGCCTTGTATCAGACATTGTGGCCCCTGAATGGCACACAGCAACAGTTATCACACTCCACACAGGTGGCACCACAATGAACCACAGGGACTATTGCCCTATATGCCTGACTGGACTGTTCTGCACAGAGACTTTTGTGGCCTCCAGACCTTTGATGCCACCCTGGTTTGATTTGTTAGGGCCAGACCATGGCTCCTACACCTGGTGGACTCCTTTGATACAGTTACCAGGGTAGTTGATGATGGTAAGGGGGTCCACACAGCCTACATTGTCCTCTCATTGGCTTTCAGCACCGTTCTCCAGTCTGGTATTGACAACATACACATCCACCTGCACATCGACCCCTACGTCTCGGGATGTTATGCAAAGTGGCTCATGGACAGGACCCACACAATAAGGGTAGCATACCATGGTACCTACTGTAATTCAGTTACACTTGGTGTACCACAGTCCTCGGTCATAGGGCCCCTCATGTTCGGTATATGCTTCCCTGAGGTACAGGCTAGCGCAGAGGGACTTTCCCTGAATAGGTTTCCAGACGACTGCAAACAAGGAGCCAAGATTAATCCACCAGCTGATACAGACACCCTCCATAAGGGTGTCACTGTGACAGATACCTGATGTCAATAACATGGCCTCAAGCTGCATGACACGAGGTGCATAGACATCCCCTTTGGATTACACCAATCACCCACTGACTATCACATAGGTGGTAGTCCCCTACATACATGTGACATTATACGGGATCTTAGTACACATGTATATAGCACCCACTCCTTTGATAACCATATTGCCAATGTGACGTGGATATCCTTCTACGTGGCCACCCTTATCTGTGATGGGTTTGTAGCTGGAACAAAGGCACCCATTGTATCTCTATACTCCTGACGTATGACACACGTTCAAGGGTACAACATCCCTTTTGGGGTGTACCTTACAGAACAGCAATGGCTTTACATACCACAACATTAACACACCATGAGGATAATTGACCTCCGAAGGATGACGTATGCGGCACAACTACGGACACCACGACTGTACACATTTGCATACTGCATACTCAGGGGTGACCTCTGCTGAACATACAGGGCCCATGTCCACAACAATATTTACGCATATACTCCACATAAGCAACATAAGCAAAAGCCACTGAGAGCAATATGCTCATGGATATGTGCACAAACGCAACGATGAGTGGGACGTGCTTGAAGGATACATTCCTGAATCAGACACTCACCATGCTTTGGAACATGATTCCTATGTACATCAAGCAGGAACACTCACTAGCACTCTTCATGAGATACCTCGATGGGTGGATGGGAGACACACATGTATGCCAGGGATCACTGCAGTGACTGTACTGTACACAGGTGCAGGTAACACATGGCTCTGTTATTCACAGACAGGACACTACTCTAGGAAGGTGCCACCGGTGAAAACACTGTCGTTGGGCTTACACATGGACTTGGCCAGACAGCATAGTACCTCACTATGAACCTGTGAAGCTATTACATGTCCTTTGTGCATGGATAATTTAGTAGCTCTTCCATTTCAGTTAGCTATCATGCTGTTACAGTGTCCCATGACTACAAGCCATATGTATCCTGTTATTGTGTATTGTACATGCCAATAGACGATACCTTTTGTTTGCATGATATAACAGTTATGCTGTGTAAAATATCTGACATATCTACCTACAATACTGTACATTACACATATTTTAAACATTATCCCATAATGCAAAGCATACTTGCACAGCAGGACCACCTTAGGCATGTTATTCTCGTTATATGCCCATACACATGCCTACTGTGACAGTATATCAACATATACTATCCCCTGCTGTGGCACGTACTTGTTGGACAAACCCTACCACTGACGGTGGTGGTGTGGAATTGTTGCATTTAAAGCCCTCATGTAGCATCCCTTGTGGTGTATGAGATGTTTACCTTGTGGCCCACAGCAGGACACACAATTTCTACAAGCGTTACTATCCTCAACAAGACATCACTACATAATACCTTTTCCTACTTTATGCATTGCATACACTTTAATTAATACAAAACAGGCTCTACATACACTAACATACTGAGTGTTCTACATACCTTGTTAGCGTTCCGAGTCTTCGTAAATATATCTCTTACACCTTTACTGTTTAAACGGTTCTATGGTATGAGCATACGGTTTGAATGTATGGCAAGGCATCTTTATATACGTCAATACCTGTAACATGTGGTATCCTGCCACAAATTGGTGTTCTTCAGTAAATGATTACATGCACATCAGCTGTGCAGCTACTCCATTTGCCAATTATGCGGCAACAGTGGGGTATAATTGAATTCTCCACTTGGACATTGCCCTTTTGCCCTACCTTCGGGGAGACGGCCTGTATGTGTCTTGTTGTGAGGAATTGCAACTGCTATTTGAGGAGACATGGATATTTTGAATTCATGTTCCCCGTGGATTGTGTGTGATGGCTAGAGTATGTGGTTCTACATGTGAGTGTACCTGTCATCTCAACCATCTGATAAGGGACTACTGCAAACAAAACCTGTAACATCACCGTCTGTTCCATTATACAACAGCTACAATTTCACATGGCGCCATTACAAATGTGTCTCTCACAAGGTATGTTCACACTTCTGCAGATGTAATTGAGTGAGTGGATGTTTGTGATGTTATTACAGTCTGTATTGCAATTGTTTTGGGTGTGGGGAAGATGTAGGTGGGTGTACATAGCATATACAGGTTTGTGAGGACTGCATTTCTACATATTCCATATATGTGTGTGGGCTCCTTCCCTAATTGAAGACCTATCATTTAGTAGACTGACACTATGGTTGTTATGGGCTTATACATTGAGCCATTGTTAATTGGTTTCTATATAGCATGCACGTGAGGTTGATACTTCAATACCTTCGGAAATACATCGATATGTAAGGGAATGTTACTAAATGACAGCTGTCTCGTGTATTTCTGTCACAGATATTTGCACTCATTGCAGTTGTGTTGGTGACTGAACCTCTTTGGCATGGATTGCCACCTTTTCAAATGGCCATAGTGGGACATTTGCAGGACACACATCGGTGTTTACAGGCCAACACATACCCATGGTCAGTACACAGGATAGAACATACTTTTATCCTGAATACATACTTATTCTTGTAGAACTTTAGCTACTTATCATGTTTCATGTAACATTTACGTATTTTAGATACAGGCATAACTATTTAATGCAACTATTACATAATATATGGGACATAATTATGTCCTACAATCTCGGACATTTGCTCTTTTTAATATTTTTTGTCAGGACACAACTGCCCAGGGAGGGGCTGTCCCTCTTAAAGTGGGACAGGTGGTAACCGTATGCCTGTGGCCAGTTATGACCACACCTACCGTAATGATCTACCTCCGAGTTAGCACTAACAGACACACGATGCAAACACACACACACATTATAGTCCTATGGAAACACACACGGCACCCTCAACACACACATACACAGACTACAGCAATCACAAACACAGTTGAACACAGTACCTACCTGGACCACAGCACCGGCAGCGATAACTAAATGTCCCTTAACATTGTGATAATATTAGTCTCAGTTCTAGTGTTCCGGTGGTCTTTCGGTCTTTAAGCCTCGTGATTACGCATGTCGGTATGTGACACATTCGATAGTTGGCAGTATCCTATTTATTTGTACCTCCATGGTTGTGTACATGTTGTTGACCTATCTATATATTTGCAGATATAGGTGAATACGTATATATCAACATATATCTCTCTATCACTATGTCTATCTCTATTTTATATATATATATATATATATATATATATATATATATATATATATCTATACAGAGAGAGAGAGAGAGTGACAGGGAGAACACACCTTTCGTTGTGTACATGTCGGTATATACTGTTTCCTGGACTCCATACGTTTGTGTTTTAACCTGTCACAATGCACACCTGCCATTGGTACATCTCGGGTAGCTTAGTGTTAGGTGATTGTGTACATGATTGTGTGTTCTACTCCTGGCAGTGGTCGTTTTACCCTTCAGAGCAGGCACTATTAGTACATGGGTGAATAATGCTAGTTTCACCTGTTCGGGACATCGTTGACCATGATCTGCACGATATTCAGAAAAGCTTAGCCCTGTTTCGCGCATATCCGTATAGTCATGTTTAAACTACGCTTACCAGCACTTGCCAACGCATAATCCTGCTGACATGTGTTAAACCTGATCTGATGACCTGCATCCAACATCCTTTATTCGTGTCTTCAGGATTATGTAATGTCCCTTGCAGGATGTGGGACCGGGAACATGCATGACAGTCAGTGCATTTATCACTTGGGCATCTGGGATTTGTACACGGGTTATGGTGTTTTGTATGTGGACTGTACTACAGCTGTTACTCCATACTGCAATCAAATGTGTAACTCAGTTAGTTTACATATGGATGAGACCTATTAATGGTATGTCCAAGTGATGTTTAATGGATGTGCTTCAGCATTGGGAAAGAATGTCACAGTGAGCCACACACTATAATGTGCTACACCTTCACACAACCATAGGTGGAGCACGCTGGGGTGACAGATACCTGTCATGGGTACTCCCCATGCTTTGCCACTACATCCCTGATTACATTATATGGAGCCCCTCATTAACACACCAGGTAAGCCATGCAGAGTGTGTGGGGAACAGTGATTACACACATGGATCCCACAATTGGCTCTGCTCCACTGAGGGACAGTTGGTTAATCGATGTGGTGGCAACAGCAGACACTGTTTGCCTTGGTTGATGAATGGCCTCTGACAATCGGGCATGTACCTACCGATGTACCTAGGAACCTATACATACAGTATCAACATATGCTGTTAGGTGCGTGTACTGCTCAGGTGTTGACATTCCTTGTTCCAATAGCTGTTGTGTGTGCAATGCTTGAGGGCTGCCTATGTAGGATTCACACAGTAGGCCACCTATACATTACAATTTACAGGTGGTCTTGTGTGTGTGCCATCCAGTTTACTGTGTGTGCAGGTGGAGAGGTGTGTCAGTCCGTAGGGGCCTACATTGTCAGTGTATGTGCTATACATTCCCTCTTTGCCAAGGTGTGGGCATATTGGGCACACCTCTGTCTGCTTACTGGGGCTGGCACAGGGTGTTCGTGGTCTGAATCCCTCTGTGCCTGTGATGGCCTTGGCAATTGCAGTGGGCTGTGAGGGCCTTCAAAATTATGTCTCTGCTGCAGCTGTTTCCGCAGGATCATATTATGTAGCATGGCACATACTATGAAGATGTGGGCACACGTGCCTGGAGAGTACTGCAAGGCTCCACCAGATATGTCCAAGCAACGGAACCATGATTTCAGCATCACAAACACATGCTCTATGATGATTCTGGTTTGTGCGTGTGCCTCATTATGGCGTTCTTGCATGGGTGTGTGTGCATTTCTGATGGGAGTCATCATCCACGGCTTCAGTGCATAGCCAGCATCCCCCACAAGGTGGCCATGTGGGATGTTCCCCCTGACAAATACCTGATACAGCTGTGAGGCATGCCAGATGAGGGAGTAATGGTAGCTTCCAGGGCTGCCAGCACACACATCCATAATAATGCCCTGGGCATTGTACACAACCTGGCAGTTGACGGAGTGGTATCCCTTGCGGTTTATGTAGTGCCTACCATGCTCACCAAGTGGTGACTTGATATGTATGTGCGTGCAGTCTATCGCACCCAGTAGCTCCGGGTAGTGTGCCACCTGGTGGAAGAGACGCATATTGCTGGCCAACTCCTCCTGAGTTCGGGGGAAGTATATATACTCATTGGCATGTGGTAACATAGCATCCAGGAATTGGTGTAGTACCCCGGATGCTGATGCCTGGGAGATCCCCATTATATCTCCAGTTGGCCTTTGAAAGGTACCTGTGGCTAGTATTCACAAGCTTACACATACCTTTGTGTCCACTGGGATGGGTTCCCCTCTGTTGTTTCTGGATCTCAGGCGTGGCCAGCATAGCTCAACTATTTGCTGTAAGATGTCCCTGTCCACCCTGTAATGCTCTACTATCTCCAGATCATGCAGCCCCTGGTAGGTTATCCTTGGTCTGAACACTCTTCTCCTCCTCCAGGGCCTGCGGCGGTTGTCAGCATCATCCTCCACAACACCTTCAGTCTCTAACACATGGTGATGAATCACAGCTATGGCAGCTCCCAACATGTACATTGTAAAAGTTCCCCGTCTGTTTACACCAATGGTGCAGCATTTGGGAATACACAGGTGTGTGTGAGGTGCCTTCACACTTAATACTATTGTGCTGTGAACACTGATGATGTAATCGGGCATGTACGTACCATCGGATCTACAGGGTATCTTATGTGTTTTACCACAGGTACTGCTATTGTGGTGCCTTTGGTGTTGAATTACATTTGGCTGCTGTGGATTACCTCTTGCCCTTCCCTTAACATTTCTTAACATTTCCCCTCCCATTTTCTGGCATGCATCCAGTAGCCTGCTTTCATTTGTACTTTCCAAAACCTGGCTTATCTTACGAAATGTGTTCTATGGCCGATCTACTGCAGGTTTGCTTTGCTCTGCTATGACAGTTCTCTTTTCTTTGCAGTCCGACACCTCCACTATCCTGTTCTGCAGGTTGCTGCAAGCAGACTTGTTAGCTGCTGTCGATTGCCCACTGTGAGTTAATAGGTGTTAATTGCTCAGTTGTACTCCAATTACCCTACTGCAGCATTTCCTTATTTTCTTCCCCTAACCTTCCTGTTTGAGCTATGGTGCGCGGCACATGCGTCCGCTTACCAGGTTTCGGGCACGTTTTCATCCACGTACACATGCGCTTTCAGGCACCATATGTGCTCTCAGCTAAATGATGCTATACCTACATCCCCACCCTTATCCTGCGGCTTTGCTTAGCAACGGGCAGGCCTGATTTGCATTGCTCCAATGTGCTTACAGCTACATGGCACACCCCACTGCTGATGTCATGTATACCTCCAAACTACTCCTCGATGTTGTAGTGCTGTGCCATATGGTACAGCCTTAGTCCGACGGGACATTTGCGATTCACTATTACTTGCCTCATTTGCATTGCATTGACTACTAATTCATAGTTACCGTGCCGAACACTGTCCCAGACCCTTAGCAACCCTTGCAGCTTGGTTGTGGTGTACCATGCATACCATTGAGTATTATGGTGAAATCATGATTTGTATTACATTGCGATTTTATGACATTTGTGTATATTTTCCTTGTGTTCCCATTTGCGCACACATACCCTGTGGTTGTACTTTGCGTTACTGTGGACATGACATTAAATGTTGTTTTTTAGGTGTTGTGCACCTTTTCTTATGCCATTGGCTGTATATTTAGCCATTGGCATATGTTAACTTTGTAATACATGAGTCTGGTCTGCTTTCATAGCTCCGATGTTCTGTTTGGAAAAATGTAAACCGTTTTTTTTTTGGTTTACATTTCTGTGGGCTTACGCTACGCCTGCACCACTTCATGAATTACTATGTACCTTCATTTGCATGGTGCAGTACTGCGCATGGGGTGATTAGCATACCTGAGCCGAGGGCTGCACAGATCTGGCGTACGCTGGTAGTGCACATGGAACTTGATCATACCTGAATCACTCGACGGCCATATTTGGCATTATACCGCCTACGCTACACCTGCGCCTGGTGCAAGCTTCATGAATCCCAGTCATTTTAGAAGCATTTTAGGTTTGTGTTTGTAATATCAATATTTAATAATGAAACTTTCTATTATATTTTTAACTAAGGTTTATATTTGAAGTATTTTACACAACAAAAAATATATATATGCATATTTATTTCTTTATTTGGTTTTAACATTCAGATTCATTCACCTTTAAGGTCCATGTGTTTCAATGAATTTTACATGTTTAATTGAATTTGTTTATCCATTGGTTCATTTGAACTAGATTAGTTTATTTACCATCAAAGGAAGAGAGGTTAGGTATCTGATGAAGTTATTTTGACGAAAACGTATGTGGATTTACTTTTACAGCTTTACTGTGCTGCTGTGAGTTCGTTTGCTGTGCTGCTGTGATTTCGTTTACTGTGGATTTATTTGTGCTTGTGTCCATTAAAGAAGTTGTCCGTTTGCTGAGCTCTGTGTGTGCCTTATTTCAGGTTTACTTTATTGAAACCACCCATAAATCTTTCACATCTCAGACATTCCATAACTTTGTCTTCTATTTGTTTAACTTCTGCTTTTCTAATATTTGATTCTATGTTTCTCCTTTGTGATCTTATTTTTTACATTGTGAAATTTTCCATATTTGGGTGCCATTGCCTGTATTTCTCTTCAAATATTTTTGGAGCTGCATTTTTGTATTGTTTAGTTTGGCTTTCTCATTTGCATAACTATTGTACCATATCAGATCTCTCTTTATTTCCCATGTCTGTGTTTCTTTTTTATATCTTTCAAAAATGTCTAGGTTTCATTCTTTATATTTTTGCACTTCCTCAGTCTTTTCTTTTTCGAAATGGCCCAAAGTTTCTTGGTCTATATAATGTTTTTCATAGATCATTTTTTACTAATGAACACAAATTTGCAACTGAAACTTTTGACAGTTTTTCTTGTGCAAGTATTTTTCTTTCCTCTAATTTCTGTCAATCTTTTTTTTTTTTGTTTGATTATCTTATATCTGGAAATTCTGAGCTTCTTGCATTTCTGTGTTATCTTCAGTAGTCCACTCTATCATCTTTATGGCTCTTTTTTTGGCCTGTCTGTTTTTGTGCTTTTTGTGGACTACTACTTCCATCTGCGGGGGGGGGGGGGAGCATATTTCCCCTGAGCTTGTCCTAACCCCATTGTGTTAATGTTTCTTTGTCCTGAGGATTCTACACTGTCATTTTTTTTCTAGTCCTGACACCAGTGCATACCAGGATCAGGGACTTTTTATCCTGGGACTTGTGCACCAAGTTATCTTTTTCACTTTTTAACTTACCTCTGTCCATGATATATGCTATATAAAATACAGTCTAATATATCAGTGTCACCTTGGTGAGATTTTGTAAAAACAGTGTCTACCTTGTGAAGGTACTCACCAAGACTTGAGGATGAATTCATGTCCAGCAATACTACTCTCCTTTGCTTGCTGATTTTATCATCTGTCCAAGTGATGCTATGTATACAATGAAGCCATACCTGATAACCCTCATCTGCAGCCCCCCAGAAAGAGGCTGAAATGGTTTACAACACCACACTAGTGCAAACAAAAACATTTTTGAATGTGTGCATAAATTGTTGAAATCTCACATCTGCTGTTTGGATGCGTCCAGCAGAACATTGCAGTACACTCCAGAGAGATGCAGCAAGATATTTGTGGAGTGTGTTAATTAAGCTACACAATTTAATTTTACAGAAGCAGTTACAGCAAGGGTAGGCCATAACACGGGCTGAAACATCTATGTCTGCAGTAGAACAGGAGCTGGGTGAGCAGTCAGAGGAGGGAAACACTGCAGTGTGCAAGCACAAAAGACTGCGGCAGGCTCAATATTAGATGGCACTGACAAAGAGGCAATGTTTGGTTCATAGCTATGTGCCATGACAAGGTAAACAGAATAAATGGGATACATGCATTTACACATTCAGGTTATTCAGTGCAATTAATGGACTTGCCATATTGTACATCAGGCATTAGCATACTCACATTAGCCAAAAAAGTGGGTGGAGAGCATTTATCATAATTTCATGAGTGGGGGGAGGCATAGTGGCATGGTACAATAGCATTAGCACCAGTGGAAGGTTACAGGTGATGCCTGAGCTTAGATGTGCATAATTAGAGGATTATGATGTGTTAGGGATCATGTCCTTGGGTGACATTGTGGAGCTCCAATGGACGAAAACTGTCTAGGTGTATCATGTGTCACTGCAGTGTCAGGTCTGAAGGTGTGTGGTCCAAGGGATGGCAAAGCATGCTGGACATGTGGAGGAATGTTGTTGTGGCACCTGCTTATAGTACTTTCAGGTGTGTGACAACTACTATGCCCTGTTCTGCTCAAGGAAAGTGTCATGTGGGGGGCAGCTGCTGAGGAGGGATCTCCTGTCAAATTTTGTAATACAAAGAATGGCATGTCCAGAGGGATGTGCCACAGCGGAGCTGGATTAACCTCTTCCATGTAAATGTAATCACCCACAGTCAGAGGCAGAAACAACAGTGTAAACAGATGCTTATTGTCCACGTCCATATTAGCATTCATGGTCAGTGGTGGAAGTCACAGTGGAGCCAGCCATATGTGAAATGCAGCCATACACACACATGCAGTGTGCAGCTGTCCTGTGCATCAGCTGTTCCTGCTATTTGAAAACAACTGCAAAGACCCACTAATGAATATTATGTGAGCTGCTATTGTCTATTTTCCATGCAAGAACTAAAGGCATTCACATAGGACAAGGACATCTTCAAGATGGCAATGCAGTACACTGTAAAAATCTGCCATGGCCCTATTAGCATCCATTTGTACCATAAATACATCCCTGCCCATCCATTGCCCAGTGCCTAGGCTAGCACCTACATCATGGGATAACTAAGCCTCATGACACTGATCTGTAGCAATGAACCTCTGCTGACTGCCATATCTGTGCACCTCAGAGGTTGCACAGATCCTAAAAATTGGATGCATTTCTGCTGTCTGTGCACCATATCTGGGATTCACATGGCTGGGACATCCTTCATCAACAAGAGGTAATACAGGACATCGGTCCTGGCTCTCTGCAGTCTCCTCAGCTATAGGAATGGGGAATATCCTCTCTGCTGTTAGTGTGGCTTAGATGGTGCCATGTGCACAATGACATTATCATCATATACTACAGAAGTGGTGATCTCAGCCATGTGCAGACCTGCACTTTCAGATCCGCTCCCAGTGTGTGGTGATCTCAGCCATGTGTAGACCTGCACTGTTAGATCCACTCCCAGTGTGTGGTGATCTCAGCCATGTGCAGACCTGCACTTTCAGATCCGCTCCCAGTGTGTGGTGATCTCAGCCATGTGTAGACCTGCACTGTTAGATCCCTTCCCAGTGTGTGGTGATCTCAGCCATGTGCTGACCTGCACTTTCAGATCCGCTCCCAGTGTGTGGTGATCTCAGCCATGTGTAGACCTGCACTGTTAGATCCCTTCCCAGTGTGTAGTGATCTCAGCCATGTGCTGACCTGCACTTTCAGATCCACTCTCAGTGTGTGGTGATCACAGCCATGTGTAATCCTGCACTGTCAGATCCACTCCCAGTGTGTGGTGATCTCAGCCATGTGCAGACCTCCACTGTCAGATCTGCTCCCAGTGTGTGGTAATCTCAGCCATGTGCAGACCTGCACTGTCAGATCTGATCTCAGTGTGTGGTGATCTCAGCCATGTGCAGACCTGCCCTGTCAGATCCACTCCCAGTGTGTGGTGATCTCAGCCATGTGTAAACCTGCACTGTCAGATCCACTCCCAGTGTGTGGTGATCTCAGCCATGTGCAGAGCTCCACTGTAAGATCTGCTCCCAGTGTGTGGTAATCTCAGCCATGTGCAGACCTGCACTGTCAGATCTGATCTCAGTGTGTGGTGATCTCAGCCATGTGCAGACCTGCCCTGTCAAATCCACTCCAAGTGGAAGCTATGGAAACTTAAATATTTACAGGTTTGTAAGGCAGTTCATGTGTGACTCTCACCATTATGCATCAGGCAAGCAGATATAGGCAAAGAATATACATTTTCTATGAGCACATACGTATCTTGTGTTTGTGGCATGTGTCCATTTTAAACCAATAGCTAAATATGTTTGATTAACCGGTCTGCAGTTTGATGAACATAATGTAATTCTCTTTGTTTTTGTTTTGGCTTGATTTGGTCAGGTAACTATTTTATAGTACTTGACTATGTTTCAGTGGTATATTTTAATGTGTACAACCAAGTGTTTTATGATTTTTTTCTGTATGTATTTTTGTTGGAGAAAGTTGAATAAAGGTTTGTTTTAACATTTAAAAAACTTAATTGGAGAACAATGTCAAAGCTTCCATTGTCATTCAGGGAATCTAGCCCCATGATACCAGAAGGATATATCAAGTTACTGACATGTTTGAAAATCAACTGTTATAATCAGAAATGTGTAAATTGCAAATATTTTAGCCATAAGTAAAATGCATGTGTTGTCAATCAAAGTCCAAATTTCACAAAAATGTTGTTGCTATGGTATGACTAGACCAATGCTATATTTCAAATTGATTGAATCATGCAAGAACAGGAGACCATGTAAAATGGAGATCCTCAGATAGTTAGTCAGTCCTAATCAGAGAATTGATGAGCCACAACTCTATAAATCTATTGAGTGAATTGTGAGTCATCAAAGCCCTGAAAGTCATAAGTATTCAGGCATAGTGGATAAAAGGATTCAGTTCATCTGAAAGAATAATAAAAGCCAGGACTATCTCTCTCAGTATACTGATTTCTAGGTTAAAATATGCACTCTGGATCATTTCACTGTCATCCCATCACAAAACTATCCTTGTCCAAACTGCAGAGAAGAACATTCTTAATTTTTTTTTCACTTGGACAACCACAATGAGCACCACTGAAGTACCACAGCAAAACACAGTTGGCTCTCAGTGCAAGCTAAAGCTGCCCTACTACTAAATATCCTTACCCCAAATTGTTTAATGGCAGTTACTGCCCACCCTTAAAAACAATAATTTCTAAAAGACACCAAATTACTCTCTTTGAAGCATAGATCAACTGCAGCTTGTCCGACTTCTGTTCAAATTAGTAATCAAGAAAGAGCCTTCACTATAATGGTTGCAGCCTACTGCAATGAGATAGCAGAAAATATACAAAGCAGCGATGACCAGAAAATATTCAAAAGCGATCTTAATCTGTACCCAGTTAAAGTAAAAAAATGTACCTGAATCCAAGATGCAGGCCAATGTTTGTATACACCTGCTGTACCTCCTCTGCTTCTTTGCGTCACCAGCTTACTATGTTTATCTGTTTGACATCACTACATTTGCATTAAATTTAACCAAGACACAGCACCCTATCTCACTTATTGTTACTGTTATCACAACACCTGTTTTTCCACCAGTTCTATTTATTATTGCATTGCTAAAAGAACACCTGTACCTGCTCATTGCCACCAACATGGTGATATCCTGCTAGATTTCCCTTTCAATATGTGTAGCGTTCAACTTCTGACTTGCATCTGCTGTATATACGTAAATAAGTGGCATTGCAATAATTGCAATACAATTTTTATTTTATTCTAAAATATTTTTCAGTTTGCTCAATGTGAAAGTTAGATACATATTTCTTGTACTCTTTTGTATCATTGCTAGGATTAAACTTGATGCTTGCCTTAAGGGTCTCCTACATAATCTACTGTGCATATGCTCTGTTTCTTATATTATGAAATATTATTTTGTAGTCATTTTATTTGTTGTAATTGTATCTGCCTTTGGGGCTGGGCCATAGCTGAGAAAGACCTTTGGACCAGTTCAGTTTCCCAGTTAACAAAATGAAATAAATAATAAGTGTTGCAGGCTGCATATTAAAATCACTGGAGCTTATTAAACAAAATTATATAACAAGATGAAAGAATAAGTAGAAGCTAAGATAACTTACTTATTTATACTTTATTGACTAAGTTAGTTCAACTTGGCAAGCAGTCTTCTTGTAAGGAAGACCCGAGGTTAGTATTCATATTGAATATGGAAAATTTGGTCAGGGCCCCCAGGGAAATTTTCCTGTTTTCTATAAATGTTGTTGCAACTTTTATATCAACCTGAGCTATCACCAACTGAAGCAGATGGGTCTTGGTTTAACATCTCATCCAAAGGGCTGCGCACTTAGGATTACAGTACCGTCCAGTACTGCACTACACTATCCATATTGGAAAAAATGAATCTGATTATTTGGTGTGGGAATACAACCCAAAGTCTACGGATTTTCCAGCAGCCAATATATATATGTTCCTCCTGTGAAGTCCTTGACACTGAAATGGTAGAAGGAGATAGAAAGTAATGGAAGGAAAGAAACAAAAGGCAGAGCAGAATGAGTTACTTAACATCTTCAGCTGAATGTAAAAAAAGCGTGCATAAATGACATGTTATAAGTCAGAAAGGGGGGACCCTGAGGTGAAAGGAAATGTATCAAATATTTAACAAGAAACAGGTACTACCTAAAACTGATCCATCCAAAAAAATAGACACAAATAATAAATATTACTAAAAGTAGAAAAGACGCTCAACAGTTGTAGATGTCCTGTTCTGAAAACATAACAAAAATAAATATTTGCTGTGCTTAGGAACAAGAAACAGCAATAGGAAGCCCTTATGGAATGGCTTCATTTGACCTTAGAAGAAGGACTCAGATTGGCAGTCCCAAGTGAGTCGTGGATGATGGGTAGCCAAAGAACAGGAAATGAGCTACTCTGTTGGCATAATGGTTAAGCTCTTAACCTCACAGCCACAAGTACAGGGATGGATTTGGGCCTCTGTTTTCTTGGTTTAGCTTATAATAGACTGGAGACCTATAGCCTGGTGTTTGGGGAGTGAGTCTGGCATAATGGTTAAGGTTTGTGCTTCATAGGCACAAAATACTGGTTTTGATTCTGACCTTGGGTTACTGGTTAAGCTTAAACATAGTCCTTCAGGGCAGTTAGCCTAGTATTAACCTATGAATTCTTTCACTTTTGATTTGAGCTATGGTACTTTCTTTTCAATTTGCAGTCATTTCTTTCTGGCAGTTTCATACAGAAGACCTGTATTTAAAGCCTCACCATAGGCACTGAAAGCCTTAATGAATTAAGCCATAGTAAAATGAAAGGCTATTGCATATCTATCAAAAAGTTGCCCGTTAAGTGGCAACTGCAAGCTAATGTACCACAGTGACTAATATTATTTTCCATAAACAAAGAAATTACCATTTCATCAGCAGGTAATGAAGACTCCAGCATCTCTATTAGAAATGTTGCCAGCTAGTCACATGTAAAAAGGCGTGACTTCGTTTTTTTCTCCTTCATGTGACAGCTGAATGGTAGCTAGCATTCTAACATGTCTATGCGTATGTGTAGGTTAAAACAGTGAACGCTCCTTGATCGAGCTATAAATATCGAACGCACTAAATAGCGAAGATACGGAACAGCAATTTTTTTCCTAGGGAAAAAAAAATCACTGGACCGTTTTTGGGAGTTTGCCATTTCCTCCACTGTGGTATGATTTTGGAGTTGGTATATTTAAGTAGGGGGTGTGGGGGAGCAAAGCTCCCCACTTCATGTTGTGTTTGCATTTTTTTTTGTTTGTTTTTTTTTATTTTTTTCCACTGGGAAAAAAAATCACTTTTCATGTCTTCGTTATTTAGTACATTTGATATTTACATCTCGATCAAAGAACGTTCACTTTTTTCAGCTTTTCAGCTTTTAATATAGACCCTGTAAGCATGCATGCATGCATGTGTGTTTGTGTGAGAGAAAGAAAAAAATGCATAACTCTTTTGCTTCATTTACACTTTGTTTTGTTCCCTTCCCTTCTTTTAGTTGGTGATATACACCTACTGAAGCTTTGGAAATTAACTGTCATTTCACCTTACTGTGTCAGAATGACTAAACTTGGTACTGGTGAGTGAAATAGACTTATCCAAGGAGACAAGTGATTCTTATTTGTTTCTTACAACCTAAGTAACATTTTGCAAAAATATATATATATAAATATCTGCTTACTGCAGTCCTTTTAAACATAACAAGAATGCAAACCAGAATTATCAAAGTAAACAGTGATTCTAACTGCTGCCATTTAAATGGATGCAAAAAAGAGTTGGCATAAGACAGTAGGGCATGCTAATTTCAACTTATTCAGGACTCAACATAAATTATGGGAAAGAGAAAGCCAACATCTCCCAAAACAATCACCTTAACATGGCCACACCACTGGGTGATTCTATGTTAGAATAAAATAAAAAAATAAGTAATACCTGCTTAGACTGCTACAGAGACAGTTGTATAGCTTAGAACATCAGGATATGTGAAATGTTTATATTTTTTCAATTTATGTCCTTTATTAGGGAAAACAGCAAGAGGTTCTCCGGTTCGATCCTCGGCTGGGGTGCCTTCTGTGCGGAGTCTGCATGTTCTCCCTGTGGTCGCGTGGGTTTCCTCCGGGTGCTCCAGTTTCCTCCCACATCCCAAAGACATGCTGCAGGTGGATTGGACACTCTAAATTGGCCCTAGGTGTGAGTGTGTGCATGTGTGTGCCTTCTGTGGAAGGTTGGGCACTGGGCTGGCAACTCGACACCGTAAAACTCCATTGCCAATCATGAGAGGAAAAGGTGATCCACTGTGGTGACCCCTAACTAGGAAAAAGCTGAAAGAAGAAGAAGAAGATTAGGGAAAACCACATAAAGTTTGATTGTATACTGGACTTTTTTAGTTAAAATTGGTTTAATCAAACTGAGGCATACGTTTGGGGTAGACATCTTAGAAACCAGTTTTGTAAAGGAATGTCTATCATAGACGTAACCTGTCTAGAATCTATGCCCCTGACTTGAAAGGGTCATTCAGTGAGTCTTTCTCCAGAATGCCTGTAGGCCATATCCTGTGGTCTGTAAGCTTTAGAGTCATCAACCATAATATAAAATGGTTCATCTGGCAATAACTTTATTGGACTCTTGGACCAAGAGAAGCTGTGTCAAGTCCTTTGGCTCCACTAAAGAGTGTGTTGCAAAACAACATGCTCATGGTTTTCTATGGTTTATTTTAACATCAAAATTAAATACATAACATTCAGTACATTAGAAAACTTCATCAATAGCATTGTCACCTTTGTTACTGGGCTCTGCTAGCACAACACAGTGGTCACTTACATACAGACTACTCAAGACAGGCTTCCTTATCAGTTCCGTGTGTCCTTTGCCAATCTTCAGTTTCCCTAAAAGAGAAAATGAACGTCTGCTTAAATGCTTCCATTCTCTTTAAGCACTTTATGCACATTCAGGGAAGAAAAAAGCACTATTAGGTGTGAAATAATTGAGTCAAGGATATTCTCTCTAATGCATTTTTCAGCAGGCAGATGATGCTACCTGGAGTGCCCTCTGAACCATTCTAATATTGCCCCTAATGTGCCAGTTAGGGATGAAACATGTTTGGCATATGGAGACCAGCGAGTGAGTGAGAGTTGGAATTTTATCAACATCTCTACTATATTCTGCCTAAGTGAATTTGAAAACTTTTTATTTTTCATCTGGCTAAAAGAACTGGCTCTTGAATATCGGTGATATCTTAGCGTTTATTGCCGGCTTAAGTTACTTGAATTCATGAAGGCTTGGGACAATATATGACTGGTGGGTTGTTTTCTGTTTGTAAATACTGGGCACAAGTTTCGAAACTAGCAAACGAACTATATAAATGTTTTTTTTTTTTCATCATCGTGCTTGGTGAACTCTAAAAATGTTCTTATTCAACTAAACAACTGGTGCTTATTAGAGATTTTCTGATTATAACATATGTGGTGACACATGATTTTTTGAGGGATATATTGAGTCTGTCATGTTTTATTGTTATGCTATCTAAATATTGTTTTTGCTGTCACTTTTCTAAACGGGACTAGACCCGAAATTTTTGTTTAGAATTTATGAATATGTTCTATGACAAATAAGCATATACATGGATATAACTATGTTTTATGAACGTTGTATTGACAACAACTTGTTAGGTTATCTTGAGGATATGTAGGGTACTGTGAAGTGTTGAACAAACTGTTTTTGCACTCCACAAATAGTTTATTTGATTTATGCACTCATTTTGTTACTAGTTGGGAACATTTTGGTGTTTCTGTAAGAATACATTTATCCTTATAGCGGAAATAATTAAGTTATTTGGTATATAGTGTCTTTAAGACACTACCTGTGTCTTGGTGGATCAACATATTATATTTTTAGTGAGCTTTATATTGCTTGGCCTCAATCGGACCCTGCATAGTAGCATAACAATAGGTTGAAAGAACTCTGAAAATAGACTAAACTATAATGCAAGTTGTGATTTCATGACATAACACTGATTACAACGTATCTTACAGTAGCAACTACGGCTTTTTGAATTGCTATATAGGACATTGCAACTCTGTTTTTGCTTTTTATCAAAGCTATATGTATGCATCCTGGATTTTATATGATAGGATATAAGTGTTGTTGTTGGGAACACGAATCTTTGGTAAATCAATAATCCTCGGACGTTGCTTTTCCCTCATTTAATAATTGTCATTTGGGAACTGTGTGTTAGTTGGTTTGGGCTTCTCTGCATCATCCATTTTTCTATAGACAGAGGGTTATATTACTTGGATAGTTGTATACACACAAGGGACCTATCTAACTCTCTCTAACCTAAATATCTTTTCATTTCTAATCTGACTACATCTACCATGCTCACTTTTCCTACTATAATCCTTACCCCTACATCTATCCTAATCTTCATTCTGCTTCCTTTGTATCATGCCTCCTCTTATACCAACTTCCCCTTACACCCTGTACCTCTTCCTCCACACCCCCACCTCACAAATCACTTCCACAATATCTCTGCCTCTTTATCTCTCTCTGACCCCATCCTTTTCTTAAAAGTAAAACTCTTCCGAATCCCTACTAAATTCTAAAAATCCAAACCCACCCCCTACCATCCATTCCTAACCAAACACAATCCTCACAAACTTATTCCCCTTCTCTCTTACCTCTGCTTAGCAGGTGACATTCATCCCAACCCAGGACCAAACATTTCTCTAACAAACAACCCTAGCTCCAACAACAAATCCATGAATAAATACCTTAAATTCCTCACCATCAATGCCCAAAGCTTAGCAAATAAGCTTACCCTCTTTCATGCCTGGCTCAATCATAATATACCTGACATTGTAGCCATCTCTGAAACCTGGCTAAAACCACACATAAATGACTCAGAATTCCTTCACCCCCGGCTATCAATCTCTCTGATCCAACCACCTAAGTAAAAGAGGTAGTGGTGTAGCTGTAATCTGCTCCAATCATCTGTCCATCACTCATTACCCTAACCCTATCCCTTCCTTTAATAATGCTGAACTTGTAACTGGCCTTCTAAAATTAAACGACCATAAAAATATCTGCATCATCTCCCTCTATATTCCTCCTAGTAACAACACCAATACCCTGGAAAACATCCTCTCCTGGACTTCCTCTAATATTAAACTTGAAACCTATATTATGGGTGATGTAAATATTGACTGGCAAAAAATCATCGACCCTAATCCTACCATTTCAATCAATCTCTTCAATTTCACTCAACTCACTAACTCCATTACTAGGCCCAACAAAACCAACCCCCCAGGCTCCATCCTAGACTGGATCCTGGTATCTCACCCTAACAAAATAACAAAATTTGGTGTCACTCCTGACACATTAGGAGACCACCTCCCTGCCTTCACCCATAGAGCTACACCTTCTTTCTCACATTCACACCAACTCTTACATACTCGCAACCTCACTAACTTTAACCCTTCTACCTTTTCTGACTACCTTAAGTTCACTAACTGGAACCCACTAAAAACCCTACCTTTAGATGATGCCGTAGACTATTTCAACTCTACATTCTTAACTGTCCTAAACTCCCTAGCTTCAATAAGAACAAAAAGAGTTAAAGCTAAAACCGCCCCATGGCTTACCAAAGAAACCAAAAACATTATGCTACAAAGAGACAAAACCTGGAAAAGCTATCTCCAACATAAACAGCCTGTATTGTTACTTAAATACAAACAGCTGTGAAACCAAGCTAAAACAAGTAATTAAAGATACAAAATCCTACTACATCAAACTCCAAATAAATCATGCAAAAAACTCCAAACAGTTCTGGAGATCTATTAATTCCCTCCTCAAGACTGGTACAATGTCCTGATACTAGTAAATCTGAACAAGAAATCACCAAACTATTCAACACCTTCTTCACCTCTTCTATTGCTGATCTAATCAAGACCTTCCCCAACAATAACTGTCCACCTCCTCTGCTCAAGCTTCCTTCCTCCTCCTCTCCTAAACTCCCTACTTTTGAACTTAAACCTGTATCCACCTACCTTATAAAAAAGCTTCTCTCCAAACTTAAACCTTGCACCAATGTCCCCGACAATATTCCTTCCTCCTTCTTAAAAACTGCCTCCAACGGTATTGCTCTCCCTATCAGCATCCTGATAAGTAGATCACTACTTGAGTCCTATGACCCATACTAAGGCATTCTGCATTTATTCTACCACTCCACAAGGGTGGTAAAAACTGTAATGTTTCCAATTTCTGCCCTATAGCCATCCTCTCACCAGTCTCTAAACTTCTTGAAAAATGGATACGCCTGCAGCTCATGCCATTCCTTACTGAGCACCAGCTACTTTCTCCTACCCAACACGGCTTCTGCCATGGACACAGTACCAACACAGTCCTTCTATCCTTCTTACATTCTGGCAATCTAGCTCGAGACTCTGGTAACATAGTTTCAGCTGTTCTACTAGACTTATCTAAAGCTTTCGATACCATCTTCCACACCCATCTATTAAATCATCTATCGAATCTCTACATCTCCCAAAAACTCTTTCCTGGTTCTCCAGCTAGCTTTCTGACAGGTCCAAAGCTGTCAAATGGGGCCAGGCCTCCTCCATTTTCCTCCCCACCCCTACAGGAGTACCCCGATGTTCCATACTAGGCCCTTTGCTATTTAACATCTTTATTAACGATTTCTACAAAGCCATACCAAATACCATAATTGTCCAATATGCAGACATTTCCACTTTGATCTGCTGCGCCTCTAACCTATCTGATCTTCAGTCTCTAACTCAAACTGCCTTCTCAACTACTGAAAATTGGATGCACCAAAACCACCTCTCACTAAACACTAACAAAACTAAGATTCTTCTATTCACTCCCTCAAAATCCACCCCCATTGATAAAAACTCACTTCAAATTACTAGCCTTAACAATTCCATTATCAAAGTTGTTCCCTCTGCCAAACTCCTGGGGGCCACCATCGATGAACAGTTAAAATTCAATACTCATATCCAACTTAACATCAAGAAAACCCACATAAAACTTGGCCTACTCTACAGAAACAACCACTTCCTCACTCCCTCCACCAGACAAACTTTGGCCACTACCTATCTCCTCCCCTCTCTTTTGTATGGCGCTCCTCTGCTTACCAATCTATCTTCCACACTCACCTTCAAACTGGAAGTGTACTACAACAAAATCTCCAGATTCGCTACCAAGGCAAAATACTCCTCCCATCAATGCAGCTCCCTACACTCTTTAAATTGGCTTGAACTCCCTAATCAACTTGACTTCCTCCAAATGTCACAGCCCACAAATTATTATTCCAACCTCCTAGCTGCCCTGCATTATCTAATATCCTACAACCATATAACACCCTTAGACCCCTTAGATCTACTCACCAAAACCTTATAACTGTCCAAAAACCCAAGCGCCCAGCTGGTCAGCTTCTACTCTCCATTTCCCTAGCCAAAAAATGGAATGCCCTGCCCTCTACTCTGAGGACCTGTGACAATCCCCACACCTTCAAAACACAACTTCATTCTTACCTGTTTCTTCACAGGAAATGTAACTGCACTCTTCAACTCATACCTCCTAAGCTCTGCTCCTCTTCCTCTCCTGGCTAACCTTCATACCTCCCTAATTTCTCTCATATACTTAGATTATAAATGTAACTAATCAGTAACATCCAGCCATTATGCTGTATGCCTGTCTTTCTCTTAAAATATTTTTAATAGTTTACTGAATGATACCTGTTTTGACTGTAATACTACCTGTTGATTGTTATACTACCTGTTGATTCTTATACTACCTGTTGATTGTTGTACTGCCTGTTGATTGTTATACTACCTGTTGGTTGTTATACTACCTGTTGATTATTATACTGCCTGTTGATTGTTATACTTCCTGTTGATTCTTATACTACCTGTTGATTGTTATACTACCTGTTGATTGCAACGCAAATATTTTTCTTGTAATTCTCTATGTAATGTAACTTTGTATTGTGGAGCTTTTCTCCCCGAGCCTCCACTGAAAATGGGCTGATGAGCCCACTGGACCTCCCCAGTCACCAAATTGAAATGAATAAATAAGTGGTATTACCAATTTTAATATTTCTATCAGAAATGGCATGTATATTTTGTAGTCTATATCTGATCTGGATAAGGGTTTATAATTATCTACTAAGCAGGATATTTGACTGGCTTAAGAAAGATTGGTGCCATTTTGTATGAGGTACAGTCAGGAGTAAGTTGGAGATCTGCGTAGATTCAATAGGTTTGCAAGGGAACCTAGCACCTCTTAAGCAAGTATATGTGAAACTTCTGGTAAACTATCAGGAACAGGTATTTCTGGATAGCTCAGTCTATTTCTGCCTATGTTGGTTTCATATCTAACTCTTCTGATAGGCTTTGAGGTAATGTAAGACGATATAACTCCTACAAACATGCATGTAATGTCTCTTCTCCAGTACTCTGTGAAGTGCATCTTTAAATATAGTTTAGAGGCCCGGAGTTAAACTTTTCATTTCTCCAATCTCATGGTGTATTAATTATCTTATGTACCCCTCTGGCAATAGCAGTTTGTCCATTACAGCTGCTTAACAGCAGCAGCAATCCTGCAGTCTAAGGTCTGTTTAGCTGTGGCTTTAAGCTTCTTGACATTTGCAGTTTACTCATGGTCAGTTTATAGATTATTTATTACTTGAAAAAACAATTTTGTTACTGTATTAGCACACTTGGTATTAAGTCCTTGCAATAAAGAACTCCATGAGTGAATGGCTGATCCCATAAAACATTTGAAGACTTCTCATTTGATGCAAACCTGTTGTATTTAGCTTGTGATCCTTCTTGAACAATTTAAATCACATTTCTCAATCAACCAGGGAAATTTGAAAATGACATAGAAAAAATAGATAGCCAAATGGCTCAAGATGGGCTTTATAGGCCTGTTTGGCCCATTCGTATTATTTGACAAGACAGGGTATCCATGATCTGAGATAGGTGAAACCATAACCTCTAGGCCCATGGTTTATTTTTATTTTTCTATTGGGCTAAGTATTTCAGGTACAACAACAGATTATTAACTTTAACTTTGATGACCGATCAATTATTTGCAAGATGAAGATGGCTAGATCACCTTCAAACATTACACAATACTGTTGAGGTTGTGCCACTCTAGGTCTTAAGATGCCTCAATGAATTTCCTAATTTGTGTATATATTTTGTTACAGTATCACAGATAAATTTAGGTTTTACAGCAGCAATCTTTTCATCCATCTGGGAAGCTGTCCAGCTTAGCATTAGATATTATTTCTATAGCTGACACTTTAATTCTAGACCTCCGGGTTTTCCGAGTATTGTTTTATGCTTAAGTAAGGTATGTAATTTTCTTTCCAAATGGTTTTCTCTTTGCATGTTTTCTATACTATAGGTAATATGAGCCGATCCAAATGACTTGTCAATGTTAATGCTGTACCGAGAAATCTTGAAGATCCTGAGTATGTCTCCGATTATAGAAAAAGTGCCTTGACATATAATAACAGCAAACTAGACTTTAGCAAAGAATACAGTCAAAAATATGACTATGGGCTTTTTTAAAGGAGATATGAGCCAGACACATGCTCATGGACAGGACTGAGTATTTAATGCCAGAGCAAGCAGTACAGAAAAATATCACACACCACTCTGTTGTGCATCTGTGAAGTACCATTGTTCTAGAAATTCAGATATTTACATTGACTGCAATAAATGTTCTTCCACACATAACTTGCATACTATTAATTACTTATTCCTAACATATTTTAATTCATAAAATTCAAGACTTTAAGAGGTGTGGAAAGCCCTGAAGTATGAGAAAGAAAAGGACTGAAAAACCTTTTATTTCAATTCTGCTTAAATATCTTAAGTTGCACTTATAGTGACATGTGATGATACCTTTTTGGATTTTCCTGCTTCTTTCCATGTTGTAGCCAAATATGTTATCTATTTTATTTTTTTTATTATTATTTATTCTGTGACCAGAGTCTTGTTGCTCCATTTGCATTTGTGGGAAGCTTGTGAATTACTGCAAGATCTTAGCATCGTTTATACATTACATTGTACTTGTAGAATTACTTGTAAAAGCTAGCTATTTGCATTTTGATCCTTATCTGGGATCTTAGTCTTTTAGTTTCATTCACAGTTAAGGCAAAACTGAGAAATACTGTTAGATTTCACACTCATTTAGTCATTTATTATTGCATTTTTCCCATAAACAGCATTACTGGTAAATTTCTGCATAGTCTGGTGCCTAAGTCTATGGTGGGATTGAAGTAGTGGCTGTATTGTGAATTCTGCTCTAGGTCTGGTGCTTTAGTGCTTATGCAACTGTTTCGATTCTAGTTTTGCTGCTTTAATCTTATCATTTACCTACTTAAAGTTTCATTTCAGTGCCTGTTTACTTTGTTTTCACATTTTCTTCATGTCTGTCCCAACCCCTACTAAGATATTAAGCTAATGTTTCTGAAATTCTAACCTACCTAGAGTCATTGACCTGTAGCTCACAGTAATAGAAATAGAATTTATTACAAAACGGGTTAATGCAGACTAAAGATTGGTGCCAGAGTCAAGGTCTAAAACTAAATGTAAAAACGTGCATCATCATCCCCTTTGACAAAGAAGTGGCCCCTGCAAATTACATTATAGGTAGCACCCCCTAAGCTAAAACACAGTGGTGAGAGACTTAGGAACACAGGTTCACAGCAATTAAAACTTCAGTCACCATGTCTCCACAGTGGTAAGGAAAACCTTCTACGTTGTACATCTCATAACTAAGGGCATCGCATCCAAGACCAAGGATGTTATAACTCCTCTCTATACTCGCCCCTCATTTGGCCACTAATTGAGTACAATACTGTATTTTGCATGTACCTCACTAGACACCTGCAAAAACTAGAGAGACCACAGAGGTTTTTAACCAAGAAAATTGATGGCCTCCAAAACATGACCTACACAGAAAGACTGAAGGCCCTGTCTCTGTACTCTGTATCTTACAGGCTGCTGAGAGGCGGCCTGTGCCTGACCTACAATGTGTTCTCTGACCTTGCCCTAATGGAAATGCTGCATGTCCACAAATCAAATGGGTCAAGAGTCACTCGCTCCAGGGATCTCAACCTAGTTCCTGACATAAACAGAAGATATCGGAAAGAGAAATATATTTCCCAGAAATTGCCGCTTGTCTGGAATAAACTCCCACATATATGAAAAAGAGTTCCTCAATGACACTATTTAAGCTCAACCTTGACAACTGGATAGAAGACAGCAAATTCACCTTGGGGGTGGCACCTATGTCCCTCATGGACGGGGCAGTCGGTGCTAATCACTGATTCACTCTGCTAACAACGACCCACTAACCATCGTCAACTAGGGAACAAGAGTATTACATGGCTAGGCTTAAGGCCCTATGGCCATTAGCCTAGTACCCTCCTATGAACCTATGAATCTATATTTCATTAATTTGATTGGATCCCTATTTAGCTAGTCTGCTTCTTACAGCTTGAATTTCTCCTCAACTCTCCCATCCTATTCCTGTTGTGATTTCAAAAGGCAGTGTTTCTGGCTTTCACCCCTTATAGTAATCTGACTTCCACAGTCCCTACCTCCCCTATTTCCTTGCTATTGTCTGTTGTGTAAGCTATGTAAGCACTTTTACCATGCATTGTTTTTCATATATCCCCTAATACTGAGTGCCCACTCAGCAAACCCATACTACTCTTGAGTAAACCTCTATTATTACAAATTGTCTCCATCTGCTCAGCACCCTTGCCACACCTTGAGAGGGTCTTGAATTAGTCCTGCTCCATCTTGGCAGATAAGAAATTTATTTTATTGTTTTGCACTTCATTTAAGTGTTTTAGACTGTTAATGCTTTATTTTTGCGTAATTTGTTGATTTTGTTCTCTAAATAATTTAAAAGGTCCCTAATATCTGAAATTACTTTATCCACATAATTTGTTTAAGTTGTTTTGTAGTAATATTACACTATCAAACAATATCTTTTTGGCGTTTTTACATTAAGAAGACTGAAATATTCTATCTAGTGGCAGTAAGAGGAAGTCTGTTCTATTTGAGTTGGGAAACACATAAGGATGCTGTAAATGTAGTCGTTTTGTTGACCAGGGGTGTTTAGAAGCCAGTTTCCTATGTTTTAAGTGCTTGCGTAAATTTGGCAAGTTTATGTACCCACTGATCATTGTACAGTGGTAGTTAGTAGTGCCTCGTATAAACAAAAACAGTTACAAATGAAATTTTTACTACAAAACCACCTCTGAAACTATACCTGTAACTTGGTGAGTGTAGAGCAACTACTTTATGCATTAAGTAGCATAGAGCAGCCAGTTTGCATGTTAGGGAGCACTGCTGCTTGAATTTAGTATTTTATAACCCAGTCAAGTCTCTAGCCCTAGAAGAACATTTAGTCAACAAGCTATTAACCCTTCATGCACCACACTCTAGAAGCTCACCCAATAAAGGACCTGACATCATGGATATGCACCTTCCCAATTTATCTGCAGCCAGTTAGGTGGATATGGGCTTATTAAGACAATGTAACAATTTCCTAATGTTCAGTGACACCCATTTAATCCTCAAAGAAATGAATAAAGTATGTAAGAGAGGCAAAACTCTTGCATGCAATCACTTTGGTTGTCAGAGGCACACACACGCACACACACTACACATACACACCTCACACATAAGATCTGCTTATTTTGAAGTACATAACTGCAATCCTCCTAAACCCCAAAGACCGCCCTAAATATTCAAACTGCAAAAACTATTCTCAGCAACCTGAAAGCACTCAACAGAAAAAAAACATGTAACACTGCACATACAGACACACTCAGTGAAACCTCAAATGCCAAGAAAAGCCATACACTATCCAGGACTCTAGTCATAACAGACTCTATTGCATGACATACTGACACCTCAATCACCAGGCTGAATATGGGAAATTAACGGTCAGTTGCCTGTTGGGGCCAGGATTCACCAAGTTAAGCATGATCTCAAGCCTTGACACAACAGGTACTAGTATGATTCAGTCATAATCCAAGATGGTATAAATGACTTGACATGCACCTCCCTAGACTATATGAAGAGAGACATGTTATGAAGCTCTTGGACTATGTGTCACATGCTAACATGTGACTGGCACTGAGCAGTATTCTACCTTCATGAAGGATGTTGCTATAATATGAACACAAGATGACTGACTTTAATAGTTGGTTTAATTTTTGGTGTCATTCAAGTGGGATACACTTTTTGCCAGGTTAAGTGAGCATGGTTAACAAACTACATTGGTTTGCAAAGAATGCTCTCCAGCTGTCCCCTCTAGGCTTTTGAATATTGGCTAAACATTGTCCTCCCCCATAGAGCCTTTTTTAGGTAATGCCAAATTGACAAACCTTCTAACATAGCAAAAGCTACCCAAGGAAATCTAAAGGTGTTATTGCTCAATCCCAGAAGTCTAAACAAGAAGCTCCACTCCCTCCAAGATCTCCTTACCTTGGATAATACAGATATTTGTGCATTTACTGAAACATGGTTTAAAGCTGCACAGGGTATCCCAGCAGTGCAAGGCTTCAGTGCAACAGACCAGCAACTGCACCAAAAGGTACTAAAGGTGGACTGTCTTGATCTACATTGATAACAAGCATACCTCTCGGTTGGTTAAACAGGATGATGCACTGGAGCTCATCGACATCCAGATTGCCATAGACAAAGTCCCAAACCATGTCCTAGCAAGCCACTGGTCACCCTCTATGTCCCATGAAACCCGTAGGTCATACTTAGACCTAATGCAGACACTCAACATTCAACCAAGTATCATACTCATGGGAAACTTTAATTATCTCTCTATAAACTGTGAACTCTACATGACCGCAAATTTGCAGGTACAGAGATTTCTAACCTTCAACCAGTTAGCGCATATGCCTACTAGAGGTGCAAACATGCTAGACTTGATGCTCACAAATATGAAAGAGTGCTGCACCCCCCCCCCCCCATTGTTGAGTCCTCTCCGTAAGGTCACAAAGCAGTCTCCTTTGAAATAGTTCTGTAACCCAAGCAAAACCTGTCACAGTTAGAGACTACTTCAAGGCAGACCTCCTTTTATTAAGTGATAACGAGTCAAAATTTCAAGCCCCTCCAAATCCAGACAACACAGCAGCCTATGTGGAATTATTTAAAGAATTTCTGTACAGCCATGTCAATGATTACATAGAGTCTGCTGTCCCTACTAGACGTAAGCCAAAAATTAACTAAAAAAAAAAAACAATGGTGGAATCTAAAACTAAACATGTTGTAAAACAAAAGAAAAAAGTTATAGATAAAATTAGGAAATGTAACACCAAAACAGATAAAAACTCTCTCTCTCATCAAACTGAACAGACAACTAAGATGGCTAATTAAGTAGATCAAAACAAATTTTGAGGCAAAGATAGTGTCACAGGCCAGGGACAACCATAATGTCTTCTTCAGCTATGTCCGAAACTTCAAAGGCAGTATCAGCAGTATGCCGAACCATTGGTAAATGGAGCCATGTTCATTGAACCAGGAGATATCTAAAATTTCCTGGCTGACAAATTCATCTCCATCTTTGCCTCCCTCTCACTCCCAGCTGTCCTCCAGGAAATACCATCTAACATAACTCCTCAAACTATCAATAGAGAGCAGGTCTTAGATGCACTCTGTAAGTGATACAGCTTCAATGGACACAATAATATTCCAGGTGTCTCTTAAATAGCCTTAAATGTGACCTGTCAAGTTCACTGGAGTCACTATACAACCATAGCATTTGCACAGGCTTCATGCCCCGTAAATGAATGACTACAATGGTCATTCATCTGCACAAGGACAGACTATCAATGCATCCCACAAACTATAGACCCATTAGTCTGATTAGTCTTGTATACAAAGCCATGAAAGAATTATCATGGAAATGATTAACAATGACATGAAACCTCCAGACACTGGGCCCGACCCAGTTTGGTTTTGTCAAAGGCAGATAGCTTACAAACCTGGTGAACTTCTTTGCATAAGCCATCAAGACAATGGATGAGGGTAAAACAATGCATGCCACCTTGAACTAGCTAAGGCATTTGATACAATACACTACTTGGGCATTGTAAATAAACTCATGGATTTAGGCATAAACCCCTGTGTAACTCATTGGATAGCCAGCTGACTTATAGACAGGACCCAGGAAGTTAGGATTGGAGAGAGCCAAAGAGGCCACAAAGAGGTCAGTAACTAGTGGAATCCCCCAGGGTTCTATGCTGGCTCTGCTCCTCTTTGGCGCCCATTTGTCAGAAGTCAAGGCCAATGTCAAGGGCCTCTGGCTTAGCAAGTTTGTAGATGACTACAAGCTAGCAACAATCATATGATGTCCCCTCCCCCCAAAATACTAGCATCTTACAGGAAGGTCTAACACAGAGAAATGACTGGTGCCAAAGTCACAGCCTAAAACTCAATGTCAAGAAATGCATAATAATACTTTTTGGGAAGTCAGACATCCAAGGAAACCACCTCATTGATAAAACACCCCTTATAAGTAGACACAGTAGTCAGATAATAACCTGAATTATGACCAATATGTGTCTAAAGTAGCAAGAAAATCATTCTATATCACTTAGTAAGGCATGGCATCTAAGTCCAAGGAAATCATCGTGTCACTATACTCAGCCCTTATTAGACCCATCACTGAGTATAATGTCCCCTTTGGTATGTCTCTGACCAGGCACATGAAACAACTGGAACATTCACAGAGGTTCCTCACAAAAAGAATATAAGATGTAAACATGATGTCCTATGCAGATTGCCTGAAAGCCTTATCTCTGTACTCTGTTTCCTACAGACTGCTGATAGACAATTTTTGCCTGGCACACAAGGCATACTTAGATCCTGCTCTGATGGAACTTTTACATATCCACAAACTGAACAGCATCAGAACTACTTGATTTAAGGATTTAAACTGGACATTTTGGAGGGACAGGTATGTATCTCAGAAAATTCCCATTCCCTGAGATAGGTTTCCCATTCATTTGAAATTTGGTAGTTGGGTAAGTTGAATGGTCAAATGACCCTTTTCAGCAAAAAACAGGCTCCAGAGGAGCAAAATACATAATACAATAAATAAAATTGATAATAAAAGTGAAACTACATCATACATCTTACTATAACAGATATGCATATAAAAGTAAATATACACAGAAAAACAGGTAGCAAGAAACAACAATGTTTACAATATTTCAAGTAATGTACATTTGCAGTATTTACAGGGTGGGGTTCTCTTAGCACTGTGATACCTGTATGTAGTTCTAGTAATTATTCTAATTACAGTTTACAAGGCCACGGCAACTTATCCAGGGTAGTAAAATTAATTACAGGTAGTTTTGTCTCATAGATGTTCCTTCAGTTTAGCCTAGAAGCCATCCAATGATATTTGAGAATGTATTTCTCTAAGTAGCTGATTCTGTGTTCTAGGTCAGAGTTTAATTGAACCCCTTTCCCCTATGGTAATGTCAAAATGCATACTTGTCAAAGAAATACCATCACCCTGACTTCCACTGAATGAGTATTATGTTTTTCTTGTTTGTCACGTTGATTTTAATGGAAGGCATTCGCCCATCATGATAATTTTGAAATCTGAGTGCTGAGTAGCATAGTAACTCAGCTAGTAGGCCGTCTCCAACAAAACCTTTTAAAGACATGATGATGATGACAGGTACGTTTGTTGGCTAGAAGAACAAAATGTCAGATTCTCTTTTCCAATACCAGTCGCTTTTGTGTGTTAGCACTTGACTGAAATGCTAGTAAAGGTAGGGCATATTCAGTTTTAGGAATGATGACATTTCGAACTATAGACTGTCTTGCATTTGGGAGTAATAAGCATGATGTGTTGTAGCAACATTTCAGTTGTAGTTGTTAAAATGTCTTGTTGACCTCATTATCTGTATGCCTTAAGAATGTTAAGGCAGGGTCATGAATGTCTCCTAGATATTCTCCCTTTGTAACATTAAGTATTAGATTATTTCAGTTATCCCTTGCAATTCTTGGTGATATGCCAGTTTTTGAGAAGCAACATATAGCATAGCACTAGTTTTTTTTTTTGTATTAATTATAAACCATTGTTAGATAGCAAATTACAGAGATTATTGAAATTACCCTGTGTTGTGTATTGTGTACTGAAGCCCAGAAATGAAGTTTGGGACAAACTAATTTGTCCAGGACCATTTAGGAGGGTTAGAATAAGGTAATGGGGGCAGGGGGGAGTATTGAAGGCTAGAGGGATTAACTATAAGGATAGCCAATAGTTAGCTGGGCTTTGGGTGGCAATGGA
Source organism: Protopterus annectens (assembly GCF_019279795.1). Classification (NCBI taxonomy): domain Eukaryota; kingdom Metazoa; phylum Chordata; order Ceratodontiformes; family Protopteridae; genus Protopterus; species Protopterus annectens. The sequence goes on along the minus strand of NC_056731.1, from coordinate 1,799,025,221 downwards.
TTAATTTTGTGTGGATTTAGAGGAAGTGAGGTAGATTTGGGGCGGGGTCTAGATTTAATATTGCTGTACTGGGGGAAGTTGTGTCACATTTTGGCGTGAGTTTGCAATGGCAAGGATCACATCCGTGACAACCTGTAGGTACAGGGGTGCAGGTAGGCCTTGGACTACTTTTAGTCAGGGAATTAGTATTTTGTTGTATGAGGGGTTTGTAATTAATTAGTGCTGGTTGTTGTTCATGGTTGCTGTTTAAAGTGGGGTTTTCTGTGTGCATTTAAATGCTTAATTCATACAGTTTAAATGTTATTCATTGTGTTCCCACCAGGAGCGGCCTTAGGTCAATTGGTGCCCTAGGCAAAAGGCTCCATGGCACCCCCCACCACACCACCCGGTGCCCCAATCCTGATCTACCTACACCAAATAAATACTGTAAAAGTGCCCCTGCTACAGTGGTGCCCTAGGCGGCCACCTAGTTGGCCTATGCCTAAGGCCGGCTATGGTTCCCACTGTAAGATAGTTGTTTACTGTGGTAAAATTATTGTAAATTTAGAAAGGCTTGAATGGGTACGTTATTACGGCTTTCAGGAATCTTGCTCATGTTCCCTGGTCAGTTGGCAGTCATCTGGGGGGTGTCCTGCCAGTTTTGCTCATTTATGACTTGTTTTGGCATAAGCAGCGGTTTCCCAGGTTTTTCAGTCGGTTGGAAAGTGGTGAAGTGCAGTCATTCATCCCCACACTGGCGTGGGAGGTCATATTCCCCCCTTGTAGTGGCTTATCAGGACAACTGCCTTTATGGCTGAATTCAAACAGCTAATTCCACATTGTGAGTCCTTGCGGTCACAGATGGAGTCTGGTTTGCTGGATACCAGTTGTGGGAGTAAAGGAAATAGGCCTTATAATGTGCAGAGTCAAATGGTTAATTTGCAGTTTGTTGGTGGTGTGTGGCTGGTTGGTGTGAGGCATGAGGGCCTTTTTGCAGGCTGGGGAGCAGCTGTGCTTGGGTTTGTTGCTGCACATGCATGGTTGTAATGCGAGTGGTTGTTTGCTGATTTTTTGGAAGCACACCGTAGCTGGGTCTGTCACAGATGTTGTTTATAGTTTGGGGATGTGTGAGTGGGGGCTGTTGCAAGTATGCGAGTTTTTTTTTTCCTCTCTCCTTGCTTACCTGCAATAGTAAGGGCTTAGGCTACAGGAGACAACTCTGATCAGAGTGCCATTTTGCAGGGGTCGGGGTGGGTGGCTGCATGGGCTGTTGAGCCGATGTGATGTCTTCCACATTCCCATACCCCTAAACAATTGTACAGTGGCATAGTGGTTAGTGTTACTGTCCTGTAATAAATAGGTCTGAAGTCCGATTCCCCCATGGATATTTGTTGAATCTGCATATTTCTCACCTATGTTTCTCTTAGAACACGAAATCTGCACAAAGCCATAAATAATAAGGGGACAAAGGCAAAAAAATAAGACAATTTCTAAATATTACTCTTACAAACTTAGAAAGTTGATAAAATAACAGGTTTGTCATTAGCATGAATATTCTGAAGGGTATGTAGTCTGAAACTCAAATGTCTGTCATTATGTTCTAACTTCAGCCTTTAATGTTATATAGATCAGCTCTTGAGTGAATAAAACAGGATAGTTGCCACTAAATTGCCATGGATGATTGTCCCACTTGCCTGCATGGGGGGGGGGGTTCATTTTATTTTCTTTGTTGCTCTTCCTTCTGATGTGAGAATGTCTATTGCACTTTCACTGTGTCTGGGTGATTGGATGGAGAGCATGGTCAATGGCGCAGGGCACCCTTTCCCACAGGCTTAGCTGACTTTATTTTACTTGGGATGTCATTAAGCAGCTGTGATTGTTGTGTTACATGGCAGATCACTAGGACCCCACAGGTGGCTGCACTGCTGCAATTTAGATTGTGTTTTTTTTCTCTGTCCTGGTTTGTCATTAAAATGGGGGTGATAGAGTATATCCCCCTCCTGCCTGGCAACTGTAATTGATATAGGTTCATTATTTATTCACTGTCTTAATGATCTTTTCTTTTGTTCCAGATGGTGAACATACAGAGTCTACAGCGATGCTGGAAGGCCATTGTGGAGCAGGCTGAAGAGTAGTTTCAAGAGGTGCCTAATGCTGACTCCAGGACAGTGGATCAGGCAGGGACAGCCAGACAAAAGAGACAATGTCAAGCATGGAGGACTAAGAACTGCAACTTGAGGGACGAGACAATGACTATCGAGAGAGGCGGCTGCAGTTGAGTCATCAGTGGCAGGAGTAATTCCGGACAGAGCATTAGGTAATGATTTGGCATTGGGTGGTCAGTTATGGAGGATAGGTTTGGAGTGTGATAGGAATGATGGGAGACACTGGAGGATGGTCTTTGTCATGGTTTGGAGGATATGGGGAGGGCTATGGGGGAAGCACAAGAGTATCAGGAGGCAAATGTGGAAGAAGCAGTTAGGGAGAACAGCGTTGGGTCGGTCAGCAGTTTGGGTCCGTTTTCAGAAGTCAGTTCTGACTTTGGTATACAGCCTGGTGATTAGTTAGCTACGCAGATGTTGGGGCAAGGAATCGGGGAGTTTTTTCTTACTCCTCACATTCCAGCAACAGTTAAAGAGAAGATTTGGAAAGGAGAGTATGTCGATGTTTTTGAATTAATAGATGTAGAAGGGGTCCAGCAAATACTTACTGGCTGCTTTAGCAGCATTAAGGAGGAGGAAGGTAGGTAGATTGTCCCAGGACATGAGATAACTGGGTAGTGGAATTCATGTATTACATGGCAGTTTTGTTAGAGAAGGATATGTCTCTGACATTGCCTCTTTCTTACAGTCTGGGAACCTCAGCGTTTAAGGCCCAGGAATGCCTGGTTATGGCATGATCCGAGGTTTCAGAAGTGGAAAGCAGTTGATCACTCGCTTCGCTGGGAGGTTAATCATCCAGACATCAGGTTGGCTACCATGATGGATAGTTTGGGGGGATTGCCAGAGGGGGAAAGATAGGGAGAAGGCAGAGGAGCATGTGGGACTTTTAATGCAGGAAGTTGTTCTTGGGTGGGGAGTAAGTTTTTGCATGTTTATTCATACTGTGTTAGGAATCATTCAGTGGTTCACTGTGGGCAGTGGGAGGTTAATTCAACAAATGTGAGCTCATTTTCAGCTGAAGGGGGCTTTTTTCCTTCACAAGGGTTTCAGAACATTAAAGGTAGAGGCAATGTTTGAGGATTATTGGATGGGGTGTCCTTTAGGGGGGCTAGAGGGCAGGCATCGCATTCTGCCATTAAGGTGGAGGTGTTGTGGTTTATGCTTCAGTGATTTCATGACGTTTCTCTTAAAGAAGAAATAATTTAAGGTTTTAGTCTGGGGGGGGTTCTATTAAAATGAGGGTGGGGGTGCTTTTTAGGAATTTGTGATCATTAAGGAGTTAGTAGGATATCTTGCTGTGTTTTGTAGAGAAAGAGCGATAGGTGGGTAGGTTGTTGGGGCCTTTTGACAGCCTCCATTTTAAAGTTTCAAGGTTTCTCCATTAGGCTGGGTTCTGAAGAAGGTAGATGGCAAATTTAGGTTGATTTATCATTTGTCATACCCAGCAAGGTGTTCAGTGAATTATTTTATTTCAGTTGAGGATGCTAAATTCAGCTATGCATCTTTGGATGATGCTGCGAAGATTATCCAGGAGTTTAAGGATCTGTGGTTAGTGAAAGTGGATATTGAATCTGCCTTTTCCTTGTTGCCAGTAAGAGAAGAGGAGTGGCCATTATTGGGTATGGTAGTAGGGAGCAAATTTTATTTTGATAAGGCTATGCCAATGGGATGCTCCATAGCCTGTGATACCGTTGAGTAATTCAGCAAAGTTCTTCATTAGGTGTGGCAGCAGCAGGTCAGTACGCAGAGAGCTGTACATTATTTAGATGATTTTTGTTAGTTGGTGAGGAATTTGAGGGAGTGTATGATGGTTTGCAAGAATTCCTGAGGATGGTAATGAGTTGGGGGTTCCACTGGCTCAGCATAAACTAGAAGGTCCAGCCAAAGCTTTGGATTTTTTTGGAATTATTAGTGGATGCAGGGCATCAGTTCTTTTGCTTACCCGTAGATAAGATACACAGATTGAAGGAGAAAATTGGGACAGTGGTATGTAAGGGTAAGGTACGCATACGGATGGTGATGGAGATCTTAGGACTTTTGAATTTTGCATGTCAGAATGTTCATCCAGGGTGTACATTTTGCAGGTCCGTGACCTTTTTATTGAAAGGATGGAAGAGTAAACATCATTGGGTTAGGATTAGCAAGTTGATTCAAGCTGATTTCGTTATTTGGTTATCCATTTTGGAGCAGTTTAATGGGGTTATCTTTTGGCAGACAGACTGGGTAGGTCAAGAGGAACTGCAATTGTTCACGGATGCAGCTGGAGGTATTGGGATGGGGCATTCTTTGGAGGTGAATGGTTGAAGCTCAATGGCCATTGGATTCGATAGAGGAGTTGAGAAGGGGTGTTGCGTTTTTAGAGCTAATGCCAATTTGGGTGGTGACAGTAGTTTGGAAGGAGAAATTGTGGGAAAAGAGGGTAATTTTTCATTCAGATAACATGGCAGTGGTGTAGGTTTTGCAGACAAAGACCGCTAGATCTGAAATGTTGCTGTTACTTTTATGTAAGTTGGTCTTGCAGAGTTTGATAATTAATTTTTCATTCACAGGGTGCATGTGGCTGGGGTGCAGAATGTGATTGCTGACAGTTTGTCTCAGTTTCAGTTTTCCAGATTTCAACAATTGGCTCTGGGGGAGGAGGAGGTGCTAGAGGCTTTGCCAGATGAGGTGTGGCTTCTTGGGTTGACGTAACCAGGAGGTTGTTGCAGCAGTCATTGTCTGTTTCCACTAAGAAGGCATAATATGGTAGGGCACGTATTAAATTTGTTCTGCAATTACCTGAGGAAAAAGAGATTTGGTCAAAGGAGTTGCTGCTTCACTACTTGGCTTGACTTTGGGAGAAGGGAAGGCAGTGCAAACAGTTAAGGTGGAGTTGGTGGCTATTAGTATATTTGCACAGGTGGCTGGGTTGCATGACTTCACTAAGTCATGGACAGTGGGGTGTATGTTGAGAAGATGGGGAAGAGTGGCTGATGGAAATTTGGATATGCGTTGGCCACTGACTGGGCAGATTTTTTAAGTTTTAGTGAATGGTTTGGCATTAGTAGAGAGTGATTCAGTTGATTATGTGGGTTACTTTGAGTGTGATAATGTGTTTTGGGGCATTTGGGGTGTCAGAGTTGTTGGGGTCATTATTTTGGAGGGATGTAATGATATGATCAGGGGTGGTTCACATTGGGTTATGGAGATCTAAAACAGATCAGATGGGGAAAGGTGCATCAATAATCTTAAGAAAAGATAGATAGGAATGCAGGGCTTTGTCTGGTAGGTTGGGCTGTAGAACTTATGCTGACTCAGGTGAGGGGCTCACGATTTGGTTTTCCTTTTGAGAGGGGGAGGGATGGTAACAAGCAGTCAGTTTGTACATGTGATAAGCAAGGCTTTGCGTTGTATGGGTTTTCCAGCTGAGAGGTTTGCAGGTCATTTTTTTCGTATTGGAAGGGCTTCAGATTTGGCATAGGAAGGCAGATCCATTGAGGTTATTAGAAGAGTGGAGAGGTGGTCTTCTTATGCTTTTTTATCTTATATTAAGTAATGGATTTAATTGCATTATTTTTTTTTTCTTTCTTTCAGGAAATCAGATTGTCATCTTGGGCCATTTATATATCCACTGGGCGGAGAATAGGGCAGCAGTTAGGAAGGATGGAATGAACTTCGGATTGTCCTGATTAGGGTGGTCAGTTATTTGCCATGGGATTAGAGGTCTTTGGTGGTCTTGACTTATGTAGGAAGTTGGAGTATTAAAGTTTTGGTTTGGTTTTCCTTGAATATTGGTGATACACCTAGGTGGTAATGACTTGGGAATAATTCCTAAGAAGCACTTTGTGGGTAGGATACAGTGGAATTTATGCATGTTGCAAACACTATGCCCAGACATGTATATAGTATGGTCAGAGATAGTGCCACATTTGAGGTGGAGGAATATTGCTAGTTTTCAGACTTTGGAGCAGACCCAAAGATCTGTTAATCCCAGGTTGGCACTCCATTTAGGAGCTTTGGGTATGTACATGATAGATCATCGGGATTTTGATGACGGGGATTTGGTTTGGTTTAGAGCTGATGGTATGCATTTGAGTGATATTGGACTAGATTTATTTATTGTACATTTGAGATTAGGATATGGTGAAAGTCCTTAGGTAAAGGAGGGGGAACAGCCTGTGATCAGGCTGGTTGGTGGAGAAGGACAAGATTGTCCTCTTCTGTTGCCCCTCTTGGTGATGGTGTTGGTGATACTGAGTTTGTGATCAAGTTAGCAGCAAGATGCTGCTTGATAAGAATAAGTGAGTTGAGTATGGATGGTTCTTATTCAGACAGGGTGAACAGGTATGCTGCCCTGATGGATGCTAAGAATGTCACTTTACAGTTATTTTGCTACAGTTTTAATAAAGTTTATCTATCAGTTTTGCTGGAATTTAATAAAAGTTGTCAAATGTCCCTTGGTGTCAGTGTGTATTATTAAAGGGGCTGGGACAAAATGTTCTATTTGACAATACAACTAATAAATTATCTGTATACATAATCATGTTTATTATGAATGTGGGTTATGAAGTTAGTTACTTGTTAATAACAAGAAAAGTAAGGGGTCAGATACTAATCCCTGGGTTACTCCAGTATCAAATTAATCTATATCAGGCAGGATTTTTTGTTATTGTATACATGGAAAAGTCTGCTCTCCAGATGACCTCTAAATCAATGTATAATATTTAGTCTGAATTTGAGTTTGTCTACTTTGTTTTATTGAAGTTTATAACTTACAGTTACAGTTTCAAATGTTCTTGCCAAATTAAAAAAAAAAAAGACTGGCAGTCAGTAAGCCATTCTTCATATTACAATAAATTGAGTTGTGGTAGTATAACATTTAGTCATAGTGATAAAGGCCATATTGAAACTATGCTAATTATCAGAAAGCTAGCCACAGCCAGTTGTACAGTTAAATACCTGCTTGCTAGAGTTTGTTAAAACAGGTCTCTAAATGGGCTATGATGTTAAAATTCTGAGCTCCACAAAGGATGTTCTCTAATACACCTGCCCTCTGATGTTATATCATGAACTTATGTGTTATCTCTTCCATTTTAAATTCTAGGTTATTTACAGAAAGTAAAAAGAACTTCCATTCATTGACAGGAGCTTAGCAGTGAACTGCAATAAGTGGTGATGAAACAAAATAAGTATGGAGTTTCAAAAAGGGCATTTTCATAATTGGTTATATTTATGTTAATGAGAAGTGAGAAGTTTCACTAGTGCAAAATGTGTTTCCCCTGGTATTTAGCCTCTTTTTTCTGCCTGTTTGAATTATTTATGCATTTATGTGTGCAGTTGTTAACTGAGTAGGTGAAATGTTTCAAGGGTCCCTTTCATCAAAACCTACACTTAAAATTGTGAAATTATCAGAAAAGGATATTTACAGTAAACTTTATTACAATTCCAGCAACAGGGTAATTAATATTTTGGTAATGAAAAGGTAGTATTGGTGTAAGTTTATATTATAACAAGAAGTGTTCAATTTATGTTATGTATATGGAATTGTAACATTGATGGCTGAAGTTACATAATTATGTAAAATAGTTTGCTAAGAGAATAAGAGAAAAGAGGTTAGATTTGATGATAAAATACAAGATAGAATTGAAATATGAAATATTAAATGTGGTGAGGAAGGTAATAAAAAATATAACAATAATTATATGGGAGAAATAATGAATTAGAATAATTTGGTGAGGAAAACCATCTGAAGAGATGCACTTAAAGTGACAAACAGTCACAGCAGATTGATGGTGTAAGATGTTTTAGTAAGGATTTCTTGAAGAAGGGTAAAGTAGGAAAATTTCTAATTTCAGAAGGGATAGAGATCCAGAGGGTTAGTGCAGCCTTTGCATATGCTCCTTCAGTTGAGGAGACTGCAAAAGAGGCCCCTTTAGGAATCAAGTTCAAGGGGTATATGTTAGAGAGATAGTAGCGCTGAAGCGTTGTTTTTATTTTGTGGACTATGGGAGCACAAAAGTTTAACAGTTCCTCATGTAACAGAACTGAGAAAAAATGCCAACACAAAGGGATTCTGGCTGACCAAGTTCGCAGATGATTGCAAACTGGGAGCCAATGACTGGTGCCAGAACCATGGCCTTAAGCTCAATGCCAAAAAGTGCATTGTCATTCCCTTTGGGAAAAAGTTGGTGCCCATGAACTACCACATCAGCGGTAGTCCACTAAACACTGAAGGTGTGATAAGAGACCTGGGGACACTGGTTGACAGCAATCTCTCCTTTGATAACCACATTGCCACTGCAGTCAGAAAGTCCTTCTATGTGGCACATCTCATTACAAAAGGTTTCTCATCCAGGAAGAAAGAGGTCATAATCCCTCTCTACTCATCCCTCATTAGACCTATTATAGAATACAATGCCCCATTTGGTATGTACCTTACTAAACACCTACAACAACTGGAAAGGCCACAAAAATACCTCATTAAGAGGATCTTAGGCCTTAGACACATGCCCTATATGGACAGACTCAAAAAACTCCAGCTATACTCTGTCTCTTATCGCCTACTTAGAGGCGATCTCTGCTTGACCTACAAAGCCATGTCTGACCCAGAGCTGATAGATATGCCTCACCTAAATAAATCCCAATCCCTCCATACTACAATCTCCATGGACCTTAACCTCATTATCACAATAAACAGAACATGCTGGACAGGTTCCTTCCCCAGAGACTTCCCGTACTCTGGAACAAACTTCCCATTCATGTCAAACAGAGCACTTCACTGTCCTTCTTTAAGAGAAATCTTGACGAGTGGGTGGGCAATAGCAAGTTCACCCCAGGGATCACTTTAGTGGCCTTGCTTGACAGGGGCACTGGGAACTAACTTTGGGCGGCATGATGCCAGGGAATCTTCTTGGGCCAGGCTTATATAGGCTCCAGGGCCATTAGCCTAGTACACACTTATGAACCTATGAACCTATGTGACCAATTGAGTACATGTAGGATATTAGTGGAGCTTAATGAATGGTCTTGTGGTAATTGAAACTAAAATGGTAGACTCAGAATAGTTTTAAATGACTGCATGAGGCAGAAGTGGGACAGCACATTCTCATTCGATATAAGGTTATTATTTGCTACGGTTTTCTTAGCTTCTGGCAAAAGCAAGTTTGCAAGTATGTAGAAGAATTCCACTATAGGAAAGGATAAATGCTCAACAAGTTGGTGGAAAGTCAGGAATGGATCTAGAATTATTTCAGGATATTTTGTAGGAGTCAATGTAGTTAATGTGGTCTTATAAAGGTTCCTTTTGACAAAGACAGGAAGTGCTGTTAGTATTTTGGGAAGTGACAGACATCATAGTTTTAGTTTTGATAGACTTAATAATCAGCTTTCTTGTTACTAACTAATGAAAACTTTGACTTAAACCTTTGTGAAAGTTAAAATGAAAATGGTACTTCATTGTAACGATGAAGAACATGTAGGCCATCAGCATCTAAAACATTAAAAGGTTAGGAAGGTCAAAGGGAATGTTGATAATTAACAAGTAGAAATAATGTGCATTAAAATTGAATAATAGTGTTACTTGTTTGAAAAAAGTAAAAGAAAATGAGTTTTTTGTTGAAGAAAGCTATAAACAAATTGCCATAGTAGTGCATTAGAAGATAAATCAATGTCAAAACAACTGCACTAAAAATGAGGAATGGTCACCTACGTATTTTTTAACCAAAGCAGATAATGTAATTTGTAGCTTAAAAGACTTCTTCTCTAGCACTAAATCCACAGACCACAACTACATTTAAATAAGATTTTCAATTAGTTTAGCTAGTGGGGAATTTACAATGAGACCAATGACTGGTGTCAAAACCATGGCCTTAAGCTTAGTCCCAAAAAATGCATTGTCATCCCCTTTGAGAAAAACTAATTTCCTGCTAATTAGCATATCGATGGGAGCCCACTGAACACTGAAGGCATTATAAGAGATCCGGGGACACAGGTTGACAATAACCTCTCCTTCGACCACCACATTGCCACTGTGGTCAGAAAGTCCTTCTGTGTGGCACATCTCATTACCAAGGGTTTTGCATCCAAGAAGAAAGAGGTCATCATCTATCTCGACTCTTTCTTCATTAGGCCAGTCATCGAGTATAATGCCCCATTTGGCATGTACCTCACTAGACACATGCAACAGCTGGAAAGGCCACAAAAGTACCTCACAAAGAAGATCCTAGGCCTTAAATACATGTCCTACATGGATAGACTCAAAAAACTCCAGCTATTCTCTGTCTCATATCGTCTACTAAGAGATGATCTCTGCTTGACTTACAAAGCCATGTCTGACCCAGCTCTGTTAGAAATGCTACATCTAAAGAAATCTCAGTCCCTCCACACTACATGCTCCAGAGACCTCAACCTCATTACCACAATCAACAGAACATGCTGGAGGGACAGGTTCATAACCCAGAGACTGCCCATGCTCTGTTATAGACTCCCCATACATGTCAATCAGAGCACCTCACTGGCCCTCTTCAAGAGAAATCTTGATGAGTGGATGAGAAAAAGAAAGTTCACCCTGGGGATCACTCCAGTGGCTCAACTTGATAGAGGCACTGGGAACTAACGTCGTGCAGTACAATGCCAAGGCACTTCTATGTGCTAGGCTTGTAAAGGCTCCAGGGGCATTAGCCTGGTACACACCTATGAACCCATGAACCTATAAATCAAAAGTCCTCTGGTTCTGCTAGGTTAGATATATTAGGAAGTGTTTTCCATTCAGTAGAAGTAGAGAGTGACAGGCTGCAGATACAAATAAGAGGTGGGACATTAAATACAGCAACTTCTGTAATAAGATTGTGGGGAAATTGGAGAATTGGTATATAATATTATAGATATATTTAGAAAGAAGAAAGAAAATCTAGTAGTAGAAAACTGTGCCGAATTCAAAGGCAAACAGAGGGTTATGATAGGCAGTGAAACTCACGGAATGAGAAGAAGTGATGGGGTAACGTGGAAATATGTAAACTTTTAAGTGTATTTGCATAAACTAGCCAAGATAGAGGAGTGGTATCTGAGCTGGATAGAGGTGTAGGCAATTTTCTGTTTTGTAGACCATAAATGTTTATACCTTTTTAGTAAAGATTTAAGCTTCTTAACTCATTCTCACCAATGGAGATCTGGACATTTGTACTCTTAACTTTCAGTGGCTGAATCATGAGCTTTTTTGACAAAATCAAGTTATATTTTCATTGTTCAAACTAATTTTAATATTTATTGAATCATTAAGTGTCATTAGTAATCATTAAACCTTTTTATATTTATAGGAATATATTCCATGCACTAGAATGAAAAAAAAACTTTAGGCTTCAACTCAGCTCAACCTTTAAGTACATATTCCTAAGCATAATGCAGATTTATTTACAAATTATTTAATGAACAAAATACATAGATCACAAAGTGTTTTGCACTACCTAAACATTATTTGTAAAAAGAAAAGACCAAGGCAAAACAGTAGGTATATTAACTATAAAACTAACATTAGATGTAAAATCCCAACATATGCCTACATCCAAGGTAGTGTACTCAGTACATACAATGGACCGAAATGAGTTATCATCAAAAGGAACACAAGGAACACTACAGTATTAGGATAATGTCCTAAATATATGACCAGGTACTCAAGCATAATAATAAAAAATCAGTAGGCCTATCTGCACTTCTCTACCATCTTCATGACATCACTCCGCATGTAGCCTTTATTATTTAAGCAGGATTTGCCTAACATTGTCTCCAGTGCCTATAGCAATCCTTTGGATACCACAGCTCTCTACCTCCTGAGTAGAACTACCATATATTATTGCAGATCAAGTCAGATTTCAGCTTGTAGACTTTAACCAAGTCCGTATGAAGGTACAGCACAGACCAGATGTCTTCTTATGTCAAAAATTATAAAAGGACACAGCCTTCCAATCCATCATTGTACTTGCTCCCAAATAAGGAGGAAGACATAGCTCAGACTACTACCCTTTCAAAAACAAACTGCATCACATCATTTTATTCAGGGTTTCCAACTCATTGGCTGCTTTCATTGACCACAGGAAGCAAATATGGATTTTCATTTCATGTTGCCAAAAGATAACAGACAAGGCAACAAAGGCAGGAGAGTAAACTGTCATTATGTAAGTACGAGGAAAAAATCACATGAAATAATTCATATTTGTCAAATATTATAGGCAAAAGCAACAATGCAGCAAGAAGTATTATCAATCCCTACAACAGCAAACAGAATGCAAACTGCATCCCCTGTTGCATCCAGCTGCTCCAAGCAAACAGAATCCTCACCTCATTCAAGAAACAAGAGAGTCAAACAAGTACAAACTACTCAGAAAATCAGACGTGAATAAAACTAAAGAATTTAAATAGAATTTGTTGGCATGCAACCATCTGCTTACTCCCATGGTTAGGTTGACATTAATCATAGCTATTACATGGGAGAAGTGTTACGCTGTGAATGCTGGTGGTGTTGGTATTTTACTGAATTTCCCTAGGCAAATCTCAGATGAATCGAGACATCTTGATTCACGTATGTGTTATCCTTCAGTTCATACTTTAAGCAGAAGTGAGGATAGTGCCGAAATAGCAAGGCTAGTTTTATCATAATGACAAAGAACATAATAGTTATGCACTTAAGAAATGGAAAAAGTAAAACTTAAAAGTCAAGTTATGATTACTACTAACCCTAATACATTTAATTAAGTCAGTCATAACAAAAACAGAAACTCATAAACATAAATGGCCAAATTCCTTAAATACAAAACCATCTATGACCAATGATCAAAGTACCAAATTACTTCATTATATGAATTTAGTTAGTTAACAGTACCTTGATATAACATGTACATTTAATACTTCCAGTACAGAAGAGAAGAACATGATATGCTGAATATTAAAATCTCAACTCTGAACACTGAATATGCATTAGCTTAATAGGCTGCATAGTCTCAGAGTACCAGAACTGCACTGTGGCTGTATACTGTAACTTGGAGAATTACCATTCAGTTCCCCAGAAGTATGAACCCTGGTCAACAAACGTCATAAATAAATAAATGAATAAATAATTAAACAATTAAACAAACTAACTATTATATAGAATCACAGGGGATATTAAGCTATGTACCCCAGTGGACCTTTTTAAGCTTACCCATGATTATTAGCCAGGTTTTGGCCCCATAAGTTTTTGTGGGGGTACATATAACTCAGACATAAGTGGTCGACCCTTTTTACAAGGTACCTCTTTTTAATAGATACATAGGTGCCAGAACAAGGAGAAAAGTTATGATTTCCCATCTACTAATCCAAGTTGCTCTTGAACAGGTACAGGGAAGAAGTGCGGCAAATCATCTCTAACCCCTGAATTTGGAAAGTCCTCCTTTTTCCCATACCTTTTATGTATATATTATAATTCTAAGGTCATAGAATCTCAGAGAAAGGGTAAACAGTAATATCTGCTCTTTTGTCATAGTTACATTATTTGAGTTAGAGAGTGAAGGGTATAAAGGGGGTCTTGACCCTCTGTAAGAATTAGTGCAAACACCATGTTATCTTTGAATCTGTATTTGTAAGTAGCTGCTTTCGTTGGCAATGTAATGACTTATGATTTTAAATCTGTGCAGTACAGTTGCATACAGACAGGTATAGTTGCATATATACCTACTACAAAATGTAAACTGCTGAACACTAAAACACTTTCTCATTTGTTAAATGCAGTTTTCAAATGATTTAGTAATTACTTTCGATAAGATTAATGCATTATTTGCCTGTTTCTTTTTATTTACTGTAACTTGCCTGATTGAGCTGAAATCATTCTCATATTTTTTGTTTTGATTTATATGGCTCTAATAATTTCATTGGAAATAAATCTGCCTGTTTAGTAATTTATGATTTCAGTAAGTATCACTTAAAATGTATTATGAGACATGTTCTATATTTTTTCAAATTCAGTTTTGTGTATTGATTACTGGTATTTTAGGCTCCCTTCCTGCAATTTTGTTAAAATTCAGTAGAACCAAATGACCAAATGACCAACCATGTCCTAGTTTGTCTAGGGATACAGTGTTAGAAAATGCTCTGCATGTTATTAGTCCAAGCAAACATACTTTTGTTAATGACACTGACTTATGTATGTTTCAGATGACCATGATGATGGTGATGATGCATTATATTCACATGACTAAGGACACAATATAATCCCAGGTATCATTGAATGAATTCATGTCACCATGTCATCGAGTCAAAGCTCAACTGAATTAAAACTGAAAGATGTGAAAGATGTGATGAATGATTTCACACCAGCAGGAACAGCCATATGGATCAAAACATATAATAACACGAGTTCTACTATAGATTGCTAAATTGCACAACCTGAAGCACTGGAAATGATGAAAAATAATTCTCAAAACACAGACGGGATAAAAAAAATGTAAGCATTTCTGTAAAGGGGGGCAGGCCCCCCTTCATCAACTAATATTGGTACAAGTCCCCACACTCCCCAATGTTTTATATATATATATATATATATATATATATATATATATATATATATATATATATATATATATATATATATATATATATATATATATATATATATAAATGGTTTACTATCACAATGCCGACGTGCACTTGCACGGCTATGAAGTATTCGAACAACAGATGTTCGAATACTTCATATTTCGGCAGGCGATGTGAGCGAACGTTACCATTGCGAATGGACTGTGCATTCGCAATTCTAACGTTCGCTCATGTGAGGGGATCGTGGTACAGTGCGGTTAGGCAAATACATCCCTTTCCTCACTGTAGTGCGATCTCGGAGTTGGAATATTAAGTTGGGGGGTGTGGGGGGCACAGCCCCCCACAGGGGAGGGTGCAGGGGGATGCAGCCCCCCCGCATAACTGTGTGTTTAGGCTAGTTAGGTAGGTAGTTACAGGACGGGTGGGAGTGCTGTGTATTGCCGAAAATGTCGTGAGCAACATTTTCGACAATACACAGCTGTTTTCGACATTAGGACAAATCGGAAATGTTCATTTCCGATGTATAAATTCGAAAATGCAGACACGTTTTGTTCTGATTTTCGACTTTATGATAGTAAACCATATATATATATATATATATATATATATATATATATATATATATATATATATATGTGTGTGTGTGTGTGTGTGTGTGTGTGTATACATATCTATGTATATAGCTATAACATCGAACAGTTAAAATATCATAGCACATTGCCTTTGTCCTGAAATGTTGAATAGTAATAATATCGAACTGCCACTTCAAGAAATATTCACAATGTTGAAATACAGCATGAATCCAAACCATAGATGGAGCATATAAAATTCAGAACTTATCCATCAAAGCCAGCATGTAGTGAATGCAATGACTCATCTAAGTGCATAAATGCATACCTTGTCGCAGGTTAATTCTAAGAATGTTATACCACGGTAAAATCACACAAAATGAAGGATTTCTGAACTGTGAATAGTTATGTGTATGGCAGGGAAAAGCAGGTAGGCAATAAAACCTGCTGGGCCTGTAGAAGAAAATTAAGATATAAAGGTAAAAGGAGATATGTTACCACCACTATGTTAGGGGGACAGCAACTTCTTAAATCCACGGCTCACATGCACACATTAGATCCACCTGAAACAGAAATAGTAAATTTTATAAGGATTGTTAAATTAAGTGCTGAAAAATAATTTACAATGCCTACCATACATTCAGAATACAAACTGAGCATGTAAGAACCAAAACAGGTGGTACATCCATCTTCAACAACGATAAGTACACCTTGAGACTGGACAAACAGTATTACTCTTGAGCTACTCCATGTCCAATTAAATATAGACAAAGCCTCCTACCAAATCATAGCTAGCTGTAGGTCCCCCACCATGAAACAGGCAAAGCATACTGCATACCTTGACTTACTGGAGTCAGTAGCCATACAGTCTGACACCTTACTCATGGGTGATTTTAATTATCTTACCATTGACTGGGAAACATACACAACCACAAACGTGCTGGCTCAGAGGTTCTTGGACTTTGTCAATGGAAATGCTCTGGAACAGCTAGTGAGCACACCCACAAGAGGCTCAAATGTCCTGGACACAGTACACACTAACATGGAAAGCATTGCACCCCCCATGTAATGTTATCCTTGTTAAGATCGGACCATAAATTAGTCTCATTTGATGTAATTATAAGACCAGATACCTCAGCAAGCTAAAAGATGCTTATGAATTTTTCAAAGACAAACTACCTCCTAAGTGATGGTATAAGAAGTTTCAAAGCCTCCTCAAATGCAGATAACATGGACTCCTATGCAGATGTGTACACCAATGCTCTGTATAACCACTTAATCTGTTGTATAGAAGTGACTGTACCTGACCGCACTAAAACCAGGTCTTGCAAAATGAATAAGCCACCCTGGTGGACCCCTAGTATAAACAGTCTATACAACAAGAGAAAGAAACTAATATCCAAGAACAAAAGGGAACTGGCTCAGCAGAGGAAAGACTCCCTCTATAGTTTAAATAAACAAATTAGAGATCTTGTCAAGTCCTCCAAAGCTAATTATACAAAAATAACCTTCCTGATTAAGGATAATCACAAGGCATTATTTAGCTACATCCAAATGAGCTGATCTGGTTGTGGATGGCATCACCCATACTCAGCTGGAGATAATAGCCAACCTGCTAGCTGACAGATTTGGAGCAAATGTCACCATCCCTCCGTCTCCTCCAGTCATCCCCCAAAGTATACCTGCTACCATTCCTCAGCCTATTATCTCAAGAGAGCAGGTCATCTCTGTGCATTCCAAGGCCAAAGAAATGGCATCAGTGGGACCAGACAACATCCCAGGTTGCCTTTTACACAACTTAAAACATGACCTAGCAGACTCACTTCAATCCCTCTTTAACCACAGCCTGTGAACTGGTTATGTTCCCGCAGAATAAAAAACAGCAACAGTAATCCCTCTGCATAAAGGGGGACCATCAACTGACCCTGGGAATTATAAGCTCATAAGTTTGACTAGCCTCATCTGCAAGACCATGGAAAAAATCATTATGGACCTTATTAACAAGGACATAGGTAATCTCCAAACCCTGGATCCAACCCAGTTCAGATTCGTTAAAGGTAGATCATACCTGTTAAACATGGTTGACTTCTTCAAGAAAGTCAAAGACCAGCAAAAACTGCACATAAAAGAAATGTAGTCCAAGTAATCACCACTGCAGCTGCTATAAATCCACAAAAGTCTTTTAACATAGTTATTGAGCACTTTCATCTCAATAGAGACTTCATCAGAATAACAAAGAAGGCATAAAAAAGGCAGTTTAAATTATAACAATTGAAATTCCAGCAATGAAATGTTGTGTAATTGAAAACCTTCACACATCAATTAATTATTTAAAAAAGCCTGGATAGGATCAGCACAAAGCATCTTTTTGCAGCATATATTAAACAATGTAATGTTTAATATACTTAACCAAATTTTTTTTAAAAAACACATACCTTATAGTTTGCTATATTTTAACTGCTTTTTCATGTAACATAAGAACAATATAAATTGCATCATTCAAACCTGGGGGGAACATTGCAGGTAACCTTAGCTGCCATTCTGTTTCTTTGTTTTTTAAAATATTTTTCCAGCCCCCCACCCACCACCACCACCACCACCCAATTTAATGATTTACATTATCCCAAATAAAAACTTATCAAAGTTAGAACAAGTCTGAGAATGTTTATACAGTGCACTATTCTACTTCCCATTTTTGATATAATTTACATGTTCATATATTTTACATCTTAAGGGACGTTCAGTCTTACCTACATAAAAGTAAAAACATGTGGCACAAACACTTAAATAGACCACTTTGCTAGTCTTAACAATTACCCTTTTTAAAATAAACTCGGCTGTGCATTATTCTGTTTAGGGTAATTCATTTTTCCTTAAAAATAAAGGGGCATTGACTACAAGCTTTACAAGGCCTTGTACTGGCATCTATTATTTTTTAAATAATTAATTGGTGTGTGAAGGTTTTGAATTACACAATATTTCATTGGTGGAATTTCAATTGACTTTAGTATTTAAACTGCCTTTTTATGCCTTCTTTGTTATTCTGATGAAGTCTCTCTTTATTGAGACGAAAGCACTTAATAACTGTGTTAATAAAAGACTTTTGTGGATTTATAGCAGCGCGGTGGTGATTACTTGGACTACATTACTTCTTTAAGAAAGTCACCAATGTCCTGGATGAGGGAAAGCAAACAACCATACGCTCCGCAAGGATGGCATGCAGGGTCAAGCCAACAATGTAAACCACCAATGACCAGCAAAAAACGATAGTGAACATGCAGTAATGAAGAAATAATGATTATTTATTTATAATTCCTTCAAATCCAGACCGGTTTTGGCTATTCAGCCTTTATCAATGAATACAATAAAGTTTTTTTATCGTTTTTTGCTGGTCATTGGTGGTTTACACTGGATGAGGGAAAGACAGTGCATATCATATGTCTTGACCTAGACAAGAAATTTGACACAATCCCCCACTCACGTATTATAGAGAAACTGTCACAACTGGGAATTAACTCCTACATTACCAAATAGGTATCCAACTCGTTGACTAACAGAACACATATTGTCAAAGTCAGTGACTTCACCTCTAGCAAAAAGTTCTGTGATGGGCCCCTTACTACTTGGAATTTATTTATCAGAAGTCTAAGGAAACTTGAACAGCCTATGGCTGACCAAGTTCACTGATGATTGCAAATAGGAAGCAATCATTGAGTTCCCCAATGATGTTAATATACTGCAGACAAGGTTAACACAGACAAATGATTGGTGTCAAAGCCACAGATTAAAGCTAAATGCAAAAATATGCATTATCATTCCCTTTAGGAAAGCTGACATCCCTGGTAATTACATTATAAACAGCAGCCTCCTAAGTGCAGACCCAGTGGTATGTGATCTGGGTACTCGGGTTGATAGCAACCTGAACTTTGACCACCACATATCCACTGTAATAAGGAAATCCTTCTATGTGGCACATCTTATAAGTAAAGGCATCACATCTAGAGCTAAGGATATTATAATTCCATTATACTCGGCCCTCATCAGACCAGTAATTGTGTACAATGCTCCCTTTTGCATGTACTTCACCAGACACCTGCAACTATTGGCGAGACCACAGGGGTTTTGCACCAAGAAATGACAGGGTGCGGAAAGACTGAAAACCCTATCACCATGTTCTATTTCCTAAAGGTTTCTAAGGGGTGACCTGTGCCTGGCTTACAGGGCAGTCTCTGACCCATCCCTGATGGAAATGCTACACATTTGTAAATTTTTTAAATCAAACTGCACAAGGGTCACTCACTCCAGGGATCTTAACCTAGCCTCTGACATGAGTAGGTTATGCTAGAGACAGAGATACATCTCCAAGAGACAGCCACTTCTCTGGAACACGCTTTTAATTCACAAGAAACAGAGCACCTCCATGACTCTCTTCAAACACAACCTAAATCAATGGATGGGTGACTGCAAATTCACTCCAGAGATGGTGCCTATGTCCCTCCTAAACAGAGGAAGTCACTATTAACTACAAAAGACCCTTAACTATGTGAACTTCACTTACCTAACCAATGACAACTGAGGCAACTCGGGATAAATATGGCTAGGCTTGTAAGGACTCTAGGGCTGTTAAGCTAGTAACCTTCTATGAACCTATGTGGTGTACCTGTAGTAGTAGTCTACTATCCATAATGTCTGCATTATCATCAGAGGCTGCCATACAATTAAACTCGAGAAAAGCTTTGGCAATGACATAAGCAGGTGCTAGGCTCTGTCAATTCTAGCACGTTGTGTGGAAGATATTGATACGTCAGCATGGCATTTCAAATCTGGTGATTTTTTGTTTAAGATACAAAGAAATAGTATGAGCATTGATATAGTATTGTTACTAACAACTATTCAAGATTTGATTGATATTTGCAGTGGAACTGTTTGGATGGCTGACAATACTTATCTTGGTGGTGCTACCTATTGTAGGCAGTTGTACACTATCCACAGATTTCTATCTTATGCTGTTGTTTGTAGAGCTATGCCTTTTCTGTTTCCTATAATGACAACTAAGTCCTATAAAGATTATAACAATCTTTGGAATTGTTTATTTAATTTATATGTCAAGATTGGTTGTATGGTATCTGTACAATATATATTCAGTGATTTAGAGCATTAGAAGAAACTTGCCAAATGTAAATTCTATGTATGTTATTTATTTCTTTAAGCATAATGAACGGTGAAAGGTTCAAATTTCAAGGTTATCTGTTTTGTATGGCAAACATACAGAGTTCAAAATCTTTGTGAAACAGTTGTTTGCATTATGCTTTTTTGGAACATATGGGAATATGACCAGCTTATGAATTGCTAAAACCTTTCTTTCCATTTGAAGCCAAACCTTTGTTATGCTACATTGAGGAGTATTATTTATATGGGAAGTCATGGAAAGTTAGCACTAGATCAGACATTTTCTCTTACTTTACCCCATTATGTCCTCCAAGACTATGGAGTATATTCAAGCCTAATGAGCATAATTTGCCTTGTACACAAAATGTAGTAGAAGCATGTCATTCTTGCTTTAGGTGTCTGCCAGGAGGACGAATTGTAGACCTACAAGCTGTTTTGTATGCTATGAACAGGAGCAGAATGGGGTTAAGGGTCAAAGAATGCATTTAGAGGCAAGATGTTCCTGACACACCATGAAGGTATCATAGAAATTACAGAGAGAAAACTTTCCAAACTGTATTGCAGCATCAGATTGAATGCAATGTGTATGATTTTCTAAAGAGCCTTGCTTTGAAGAGCACAGACTAATATGCTCACCTCCATATTTACCTATGTTTGAACTGTTCTACGGAGTTGGGATATCCATTTTGTCAACATTGACATGTTTCATTTTTGAATTCTTTGTTGTATAACTGACTTATTTCCTTATACTGATTTTTCTATTTAGAGTATGTTGACTTATACAAGGGCAATTAACATTTTACTTTTGCGCACTGTTGTGACTAGGGCATTAGATGCATGGTTACACATAACAGTATAATCTTCTTTTGCCCCGGCCATGCATGCACTTTGAGAACCTCATATGCATTTACATTTTTTCAATGTTATGAGTGTTGTGCATCAGTTACAAATAGTAGTTTATTTTCTCAGGTCATTGGGCATATGGGACACATCTGATCATAAGAGTGTAACAGTTTGTAAATCTAGATGTGTTACTAATCATAGTACATTACAGGCAGTAAATATCATTGCATATGTCCTAGTTAATGTTGATTGACACAATGCAACCTTGGATTTATGCATATGCCTTTGTATTGCTTGCACTAGTTATATTCTTTATACAGTGCATCACAGTCTCATGACTAGAATACAACTGTTGACATTCTTATTCATTTCCTATTAACCATTTGTGTTGCTGTATTTAATCAAAATCAAAAGTGGTTGAATGTTTTGTTTTCAGTCATGTGTATAACAATATCTTAACTGTTTGAGATTATAATATAAATCCACCCCTACACACACACACACACACACACACACACACACACACACACACACACACACACACACACACACACACACACACACACACACATTATATATCAATTCAGCAGTTGCACAAACTCCAAGAGGGGAGAAATGGCACTTTTTGAAGGGCAGCTATGTCCCCTATACCCTATACTCCCATGTGAGAGGTAAATACAACCCCACAGTCATACATTTGAAGAGAAGTCACCAGCTTAAAGAACAGCAGGTCATTTCAACAGCGCAGCAGTAAACTTTGCCCTTTGATGCACTTCATTACACATCACTTTTGCTATGCTTACTTCATTGCTCTAGGGTTCACTTTGAGTGGCATTACCACTCAGAATGCAGTCACAATGCACACAGTTGCTATTTTACAAAATAATTTTATATAATAAAGTAAAGTACTTCACTTACTCTATTCAAATGTAATCTGGATGAATGGATAGGTAACCACAAATTCATACCTGGTTTAACACACTTGTCCCTTTAGAATAGGGGCAACATGTAAATCTTCTGCTTGTATCTGGGTTATTCATATTTAATTTAAGGAATAAAAATGTAATGAGAATGTATAGCTAGGCATCGAAACATCCTAATGGATTGATACCATAGTAAGTACCTATGAATTGATGAAACTATAGATATTATCATGCTAAAAATTCTAAATAGGGAGGGGCAACATAAAAGACTTACCTTCGTTCTTGTAACGCAGGCTGAATTTTTCTCATTCTGTAGTGTGTGTTTAGGTTCATAGGTTCATAGGTTCATAGGTTCATACTAGGCTATCTGCCCAAGGGCATTTATAAGCCTAGCCCATAGTTATTTGGCTTTCGCCACCCCTTTAGTTTGAATAAAACTATGCCTATTATTTTGCTGTGCCTCTGTCAAGCAGTGACACTGAAGTAATCCCTGGGGTATATCTGCGATCCCCCATCCATTGGTCAAGATTCCTCTTGAACAAGGCCAGCGAGGTGCTTTGCCTCACATGTACCGGGATTTTGTTCCACAGCATAGGGAGTCTCTGGGTGATGAATCTGTCCCTCCAGCATGTTCTATTAATAACCGTGTCAAGGTTTAAGTCTCCCGCCCTTGTGGATCTGAGGGATCTAGATTTTTTGAGGTGAAGCATATTCATCAAATCAGGGTTTGACATGGCCTTATATGTCAGGCACAGGTCACCTCTGAGCAAGCGGTATGAGACTGAATAGAGCTGGAGTTCTTTCAGTCGGGCAGCATAAGACATATTTTTGAGACCCTTTATCCTTTTGGTGAGGAACTTTTGGGGCCTTTCCAGCTGCTGCAGGTGTCTGGTCAGATACATTCCGAATGGGGCATTGTACTCAATCATAGGTCTAATGAGTGATGAGTACAGGGGCGATGACCTCCCTTGATCTAGATGTGAATCCCTTCATGATCAGGTGGGCAATGTAGAAGGTTTTCCTAACTACTTTAGCAACATGAGTGTCAAGCGAAGGCTACTGTCAACCTGGGTCCCCAGATCCCTGATGACTTCTTCTGTGCTCAGTGGATTGCCACCTATATGGTAGCTAGGGGTAACCTTGTTTTTCCCGAAGGGTATGACTATGCATTTCTTGGCATTTAACTTTAGGCCATGGCTCTGGCACCAGTTATCCGTTTCTGTGAGGCCCTTCTGAAGGATATCTGTGTCAGATGTGTTTTCGACTATGGCCCAGTTTGCAGTCATCTGCAAACTTTGTCAGCCATAACCCTCCTGTGTTTGCTTGTACTTCAGAAAAGTAGATGCCGAACAAGAGTGGACCCAGGACTGAGCCCTGTGGGACACCACTTGTGACAGGCTTTGAGTCTGACATGGCTCCAGCAACTCTGACCCTGTGGGTTCTGTCACTTAGCCAGTTTGCAACCCATCTTGTGATGTATGGGTTTACATTCAAGCTGATGAGTTTTTGATGATACCTGAGTGGGGTATTGTGTCGAAGGCCTTTGCCAGGTCAAGGTAGGCTGTATGGACTGCCTTTCCCTCATCAATGGCCTTGGTGACTGTCTCGAAAAAGTCAACCAAGTTTAAAAGGCATGATCTGCCTTTGACAAAGCCAAACTGGGTTGGATCCAAAGTCTGCAAGTTCCCTATGTCTTTATTTATGAGTTCCATTATGATCCTCTCCATGGCTTTGCAGATAAGGCTTGTCAAGCTAATGGGACGGTAATTTCCAGGGTCGGTGGAGGCACCGCCTTGTGAAGTGGGACCACAGTCGCCAGGCGCCACTCCTTGGGTATGTATCCTGAGGTGAGGCTAAGATTAAACAGCTGTCCTAACTGCGGGTTTAATTCCTCATTGAGTTCATGGAGCACACAGCCGGGGACACCATCCGGTCCCATGGATGCTGTCTTTTTTGCTTTGGAGACCGCAGTTCTCACCTGGGCGTTGGAGATGTTTGGGGGCTACAATCCTCTGGTATAGATATCTCTCCTTTTGGGGAGGGGGGAAGTTTGCACTGAACCTGTCAGCCAGTATGTTGGCAATGTGTGTAGGTTCAGTAATCTTCACATCATTTTGAACTAATTCTGAACATATCTGGGAGTTTCCTCCTAGGTTTCTAACATAGCTAAAGAAGGCCTTATGATTGTCTTTTGAATCCTTGGTGATTTTTCTCTCAAAATTTGCCTTGGATGATTTTATGAGAGCTCTTAGTTTTTACTTATAATGATCAAAGGTGTCTTACCTTTCAAGGATTTTGCTCTATCTTGTAGTATCTTCCTCCTTTTGTTGTAGAGCTTGTTTATGGCTGGGGTCCACCAGACTGGACGCTTGCCTTTGGTACAAAGAGTCTTAGTTTTGTTTGGGATTGCCTGATCCATGCAGTCCTGTAGGTGCTGGTAGAAGGCATTTGTAAGTGATTCAGCGGTTTGAGTAATGTTTACCACTGGCTCAGGGGCCTTAAAGGAGACCACACTAGTTTTTAGAAGTGTGAAGTCGGCTTTTGAGAAGTTTTTCACTGTGGTCTTTTTGTTTCAGGTGGGGCGGGATGAGGACCTCCAGCGAGATTAGTTTATGATCTGATCTCACCAGTGAGGGGTATACTTCCGGTGTTGAACATTGTGATCCCATGTTCGTGATGATGAGATCAAGTATGTTTTCTCCTCTTGTGGGGATGGTGACTAGTTGTTCCATGGCATTTGAGTTTATGAACTCCAGGAACCTTTGGGCTAGAGTGTTTGGGCTTGAGTAGTGTTCCCAGTCTATATTAGGGTAGTTGAAGTCACCTAATATGATGGTGTTTGGAGATACATTTATCCCCTCCATTGTTTTCAGGAAGGCCATGTGAGGTTCCTGAGTTTGAGAGGGTGGCCTGTAACATGCTACAAATTGCAGAGCAGTCTTGCCTATGGTTAATTGCACCTGGATGGTCTCCGATGCATCGTGCGTTGCCACCAACCTTGAGGTGTGGGTGTCCTTTATGAATATGGACACCCCTCCTTTCTTGGTGTTGTCCGGATTTTGGGGCCGGAACGCATGATATGAGGTGAAACCTGCTAGTGCTGGGGTGCTCTCAGGAGCCTTGAACCAGGTTTCTGTCACAGCACAGACATCGATGTTCTCCATACTGAGAAGGGCCTCGAGTGCGTGCATCTTGAGATTGAGACTTCTGGCATTGAGCAGCATTACCCTTAGTTTTTTTTTACTTTTTTGTGTTCTAGGGTGGTAGGTTTAGAATTTGAGCCTTGCCTAAAAAGGCACTATGGGGTGGCAAGAGCCTTTGCCAATATCCGGAAGCCTAGGGTGACAGGTGCAAGCCGTCCCTTGGCAGCGTGGCTTGTCCAGCATGTCATCCCAGGCAGACAGACATTGGATCCCTTTGAATGACACCAGAATTTAAGCCAATTATTAAAGCTGATCATCTTATCACTGTATTGTGGCATCATTCTAGGTGAAGGTAGGATACTGCTCAAGGTCAGGGTCATACCTGCCTGGGCTACATAATCAGAGAGCTCCTCAATGTCTCTTTTCATGTAGTCCAAGGAGGTACGTCTCAGGTCGTTGACACCAGTGTGGACAATGACTGAGTCGTACTTGTACCTGCTGTTGACAGACCTGAGTGCTTGTGTTATGTGGCGGATTCTAGCGCCCGACAGGCAGCTTACTGTGACCTTCTCCTTACTCAGTCTGGTGAGCGGGACGCCAGTGTGTCTGACTATGGAGTCACCTATGACAAGTATGTTTGGTGTTGTATTTGGCCTTAAGGGCAGTGACTGCTTTGTACACTGATTTTGTTGTTTATGTGTTGTTTGTGTGGTGTATTGAGTTTGCAGTTGCTTGGGTGTCTGCTTTGGAGGCCTCTGCTGTTTAGGTAAATTTTTACTCAGAGCCTCTGAGTATGTCTTAGTGTGTTTATGTGTTTGATTCAGTGGTGTGGTTGAGTTATGTGATACTGGTATTGTGGTGTGTGTAGTTGCCTTCTCCTCCTGCCTGGTCTTGCCAGTCCTGAGTTGAGAGAGCTCAGCCTCCAGTCTGGCTAAATAGCTGCATCTCTCACAAGTGTTAGTGTTACATGGGAGGAGGAGATGGTTGTCCGTGTACATGAGGCAATTGTAACATTGTCTCAGAATTCCCAGATTCACCAAATGGGCAGGAGAGGACGCCAGCATCTGACCCTTCGACATGCTAGAAAGAATTATGAGTTGGTATGAGACAGAAAAGTAGTGGGCTTAGCAGGGAAGTGGGCACTCCTGGGGGGTTTTGCTAGTGAGAGATTTGTATAATATAGGAGTGCTTGACCTGCAAAGAGAATGCTTATAAGACAAGGGATATGCTTATAAGACAAGTGCTGTCATCACATTGCTGTCACACAGGAAATGCTAGCTCTGGTGTGATATTGAGTAGGGGCAGTACTCTATTTTCCTTTTCTCAGGTACTGCCCTCTTTATGTTTATCCAAAAGTACAGCAAGTGAAAATATGTTCATACCACTAGCCTTTGCACTTTATTTATGAGTAATTTAAGAGGACAAAGAATCAAATGCTTAGTTCACATAAAATTCCAAGCATTGGACCTTTTTTAAAATATAGCAAATTTTGTGCAATATGATCTAATGACTAATATTTTGGGGGGATTCCGGATTTTCACAGTAAATAAGAACAACATGAGTGACACAGGAACACCACGTAATATCTTTTTGAATTCAGTCAGGGCAACTTCTCTTACTGTAATACCCTCCCCCCATACAGATTAGTAGGAGAAGCACTGCTTCCATGGGGGATGATTGGATCCCAGCACTCTGCAGAGGCTAAACCATATAGAGGAGTCTCAAACAGACAATAAGGTTATCAGTGTGTTACAATTACCTTTGCCAGTACAGTATATATTTAATCATATCTCTGTTTAGTTGTTGCTACTAACACTTCTACAATATGCCAGTGGTAAGAGTACATCATTTTCAAAACACTTACTAGTGGATATATGTACATGGTGTATACTACCACCTACTCAGCACTGTGGAGACCAATGCAAGGAGTGAGTCTTGTCTTTATAAACATTCACAGTGACTGTCATATAGCTTCTCAGAACATGACTCAGTTAGGTCTATCCAGAAAATATCCACTGCACAATTGACATTGTTTTTGTATTAGCTTTAAGCAGTGATATCTCTACACAAGCATTCTCTCATGCCTTTTCAAACACAGGGTGTGTAAATAAAGAATGATAGAATACTCCTATCAGCTGTCTGAAAATTTCCTATTTAGTTAATTGACATGAAAATTGATTACTGTTCATAATCACTCCTCACATTTGGAGATGATAACCACAGTTCCCCAGATTATGATGAGTCTTTACTCACAAAGGATGAGATTGCCCTAAGGAGCATCTGTGATATTTTCCACACTCAAACCAATCCCTATCTTTTTCACACCATGATTCCTATCTAGTCCCCATCTTTTTCAAGGCATGATTCCTACTCTTGCTCATTGTCTTTTGGTTTTTTTCTCAAATGTCTTAAATAACCAAATTTTTAGATATCGGTGTATAATTGTCCCCATTGTGCAGTTCCTTATGAATGCAACATAATGAATCAGGAACAAGGAGGTCATAACATCCCTGTACTCCTCCCTTATCAAACCCATTATTGAGTACAATGCCCCCTTCGGCATGTACCTTGCCAAGCACATGCAGCAGTTGGAGAGACCACAGAGTTTCTTGACAAGATAAATCCAGGGTCTCAAACACCTATCCTATACAGATAGACTAAAAGCCCTGTCCCTCTATACAGCCTCATACAGACTGCTCAGAGGTGACCTGTGTCTGGCATACAAGGCCATTTTAGACGCAGCCTTGATGGTGTTGCTGCATATCTGTAAGACCAACTCCACTCACGTAACCCACATGCAAGGCCTTAACCTGGTCTCTGACATTAATAAATCTTGTTGGCAGGATAGATTTGTGTCCCAAAGACTTACCTGTCTGTGGAATAGGTTGCCTCTCCATGTCAAGCAGAGTACCTCTCTTGCCCTCTTTAAGAGGAACCTGGACAACTGGATGAGAAACAGAAAATCCACCTCTGGGATCCCACCTGTGTCCCTGCTGGACAGGGGAAACAGGTGCTAACTTTGAGGGAACATGGGTGAAATTCTTGGCTAGGCTTATAAGGGCCTCTGGGCCAATAGCCTAGTATCATCCTATAAACCTAAGGAAAAGCACGCACCAAAGATAAAATTGTGAGTAAATTGATTTCTACTTGTTAAATTAGTCCAGTTAGTATATCAAACTCTTGTAAGTTAATCCCACAAAATTTCAAAAATTAAGCAATTCTTTGGTATGCATTGCTAAGCCATTCCATCATTGCAATATCCTTTATTCTCAATGGCTTGCTTCTTATGGGATTTTCTTTTACGGTAGCTATTGTGGTTGAGTGGCTGTCCACTCTTTGTGCTCCTGTTTTGTAACTGTTTAGGCTATAAATTATTCAACTGTTTTTCCCTGGGATATCAAGATTACAAGCATTCTGTGTAAGGAAATGTTTATATTTCGCTTGATAAAAATTCCCACAATAATTCCATAAATTCCATTTAATCCAAGAAAGCAAATCTTGGGTTACAGCCTGTGAAATTTTATTTCATTAGGATAGAAAAAGCATTGTCGATTTAGGATTCTGTCTGTCAACAGTTTAAAATAGAATGACTGGTGAGCTCTCAAAACATTAAGATTAATCGATTAATCAACATTAAAAACTTGGGAATGCACCCAACTGGGAGCACAACCATAGTGTCACCTCTGCTTCCATCTTGAAGGTCAAGCAGTCTTAAATTCCTTCTCCTGTTTTGATTTTCTTAGTTATTCAACTTTTTCTTGTACATCTTGGGAGAGATCCAGGAGAAAATATATCTGAACATTTGCTTTTTGGAGTTACAGAATAAATGCTGAAATAGTTATTTCTTCTGCTACCTTTCTTGTTCTCTAAACTATAGATTTAATTCCAGTGTTTGAGTCTTGACAGACTGCTGAAATGGTTTCAAGTCCAGGTTAAACAATTTAATAATTGACAGAATGTGGTGGATGTTGCAGTCTTTGCTATTCTGAATTTCTGGAATTACAGCTGCCTTTGCCATTAGCTGACCTGACTCCACAAAGCTCTCTGTAACTGTTAATGTCACCTGAAAAATATGTGATTTTATGTCACGTGTGTGTGTGTGTGTGTGTGTGTGTGTGTGTGTGTGTGTGTGTGTGTGTGTGTGTGTGTGTGTGTGTGTGTGTGTTTGTGTGTGCTGTTGTTTTAACTGATGTGGATATTTTTCCCTCTAGTTCTCACTAAACGGTTGCAAAAGAAGTTTCCTCACAGGGTAAATATTTAACTTAAACTTACGTGAGGGTGGCCTAATGGTTAAGGTGTTTGCCTTACAAACGCAAGGTACAGGGTTTGAATCTCACAGGGGGTAATTGGCTAGGCTGAGAATGGCTCGCAAGGGCAGTTAGCCTAGTGCTAATCTATGAACCTATGTCAAAATTATTTAAATCCACCAAGATCAGCTTGTTGTTAGGTTATTCATTATATATTTACAATGTATGACTTTTGATTACAAATGTACTCTGCTACCATATCTGAGTCTACTACACAGTTTTGCTACAAGGCAAATCATGAAGATGTTTCTGTTCGAATGCAGCTTATGATTTTATGAGGAGCACTTGTCAAGGAAAATGAACTACATCTACATCTTACAGGAAATACAGGAGTTAAATGGATGTGACTTCAATATGTGGACAGTGGCTTCTGCTTCTATTTGACAGAAATGTATAAAATCACAGGATGAGTGGTGAAAAGGAATACAACAGAATGAGTAATTTTCCTTCCAGTGTTTCCAAAAATTAATTTATACAACATGCTGTATATAAGTGCACAATTCTGCATATGCGCACGTTATTGGCTTCATATTATGGACGGCATGCATGCAAGCATCATTACATGATATTCCATTCAGTTACATTACATTACATTACCAAACATTATTACATCCTGTACTGGGAGTAATGTATATTTTAGCACCATCAACAAGCCAGACAAAAGCTGTTGGCACTGACCACAGCAGTCTGTATTTTAAAAAAAAAGCAAAATCCGTTTCTTAGAACTGTAACAGTTATATATGCAAAATAAAATAACAGACAGTGATGATATTTCCATCTGCTATCTTTCCTACCCCTCCCCAGAGTAATATCTATTATACTATCAGAGTATCTTAGTCTTGTGTTCAGCACCAAAGGCCATCACCAAATATAGACTCCCATCTATTAAAACTGTATTTATTAGGCCTCAACTAATTATCAAGTGTAGATTTAAACTTAAATTTACCAAGGAGTCTAATATCCTGAGGAAAATTATTCAAAATGTTTTAATTGATTCTATAACAAAAAGACCCTTTGTGTCATGGTGTTAAATATTATGTATTAAGCATATTAGAAATTACTTGACCAGAATAATGAAAGTTGCACAGTCTACTAGCAGCTGAGCCTTAAATAAAGGAAATCTATGAATGTGTGCATACACTCCCCATAGCAGTAATGTAGTAATAAAACCTTTGCAACATGAATCCTTTATTGACTGGACTATTGTCATAATCAAATTTCAGCCACCTACTCTAATCTTATCAGCAGTTAGGTTTCTCTAGATATGAACCACTACACATGTGCACCATTGAAAGTAGTGGAAGCTAGGCTGCAAAAGAAAGCACACCATATACATTATTATATTTTTTTCGCAACTGGAGTGGCAAACAGATATTATATTAACAAATGCTTTTGGCAAAAGCTAAATGAACAATGTAGCTATGAAATAATCAGTATAAATGTAATAATCAATGCTCTACCAACATACTGCATCACATCTTCAGCTAACTGGATGTAGAGAAAAAAAAGCAAACACACTTAATGATATCTGTAAAAGCATGTGCAATAATCATTAAAAAAAATACAAAATCTGTACCAGGTAAATGCCCAGCAAACCTTGCAACCTTGCAAAGCATCAAAGGGTGGAGAGAACTGATCCTGTAGCAATCATACAATTATTTCATCATTTACTGCTATGCTGAATGGCCTCCAACAGTTGACCTATTGTTAGTGTAAAGGTTATTGCTGCAGGAATTTTTATATGATTACCCATAAGCGAGCACACACCTTTCATGTGGATGGCTGATAGCATGACCTGCAGAAGAGGTAACATATCCTGTTTTATGTACACATCAGACACCCCATTTCTAAGGGAGGAGATGTGTGAATGGATATTGAAGCTATGCTGTGGTTTCATGAATACTTTGGGTAGATATGTTGTAAAAAAAAGTGACAGCAATAGCTGCTGACCTGGGGAAATGAGCATTAACCACCGATAGTATTTATAGCATAATGTATAATACAATTAACAAACCACTTCAAAAGGATCTGTTTAACAAGATAACTTTGTTTACTCTTCACATGTGTTAAAAAAATCATATCACACTGCCATAATGGCTAATTTTCTGGCTAAGTGCCAGTATCAGTGATGTAACAGGTGGCACACCCATCTTTGGTGTTGTAACACCAGAAGACTGTGGATTCTATCAAACTCCAACTGATTGGATTGCTGACACAGCAGTGCAACATTCGGGGTTGCTGCACTCTTAAGTGTGTCACCTTTCAGATGAGTTGTTAAAATCGAGGTCCCATCTACTTAAGTTGGTGGTAGCTCAGGTGGATGGAAAAGGTCTCACAGGAGATATAAAAAAGATTAGGGGGCCCTTTTTTAACACAACATATAAATCATTATTTACATATTTACATACTTACAAAATGTTCCAGGCACATATATGCACACATTTTTATTTCTTACTATTTATCATTTTTTTTTATTATAGCATCCTCAATGTTATTCTTCCATAACTGAACCCCACCCTTCTTTCAAAAACATAGTCTAATTTTCCACAATACCGCTGCCAAATTCCATTTCGCATTAAGCATTTCATTCAGTCTTTCATTCCAAATAATCCATATTGCATAAAATAAAATTTTATCTACCCTTCTCTCATA
The DNA here is from genome assembly GCF_019279795.1 of Protopterus annectens. Classification (NCBI taxonomy): domain Eukaryota; kingdom Metazoa; phylum Chordata; order Ceratodontiformes; family Protopteridae; genus Protopterus; species Protopterus annectens. The sequence continues at coordinate 1,798,992,934 of NC_056731.1, read as the reverse complement.
TTCTTTCTTCTTATTATAATATATCTATGTATAATCAAATTCCTACCTATAATGTTTCTTCACACAAATTTTTCAAAGTCTCACCACTGTTTACATTAAAAAAAACATGCTCTGCTATACCTTCCTCCCCAAGAAATAAACACTCATTCATTTTTATTTTTATATGGCATAGTCCACTTTACTGGTAACTTATTTATTACCAGACTCCACAGGAAATGTTGACACTCTACCATCTTGGTGCATCACATATTTCCTTACTTTAATGACTTAAATCACTTCTACTGGTAAATTCCCTCACATATTTGCCTCACCTCAGGCTTTGTCCCTACTGAATGGTGCACTGCTACAGTCATCCCTTTCCACAAAGGAGGAGCGACTACAGACCCTGGGAACTATTGCACAATTAGCCGGACAAGTCTGATATGCAAACCTATGGAACGCATCATCATGGACCTAATAAACAAGGCTATATGGAATCTCCAAACTCTGGATCCCACACAGTTTGGTTTTGTGAAGAGTAAATCATGTCTGCTCAAGTTGGTCAACTTCTTTGAGTCAGTCAGCAGAGCTGTGGATGAAAGCAAGATGGTTCATACAGCCTACCTTGATCTGGCCAAGGCCTTTGATACCATTCCCCACTCAGGAATTATAGAAAAACTCACTAAGCTAGGCATCAATCCCTATATTACTAGGAGGGTTGCAAACTGACTCACAGATAGAACCCACAGTGTGAAAGTAGCTGACTCCAAGTCAGACTGCCAGCCAGTCACAAGTGGAGTCCCACAGAGATCGGTTCTGGGTCCTCTCCTGTTTGGAAGTCCAGACCAACACAAAGAGACTCCGGCTGACAAAGATTGCAGATGATTGCAAGTTGGGAGCCATTATTAACTCCCCAACTGATGTTGACATCCTACAAAAAGGCCTCACTGAGACCAATGACTGGTGTCAGAACCATGGCCTTAAGCTCATTGCCAAAATAATGTGTCATCATCCCCTTTGGGAAAAACTAATTTCCCATGAATTACCACATTGATGGTAGTCCACTGAACACAACAGGCATTATAAGAGATCTGGGAACACAGGTTGACAGCAACTTCTCTTTTGACCACCACATTGCCACTGGGTCAGAAAGTCCTTCTATGTGGCACACCTCATTACTAAGGGTTTTGAATCCAGGAAGAAAGAGGTCATTGTCTCTCTCTACTCTTCTCTCATTAGGCCAGTCATCAAGTACAAAGCCCCATTTGGCATGTACCTCACTAGACACCTGCAACAACTGGAGAGGCTGCAAAAGTATCTCAGAAAGAGGATCCTATGCCTTAAACACTTGTCCTATATGAACAGACTCAAAAAACTCCAACTATTCTCTGTCCCATATCGTCTACTTACAGGCGATCTCTGCTTGACTTACAAACCCATGTCTGACCCAGCTCTTTTAGAAATGCTACATCTAAAGAAATCCCAATTCCTCAACACCACACACTCCAGAGACCTCAACCTCATTACCAGAATCAACAGAACATGCTGGAGGGACAGGTTCATAACCCAGAGACTGCCCATGCTATGGAACAGACTTCCCATACATGTCAAACAGAGCACCTCACTGGCCCTCTTCAAGAGAAATCTTGATGAGTGGATGGAAAATAGAAAATTCACCCCAGGGATTACTCCAGTGGCTCTACTTGACAGAGACACTGGGGACTAAGGTCTGGTGGCACAATCCCAGGGTAATCCTATGGGCTAGGCTTGTAAAGGCTCCAGGGCCTACTACACACCCCTGACCCTATAAACCTATGAATAGTATTGTTTAATAACATTATTATACCACATCCTTCTGTCTTTCTCTATATTATCAATTATTATTTTCCTGTTAGTATTTTCCTTGACAATCGTTAATTTCTTCATTCACATATTCTGTTTTCTTTTCTTATTTTCTTCATCTCCTAGAATGTCTTTACATTCTCACTATTAAATCCTCATTCTTTTCCTTCACTTACTTTAATACTATATACAAATTTAAAGAAGCAGAAAAAACAATTGCATTAAGTGTCCCTAAACCCCCTTCATATTCATTTATATACAACACACCTGTTTAATCATCTACCACATATGACAGAAAATACCAGTTGCACAATGTTCTTTTCATGTTGTACTGGGAATCTTATAAACAGTTAACAGTATAAAAAGGCAAACTCAAATCACCACAGATTGAGAATATACTTTCAAAAACATTTACTCAAATGCAAAAGCCTAGCACAACAGGTTTTCACAAAAGCTTCATCAGGTTTACTATTAGAATCACACACAATTGCATTTAAAACAAAAGTTAAAATTCATATGATAATGAAATATAAAGCTCCTTGGACAAAGTATTAATTACAATTAAAGTTCATTAATTAAGTTACTAACCTTAAGTTAATACATTAAGTAACATTTTAAGCATCATAAAAACGTTACAACAGTAAAAAAATATGAATCAATATTAAATAAATGAATGAATAAATTTAATCAAATGATCTGTTTATTCTGTAATATTGGCTTTAGAACTACTTCATTATTTAACCCTGGGTATAAATCCACTCTTATAGTGACTAATGTTCTTACAAAGAAAATGTTTTCAAAATTTACATTTGTTACATGTGTAGGTACCTTTTCTTTGAATATCTGCAGGATTCAATAAAGCCTACACTCTGGTTTTCCACCATGTGTGCATCGCAATGCGTACCTGAGCATGGAAACTTTTAAATTCAGTAAACGCTGTGCAGCGTTGCACACCGTCATGCAAACAAGGTGAACACCATGGCATGCTAATTACTATGTAAACAACTGAACTGCACCCTAATCAACCAAGGCAACACATTGGAGCTACTCAACAAGCTATAAAGCAACCATGTAGACTCCATGCTGGTGTTCCCCATGAATTCCAAAACTTTTGGAATACAGCCACAGAAAGGAGTCTAAACAGACAGAATAAAAAGTAGAATGTCTGAGATTTGTACAGAACTGACCTTAATATGTGACAGTAGGCTGGATGCAATAAAAGGAGAGTTACAATAGCAACATAAACCCTTTTCTGTGCAATAATACAAATGCAGCTTTGCTCTCCCACCCCCAAATGAACAGCACACTTGTAAGTAAGGCACATAGATAAAAGTGTAAAAGTATGTACTAATCAAAATAAATATAAAAACATTAAACAGACTATTCATAGCTACATATCTGCATATGCAATATGTAGCTGATGAAATGCAGGCATATCATCTACAAATCAGTACTCCTCTGTGCAGATATATCCCAAAGTAATATCATCTCTTCTATGTTGCCTTCCCTTCATTTGTGTGCAAATTGTGTTTTCTTTGTTGATTTATTATTATGTTGTTATTTTTTGGCCATTCTTTGTGTGATGTGACACAGTGCAATCATGGGCAACAGAGGAATGAATGGAAGCTTTGGCTGTGCTTAACTTGTTTGCACAGAGTTGTGAAACAGGCAGAAGGGAGACCTTAACAATGACTAGTACATAAGGGAATGTCATATAACTATTGCACTGGCAGCATTGCTAAAGTATGATCAACAGGTGTTAATGCAGTGATACATTCCTTTTTGGGGTTAGATGGTACTGGGTTGGTATACAACTGTATTTAATACTTTTAACTACTTTTGCTTTATCATTGGTGCATGTTGGTGTGTGATGTACACCAGTGTGCAATTATGCATTAAAGAAAAGAAATGGGAAAGATAGGACAGAGGTGAAATGGGGATGATAAAATCTGACAGCTGTATCCAGTCTCTGGAATACACCTGCTACATAACTGACTCTGTGGCAGCACTTGTTAATGCAGTAATATATTCTTTTTAGGGCCAGATGGTACTGGGTTCAAATACAACTGACTCTAAGTACTTCAGTAATACAGTTGCTGCGCATTTGTGCACTATGCACACCATCACACAAAAAAGCATTTAAGAAAAGAAATGGGCAAGATAGAACAGTGGTGAAATGGGGAATAAGCAGTGTGAAGAACAAATGGAAAGCAATACAGGAATGTGCAGAAGGGAGGAAGGAAATAACCATAGCTATCCATTTCCCCAACAGTAGAAACTAATAATATATGCAGAATATTAGCTGAATTTGGACTATCATCTTCCAGAGAGAGGAACAACTACAGCACATTTATGTTGCATAGGCAACTGGACCAAATCATGTGTGTCAAGAGGATATGTGTGCAAACTGGAGAGCTATGTATGGCGCAATTTTTTTTTTTTTTTTTTTGTGGGACAGATGCCGTTTTTGTTTTTTTTTTTTTTTGAGAGAGAGAGGAATGTAGGGGAAGGGATGCAGGTATGTCTGGGTCTGGTAAGTTGGGTAGATGAAGAAGTAATTGCAGACAGACAAGACAGAGGGATGGTGATGGACACAAGAGATCAGTAGACACCATGGATGGGGTGAGGGTGGGGACATCCAGAACCCATGGTCATTAAGCTGGGTGACAATGAAAATCGAGTCCTCACCCACTGGACTGTCATCACTGTCACCTACCTCTGCCACTTGGCTGGAGTACCAGATGTGTCCTTCTCCTTCTCCTGGTCCTACATAAAATGAGGGAGAGCAGCCATTCCATCTGGCATAGATGTGCAACAACAGTGCGGCACCCAACCCTACACACCATCCCTGTCAGTTCAGACAGGTGAAAATCTCATCAATTTTGTCTTTGTTCCCAGAGGGAACCACTTAACTATTCTCTGATATCAGGGGGTAGGTAGTGCAGGGGCAGGGTGGCAGAGTTGGTGCTGCCAGGATGGCTCCAGAAGTGCTGGACAAAGGTACTGGGGCTGATGGAGTGGGAGCAGGTGGCTCCTGTGGACAGGTCCTACCCCACTGTGCTGTAGAATATTTTGTGATGTGGTACACATGGATGATATGGACATATTTTGACAATACATAATAATATATATGTAAGAGAGACAGAGAGAGAGATAAGGGTTGGGGTGAGAGGAAAAATAAAATAGATAACATTAGTACCTTCATATGTAACATACAATGTGTTAATACAATTATTTGGCTTTATTATCTTAACCTATACTCTTAAGACTACTACCCCCAACAGATAACTATTACTTTTAAGACTAGCAGCTCCTAACAGATGCACACCATCCTACAGATTGCAGCAAGTATTCTCATCCCCGAAGTAACCTGCATTCAATATGCATATGACTCTACCCTAATCTGTTCTGCCACCTCCCCATTAAACCTGCAGACCTTAACCCAAAATACTTTCAATGTAGTAGAAAACTGGCTCACTGACAGGTGTCTTCTACTGAAAACAAAAAAAACAAAACTGCTACTCTTCACCCTCACCCAGAAAGCTACACTCCCATCATTTACCATAACATCTAATAATGGCACAATAATTTCCCCAGAAAGTAATACAAAACTATTAGGCGTAATTGTTGACAATAACCTTAAGTTTGACGCTCACACCGACAAAACCATTAAAAAATGCAACAAAAAGCTAGGATCTCTATATAAAATTAAGGCATTTCTAACCCCAACTGCTAGGACAGTTATTGCCTGAACACATTTACTTTCAACCCTTCTTTATGCCTCCCCAATCTATACAAACCTGAGTAAATCTGACCTCAATAAACTCAATAGCTGCTACAACACCATAGCCAGATTTGCCACAGGCTCAGCATATAGAACCCACCACTGTATTCATAGGTTCATAGGTTCATACTAGGCTATCTGCCCTAGGGCATTTATAAGCCTAGCCAGAATGTGTTTGGCTTTCGCCACCCATTTTAAATTTATTTTGCTATGCCCTTTTTCAAGGTTAGTATACTGTGCCTCTGTCTAACAGTGACACAAAAGTGATACCCGGGGTAAACCTATGATCTCCCATCCACTCATCAAGATTCCTCTTGAAGAGAGTCAATGAGGGACTCTGCCTAACCTGGACTGGGATCGTAGGTTAATTTGTCAGAAGACTGGAGAGTTTTTAGGTTACTGTAAGGGGTAATTATATTTTTGAGTATGGGTGTGCTTTCGGGCATCGGGTATTAACCTACGATCTCTAGGCTGGCTAGAGTTTCCCCCTCAAATCCAGTATAAAGCACACCCATACTCAAAAATATAATTACCCCTTACAGTAACCTAAAAACTCTCCAGTCTTCTGACAAAATACTTGCACAAACTGTTAAATCTAAAAACTCAGCAGGTGACTCATTGTTTTGCAACTCTGTTGGAACAATCTGGAATCGGCTCCCTGCCGAACTTACAGCAAACCAGACTGTTAACCAATTTAAAACATCTCTCAAAAAATTCCTAAAAAGTCACTGGCTGTGCCCCTGTACCAACCCTGACTAACCAGCTTACCACTCTCTTCACTACCTGGCTGTCTGTAAAATAGTCAATGTTTCAGACTTAGTCTCATTCTCATATGTATTGTACTACTGAATGACATGTTACCTTTTTCAGCCTTGTACCACTAAAAATGTCTAAGTTTGAACAAGAAAACTACAATGTTAAGTTTAAGTATGTATGTATTCCAAATATGCATATAATCCTATAATTCTGTACTAGTATCCATATGTGACTGTATAAAACTGCTACTGTTTAACTCTTATGTAACTATCCACATGTGGAGCTTTTCTCCCTGGGCCTCCGCTGAAAATGGACCTGTGTTCAGTCGGACTATCCCGGTTAACAAATGTAAAATAAATAATGTGTATGTATTCCAAGTATGCATATAATCCTATAATTATGTACTGATATCTATATGTGACTATATAAAACTGCTACTGTTTAACTCTTATGTAACTATCCACATGTGGAGCTTTTCTCCCCGGGCCTCCGCTGAAAATGGACCTGTGCCCAGTCGGACTATCCCAGTTAACAAATGTAAAATAAATAAAAAAATAAAACAAAATTCCTTTACACTTGCATATATTGCATGTATGCATGTTCCAATTATACAGATTACAGTTTACAGCAGGGTATGTGTGCCACTGGTATAGAGCTTTTACTTTAAACCTTTAAGCTACACATAATTGAAGAATTAACAGTATTATATACTTGAGAAGTGTGGTATTTGAACCCACCACCTCTAACAAAAATCTGATATTGTACTCTTGGTTTGTGCTACAGACTAATGCATGCATACTTGCTTTTATAGTTGAGATATGCATGCTCAATTTGATACAGCTGGATAAAACACAAAACAAGCTACCTTTAACTTTTAATGCTACAATAACATTACTGTTCTGCTTCATACATACCACATGCCTCCCTCATCCTCGCCAGTCTAGTGCCATGGGTCCTAACATTGCATTCCCTCTCCACAGAATAGAACAGAATACCAGTATGTATACCAGTCTTGCCTATATTAATTTTTTAAGCCATACAAATCCTCTTTGTAGTTGATATTTACACATCTGTGGAATGTCCTCCATCGTAAATTCCTCAGTCCAAGCATCAACGGTACCCCTCTTCCTCCTCCTGAGGTTATTGTAGTGCTGCCTACATTGATCATGAGTGCAGGGGATACCGGTGGCACTGGTCACAGGACAGGCTAAACTATCCCAAGCATCTGACTTATACTGAGACCCAGAATACTCCCCCTGCAGAAACCTGCCACTGTAGTGTTTCACTAGGAGTCCAACACAAATGTTGGACTCCTGGACATCCCATCTCTGAACCTAAATCTCACACACTCTCCATGAATGCCTGCCATGTCTACCGTGGATTAATAGTAAAGGAGAATGATGGCTTCCCACCAGTTCCAGTTATCACATTTAATGTGAGTGTGCACACTGTTTGAGATTGTTGCTCACCGTGCACCATCACATAAACACAGTGAATGATGGTAAGCAGTGTAAAACAGTGGCAAGCAATGCAATTTCAAGGTTATTTGATGTACAGGCAGTTGTGCATGTATGTTTGATAAATGTGAAAGTCATAGCAGTCCAGAGATCAGAAATATACTTAGATATTACACAATATACGCACAGTCATCCATTTCATAATAAATGTGATAATGCATAAATAAATAAATAATTGACATAATATTAGTGTCTCAGCCCTCATACATATAATTAACATCAGCCGCACTTTGTCAGGTGTTATAAGTGAGAACAATTATAATCGGAAGTGGAACAACAGTAAAAGTGTATAGAATGTGCTGTATTTGAACCTATGAGAAAGACAGTCCTACACTAACACCTGTTGCTACAAGAGAGTCAAAATAACAGCTGTTCATGTTTCAGTTCATTGTTATAAACTGCAATGTCAAAACAGTAAAGCAAATGTTGCACACACACCCTGTACTAAAACCCAGGACCATCTGTACTCCAGCACTACATTTATATTAGTTGCCACAGACAATAGCATTGACTGAATATATCAGGTTTTTATTCTTGGCTGTCTACTGTCTGGGTGGCCTACTTATCCAGTAAAAATGGGCAAAATACTTGAAATGAGGAAAAGCAGTCTATGACATACACAGTAGAAAATGTTAGCACAAAAGAGATATGTCTACATATGTCTGGATTTCAACTCACTCCAATGCACCTTCAGAAAACAGGATGGGTACCTTATCTCTCTTTGTCACACAAACAGCTCTACAGCAAAGAACTAAAGTCATTCTTCACACAACCAACTGCAACAGAATGTACACTGATATCAAACCACAAACTATTTGTACATTTATTAAATTTATTATATTTGGGAATAGTGTGCTTAGTGGATCACACAACCTGTTATGATTTTTGCTTGCAAATATACAGCTCTGTCTTTCCTTTCTCTGTTTCTTGGGCATTCGTCAGTTACCTGACCAGTACTCTGACACATGCAGTGTCAAGCCATTCTATATCATTGGCCTTAAAATGTATGATGATATTAACTGGGCATAATGTGATATGCAGTTGCCAACAACTGAAGGGCAGGTTGGATGGCACAAACAAGCATAAAATGCTCTTTTGGGGGAGGGAGCAAAGGTGAGTTACTATTATGGCACATACAAGGGTACACTGTTCTTTTGTGAGGGGGGACAAAGCTGAGTTACTGTTATGGCACAAACAAGCCTAAACTGTTCTTTTGGGGCAAGCAAAGGTAAGTTACTGTTACGGCAAAAACAAGAATGGACTGTTCTTTTTTTGTTTTTTAGGGGGGCAAAGGTAAGTTATACTATGGCACAAATAAAGATATGTTGCTCTTGTTATTCTCCTTGTTTTGCATCTTGCCTGTTTGATATTGTGAGGGTTCTGAAGTCAGAAACTGCAATGTGTATCATTACTTTCTAACTTCTCTCTCTCTTTAATGATTTTCCAGTACAAATGTATTGTGCTAAAATTGAGGGCATGCAGTGATCATCAGTACTTTTGAGAGGTATGACTGTGTGAATCTTTGATGCCTGAGACCTACTACTTACTAAAGGGCACATATAAGTCAAATAACTCTCTGCTGTCACATGTTAAGGTAATTTCTGTACAAATCTCCCACCTTTTACTTGCTTACTGTACCAAATGATGAAATATAAGGATATGCCATAATATTATTAAATGGGTCTATATCACATCATCAAACTTTTAATAGTTTGAATCACTAAACATCGAACTCAAGTGATCAAACTATTAAAAGTTTGAAATGATGTCAATGGCATTTTCAATGGGAAAAAAACATAAAGTGTATAATCAGGGGGGCAAGACCCCATGCATCCCCCCACCCCCTGCTCCTTAAATATACCAACTCTGAGATCGCACTACAGTGTAGGAAAAGGAAACCATCCATTTCTGCACTGAAGTACGATCTCAGAGTTGGTATATTTAAGTAGCGGGGGTGTGGAGGATGCAGGGGTGCTTGACCCCCTGCATAGAGCAGTTTTTTTTTTTGTTGTTGTTTTAGGCTTCACATTTTTTTTTTACTTTTGAAGTGTTACAGTTCGATTATTAAAGTTAGAACTTTAGTGATTCGAACTTGTAATACTTCAACAATATGATATAGACCCTATTAAAAATACACTCCAGATTCAGGATTTACCTTGTAAATGCAGCAGCTGACACAGTGTTACTTCAGGGTTGACTCTGTCTGTTGCAAGCAGTATGCAACTATTGCATGGGTAGGTAAAGGTTGTGTGAGTTGCCTGGCATCAATGTTACTATATGTATGTGAGTAGGAGGAAGGTTTTATGCCTATAGGTGGTGAGTGAGTGTGCTATGCATTGTCTCTTAGCCAATGCAAGGGCATACTGAGCATGCCTATGTCTGCCTACACCAACAGCACCTGATGGTTCTCACTCTGACTCCTCATCTGGCTGTGACTGTGGTAATCTTGGTATTGGTGATGGGGTATGTGTCTCTTCCCCTTCCTTATCCTGCTGCAACTGTTTCCTCAGGATTATGTTGTGTAGCACAGCACATACTGTGAAGATTTCTGTTCTTGTCCATGGGTTGACAGTTCCACTGCATAGCCTGCAACCCCCAGTAAATGAGCCTGTGGAATATCCCTCTCTAGCAAACATCTGGTACAGCTGGGAGGTGTGCCAGATATGTGAGTCGTGGTATCTGCCAGAGTTTCCAGCATACACATTCAAGATGATTTCCCTTGGCATTACACATGACTTGGCAATTGATAAGAGTGGTAGCCCTTTCTAGTAACACAGAGCTTACCCTGTTCACCAGGCAGAGACTTAATTTCTACAGGAGTACAATCTATGGCACCCAATACTTTAGAGTAGTTTGCTGTCTGGAAGGACTGTTGCATATTTCTGGCCCTTTTCTCAGAGCTATGAGGAAAATATATGTGCTCACTGGCATGCTGGCACATAGAATCCAGGAACTGGTGGAAGATCCTGGATGTTGATGCATATGACACCCCCAGCATTTCCCCTGTTGGTCTCTGAAATGTATGTGTAGCTAAGTTTTTAATGTCTACACATACCTTAATTTCCACTGGGATGGGTTCTCCTGTATTGGCTTTGGCTCTGAAGGTAGCAGAGGTCGCAGAGTTCCTGTAGCGTGTCCTTGTCCACTCTGTAGCGCTCTACATTTTCCATGTCAAGTAGGCTGTGATAAGTTAAACATGGCCTGAAAGCTCTTCTCTTTCTTAGCCAAGGCCTATTGGCAGCAACAGCAGCATTGGCTTCAGCCTCTAGCATGCACAAATGGATTAAAGCAGCATTAGCCCCTAATTCTCTCTGTGTAGACTTTAAATGTCTGTACGAGCAGTGGTGGTGCTGTGGTAGCATTGCCTCCTCACAGTAAGACATTGTTCTGTTCGATTCTCAGCTAGAGCATCTTCTGTGTCGAGAAGTGTGAATGGGTGTACCTTCATTGAAGGTTGTGCGTCAGGGCTGGCAACTCGGCACGTAAAAAATCTACTGCCAGTCATTAGCGGACCAGAGTTCCCCTGTGGCGATCCCTAACCGGGAAAAGCTGAAAGACACAACAACAACTCCAAAAGTTTTGGCATCTTCAGGAAAATCCAACATGGAGTCTACATGGATGCTTTATAGCTTGTTGAATAACTCCATTGTGTTGCATTGGTTGATTAGCATGCAATTCAGCTGCTTATGCTGTCATTAGCATCTATGAAACACAGACAAAGACAGATGCAATCATTAATAACCGACAGTATTATAACAAGGCAATCATGTAGCTAGCCAAACTGATGGTGAGCAGAGTTGTGTATGTTGGAAGACTGCAAAAACACTTTTCTTCAGGATATTTCTGTACAGAGGAGTACTGAACTTCAGCAGGTATGCTCCCATGTTGTTACCTACGTACTGCAAATCCTAGAATGTATTTAAGAATAATGTCAAGCAAAGGAATTTACAATTTTATCTGTATGCATTAGTTAGAAGTGTTCTGATGGCATAGGCATGTTTGTCAAGCCATTTCAGAGGTACATGTGATTGACGGGTCTATATTAGAAGACCAAAGATACGTTTGAGCGAATCTGACAAGAGCAATACATCTTGCGCGAACGACGGAAATAGCGAACGTCCAAAACCGCGAAAGTTGAAATGTCGATTTGTTATGGTTGGCTCGTCTGTGGTATAGCTCCATAAGGTAAGTGTGCAATAGTTACGGACCTTAGGGTTAGGGTGCGGGTTAAGGTAAGTGCATAGATAGGTAATGTATGTAAGGTTTAGTGTCGGGTTAGAAGCAGGCTTTTGTTAAGTGTATGTGTGTGGATTAGTTGATTTTTTGGGTCTATCTCCGTAGGGTAAGTGTGCGATAGTTACGGACCTTAGGCTTAGGGTGTGAGTTAAGGTAAGTGCATAGATAGTTTTGTATGTAAGGTTTAGTGTAAGGTTAGAAGAAGGGTTTGGTTAATGTATGCATGTGGTTTATTTATTATGTTTGGGTACTTAGTATGTAGTGCACAGTGGGGTTGGCCGACTATGATGATTCGAGATTTTAAATTTCGCAGTTTAGGGGTTTTGGCGTATTTGCTGTTCGGGCTATATGTGTCGCTGTTGTAGTTTTCACTCAAAAGGGTTTTCAGGTTTATAATATAGACTCGTGATTGACAATACATGAAAATGGAATGCTGTGTGATAAATATGGACAAATGTTTCAGAAACAGGTCCTTTGATAGCACTTTTAGCATTTCAAAGATGTTTTGTTAGCAAAATGGGTCATTTTCCTGTTCTTTTTGGGGGCCAAGGATGGGTTACTGTTATGACACAAACATGAATGGACTGTTCTTTTGAGGGGAGCAAAGGTGAATTACTGCTATGGCATAAACAAGGATATGTTGCTCTTGTTACTACCCTTGTTTTGCATCCTGCCTGTTGTGGCTATTTCATATCTCTGGACTGTTTTATGTTTCTCCAGTGGGTAATACTGACTGGCTACCTTTTTAGTTTTTTCTGGAAAGAGTTATTTTGTAGTTATGTAACACTTATGTGTATTATACTTCTGTTGTCTTTTAGGGCACCTACGAGTATGTCACTGAGATGTGTCAGTCCACAGAGACCCCTCCCCCCTTCACTGATACTGAAAATCAAGTCATTATCGATGGGTTTCAGCAATATGGTGCTTTTCTGCTGGAAAGGAGTTGGGGATATATGGCATGGAGGATGAGAATAGGGCAGCAGATAGTACAAGACCTCAATGCAGTGGCTGGCCATGGCAGAACATACGAACAGGTGTGCCACAGGGCAACTGACATGATCACTACTGCACACAGGTGAGGGGCTACAGTGGGCCATGATCAAATGGCTACTGGGTGGGCCTGCTAAGAAACCCCGACTAACCTCCAATGAACAATTTCTGGCCAATATCAGAGATCCGTACAACTCCAAGGAGAGTGCAGGAAAGCATGTACTGGATGTGGACACAATACCATCCAAGACAGCAAGCACATCCCAGGAGGACCTTCCAGGTAGGCTTTGTTATCTGAACAGTTGAATACTGTTGTATAGTAAGAAAATTAAAAAGAATATGTTAATTCTGTGTCACGTCTTTTTTTTTGGGGGGGTGAAGATTGCTACAATTATAAGCTTAGATTTGAGTTGTCAGTTACATACTTGTTGACATTAGACAATGCACACAGAAAGGGGTAAATGCATTACCCCCCGTGTTACTGTTAATTGTGCTGATGTTTCCCTTAGGTCTTGCTTAACTTCTTCAAGGACCATCTGGAGTACAGATCAATATATCTTCTGCTTATGATAAGCCAAATATTTTATGTCAGTACTGCTGAGCAATTTAAATAAATATTGTAGTGTGTGATTTTGATCTCAAGCCTGTTGTGTGTATTGCTGTATTGTCTATAATACTGGCAGCACTATTAGTTTGTTAGCATATATTGCACTGTAGTACTGCAGGTATTAATGTATTCCTGTGTTTCTTGCTCTTTATCCCAGGTGATCATTACAGTGGGAGAGAGCCCTGTGTCATCTCATGTCAGTGTATCAGTAGATTCTGATGATGATGGTGACAAAAATGATGCACAGTTGGGGGTGTAGAGGTTGAATCTAACACAGAGGTTGATATACAGCCAACCCCTGCATTTCCATTGGACACAGCCAGTAGCTCTATGTCTACCCAGTCCACTGAGCCCACAGATATTGGACAGGTGGAGAGCTAAGAAATTGATCAAGGAAGTGTAGGTACTGTAGCTTCAGTGACTATTGAGTCTGGCTGTAGCCAAAGTGTGGGGGAGGTGCCACACAGGAAGATTGATAGGGGTACTCAGAGGGGACCCACTGTCCCTACTCCACCTGGTGCAGGTGTTACTTCTTGTGCTGCTCAACATATATTTAGGGCCACCATGGAGGTACAGGCACATCCCTATAGGTGTTCCAGACAAATACTTAGGGTTGTGAATGTGGCACAGCCTGTCATGCATGAATGCCTCCATTGTGTTGCCGATTCAATGGATCTGATGAAGGACACATTGGAATGAGGGGTGTCTGTTTTGGACTGAAGGGTCTGTGTTATGAAACGAGCAGTGCCTGTGATGGAACATCTGCTAAGAGGGGAATGGCATCCTCATGGGCACAAGTCAGCCACATCATCTGCTGTCAGAAAATGTGGCCATGCCCAATCATGCTGCCATAGTGGCAGTACTTCCACTGCTCCATCAGTGAGTGTGCTGTCAACACCCAGATGTGGTAGGCCATGAGATCTTGGTCCTGGCCATCCCTGTGAAGGGACCTCATACAGCAGCTATCAGTCACATTCAGGTAACAGCACTGCATCTGACCTTGGATGTGGAGGAGCCAGTGCAACTCCAGGCAGAGCCAATTCTAGCAGTTGGGGATGACAGTGATGAACCTCCACCTCTACCGTGCACCACTCACACCTGTCTGACAGACCAAAATGTAGTGCTAGCACAGAACTTGGCTGTGTTTATGCAGACACTCACACACCAACCCCTACACACATACCAACAATTACTCATTTTATCTGACTGGCCATTTGTTGTTTTATCCCAACGTCTGCTGCCTTCTCCTTCTTACTCACTCGCACACACTCACCAACCTTTTGTGTCAGCTTAGGCTTTCTGACCTCCCCCCACACACACACACATACACACATACATGTACCTTGTGCAAGTGATTATAACTATGCCATATTCCTGTCTTCTATCTTTTGGATTCAGGGATACAAAAGCTGTGTCTGATGGTAAAGGTGTGCAGCTGACTTTTAGTGATTAGTCTACCTCCTTTTGTGTTGTTGAACTGCTCATTGTACCTTTGACATATATTGGCCTTGGATAGTTAGACAGTTGATAGCATCAAAATTTCACAACTGTATAGTGAATGCTCTTGTAAGGGTTGTGAATCAGAAATTGCAATGTGTATCATTATTTTCTAATTTCTCTGTGTAATGACCCCCCCCCCCCCACAACACCCTGTGCAAGTGATAACTGCACCATATCCCTGTTTTCTATCTTTTGGATACAGGGATGCAAAACGCTGAGTCTGATGCTCAGGGTGCATAGCTAACTTAGTGCTTCGCATATCTGCTTTTGTGTTGTTGAACTGTTCATTGTACCCTTGACTTAGATTGGCCTTGGAAAGTTAGATAGTTGATAGCATCAAAATTTCACAACTGTATAGCAAATGCTCTTGTAAGGGTTGTAAAGTCAGAAACCACAATGTGTATCATTACTTTCTAACTTCTCTTTTTAATGAATTTCCAGAACAAATGTATGGTGCAAATCATAAGTCACACCATCATATTTAGATCATAGGATTGTATAGACAGCACTGTAGTCAAACCTCATCAGAACAGTAGTAAAGTATAATGGTCTCTTTTACATGTACCTCAACAGACACATGCAGCAGCTGAGGAGACCAAAGGGCTGTCTCAGCAAGATAACACAGGGCCTACCATCCATGCCATGAAGTATGTGAATAGATTAAAAGCCATGTCACTGTAATCTGTCTTATAAAGGATGAGATGATGTCTGCCTGGCCTCCAGGCTAGTGTATGCCCATGCCCTAATAGGATGACTGTATATCCAAACATTTAATGTAGCTGATGACATCAACAGTGAATGTTGAGAATATGGTAATAACAGTGTCCCACATGCTGCAGTAAAATTGTCTCTCTAATGTCACGCAAGAGCACACAGTTGAATTTAGTGAGAATAGAACCCCTACCTAAGTACATAGACTACAGGACACAATACTTAATGCAAGCACCATGGCACAAGTTTGGACTTTTTTAAGACTGCAGCTGAACTTATAGTACATGACATCAGCAGGACATGTGTGAGATGAGATGTTGGCAGGCCTGCATAGTTTCATAAGAGGCTGCTACTATAATGGTCCTAGATTCATAGGTTCATAGAAGGTTACTAAGCTAATGGCCCTAGGGTATTTCCAAGCCTAGTGAAACTGAACCATTGTTCCCTTATAGACCAAGATATGTAGTCCATATTTGCAAATCCATGATCAGCACTGGTTGCCCCTGTCTAAGAGTGTCATAGGTGAAACCCCTAGGGTAATTTTATAATTTCCCATCCAGTTGTCCAAGTTGCACTTAAATAGGGTTGATGAGCTGAGTTTCATGTGAGTTGGGAGTCTGTTCCATAGCAGTGGCAATCTCTGGGAGACATATCAGTCTCTCCAGCATGTCCTGTTGACGCGCAGGCTAGGTTAAGGTCCCTACAGTGAGTCCCATTTTGATTTGCAGAGGTACAACATTTCCATTAAGGCAGGGTTCAAGAGTGCTCTGTAGGTTAGGAACAGGTTGAGTACAGTGACAGGGCCTTCCGTCTGTCCATGTAGGTCATGTGTTGAAGTCCCTGGATTTTCTTGGTGAGAAATCTCTTTGATCTCTCCAGCTGCTGCAGGCATCTGGTGAGGTACATGAAAAAGGGAGCACTGTACTCTATTATTGGTTTGATGAGAGAAGTGTACAGTGGATTGATAACATCCATAGTCTTGGTTGCTATGTCCTTTCTTATGAGGTGTGCAATGTAAAATGCCTTCCTTACCACTGCGGACACATGATGCTCAAAGCTGACATTTCTTCAACCTGCATTCCCAAATCTCTCACCATTGTGTTGGAACTTAAGGGGGTATTATTAATAGTGTAATTTGCAGGTACATCTCCTTTGCCATAGGGGATAATATTGCATGTTTTTGGGTTAAGTTTAAGTCTGTGGCTTTGGCAACAATCATTTATGCATGTTAGCCCATTTTGTAGGATCACAGGCAATAACATAAACCCAGGCGAGGAAAGTGTCAGTTACCAAATTCAAAATAACAATCCAAATGCTCATGTGCGGTAACTGAGACACAAGCAGGCTCCTCAGGTCTCCATACACCAAACTGGTAAAAATACTGGTACACAAAGTATCACACTGGTTGCGATAAAATAAAGATGAACGTTCTTTATTTAATACAGTTAGCGCTTTCACCTCCTCGGCTTCATCAGACTGTATTCAAACCATATAAAACAGTCATTTATATATCACATCCAATTAAAACCATAATTACTTAATTACATCCAATAAAACATTCTAAGCTTAACTAAGCGTGAATACACATATATCTTAAAGGAACAAGCTATACTCTACAAAATATAAAATACACATTAAAAACATATGCATGTATATAAAACTGTCTACTATTTTCTACATGCAGAGTATTTACTAATGGTTAAATAGAGTCTGCTATGACCTTTTTACAAAAACACACATCTAATTATCCAACCATTATAACTAATGCCTACACTAAGAATGTGTATAAATATATATAAAATTCTCTACATGAGAAATATTTATTAATTATTGATATAATCTAATGTAGACATAGTGCTAAGACAGAAACGTTCACATCTGATTATCTAACCATTATAAAAGTCTAACCTCTCAAACTAACCTCTTAAACTAAGCTATATAACTCTTTATTTTGTTTTTCCTTTTGTTCTCAATTTCCGTTTCTTTAACATTGTCTGTATACTGATCTTATCATTCAAGCCAGGCGGGTGGTCAGCTCTTAATCGAATTATCCATCTAAGTTCCATTTCCAATGTGTAACTCTCTAAATCCCCACCTCTAGAACTAGTATGAATATGTTGAACTACACAGAAACTAAATCTGTGCATTGGACCTGCCATTATACAATGTCTCGCTAAAGCATTGTGTTCCTGGCCGGTCCTAATGTGATATAGATGTTCCCTAATACGAAATCTAAATTCCCTATTAGTCTTACCTATGTAAAACGCATCACATGTGTCACACTGTGCCAGATATATCACATTCATGGTTTTGCAAGTAGTACCTGTCATAAAAAAGAATTCTTTGTGAACATGAGGGGACTGGAATGAGTGACCAGTATTAATATAACTACATTGGTTACAATTGCCACATGGAGTGGTATTGTAAGCTGTTACCTTCTTTCCAGTAGTTGGCCTGCCATAGGATAACCCTTTCATGTTCTTCTTGTTCTTGTAGACAAATCTAGGTTCAACACCCACTAACCTCATAATTTCCTCATCTGCTTCTAAAACGTCCCACTGCTCTCGTATTATTCTCCTAATATTGCTAACATCAGAAGTAAAATAGACCGGTATATTTAAGGTATGTCCTTTCATATCATCACTTGCAGAAATAGCCTTCCTCACTTCATGCCCTTCTTGATGGATATGGTTGGAAAAATATGGGTGTGCTCTTGTCTCTCTGAGTTCTATGGAGGTGTTGATGGCCCTCTCAATCTCTTCTATCTTGTTAGATCTATCACGTAACCTCTGACTCAATCCAGTCAGCTCAGATCTGAAACCTTCCTCTGTCGGGTTCAGTCTTGAAGCCCTCATTGACTGGCTCCTGGCTACACTCTCAAAAACATGCCTGGGATGCATGCTATCCCTGTGCAGGAGTGTATTCCTGTAGCACTTCTTTCTGTGGATAGAGGTGTTTACTATTCCACTACTCAACCTCATAATATTAACATCTAGAAATGCAACAAACTCTCTTGAAGAACTGGACGTGAACTTCAAGAATTCCACAGAATTATTCAAATATCCTTCAAATTCTATTAATTCCATCTCACTACCTCTCCACACCAAAAAGAGGTCATCTACGAACCTCCTATAAAAACTCACATGCTGTCTAAATATCTCTGAAACAAAGAGTATTTCCTTCTCCCAGTAAGCCATTACAATATTGGCGTAGCTATTGGCACAACTAGTGCCCATAGCTACGCCATCCTTCTGAATGTATATTATGAGGTTAGTGGGTGTTGAACCTAGATTTGTCTACAAGAACAAGAAGAACATGAAAAGGTTATTCTATGGCAGGCCAACTACTGGAAAGAAGGTAACAGCTTACAATACCACTCCATGTGACAATTGTAACCAATGTAGTTATATTAATACTGGTCACTCATTCCAGTCCCCTCATGTTCACAAAGAATTCTTTTTTATGACAGGTACTACTTGCAAAACCATGAATGTGATATATCTGGCACAGTGTGACACATGTGATGCGTTTTACATAGGTAAGACTAATAGGGAATTTAGATTTCGTATTAGGGAACATCTATATCACATTAGGACCGGCCAGGAACACAATGCTTTAGCGAGACATTGTATAATGGCAGGTCCAATGCACAGATTTAGTTTCTGTGTAGTTCAACATATTCATACTAGTCCTAGAGGTGGGGATTTAGAGAGTTACACATTGGAAATGGAACTTAGATGGATAATTCGATTAAGAGCTGACCACCCGCCTGGCTTGAATGATAAGATCAGTATACAGACAATGTTAAAGAAACGGAAATTGAGAACAAAAGGAAAAACAAAATAAAGAGTTATATAGCTTAGTTTAAGAGGTTAGTTTGAGAGGTTAGACTTTTATAATGGTTAGATAATCAGATGTGAACGTTTCTGTCTTAGCACTATGTCTACATTAGATTATATCAATAATTAATAAATATTTCTCATGTAGACAATAGTACAGAATTTTATATATATTTATGCACATTTTTAGTGTAGGTATTAGTTATAATGGTTGGATAATTAGATGTGTGTTTTTGTAAAAAGTTCAAAGCAGACTCTATTTAACCATTAGTAAATACTCTGCATGTAGAAAATAGTAGACAGTTTTATATACATGCATATGTTTTTTAATGTGTATTTTATATTTTTGTAGAGTATAAGCGCTTGTTCCTTTAAGATATATGTGTATTCACGCTTAGTTAAGCTTAGAATGTTTTTATTGGATGTAATTAAGTAATTATGGTTTTAATTGGATGTGATATATAAATGACTGTTTTATATGGTTTGAATACAGTCTGGTGAAGCCGAGGAGGTGAAAGCGCTAACTGTATTAAATAAAGAACGTTCATCTTTATTTTATCGCAACCAGTGTGATACTTTGTGTACCAGTATTTTTACCAGTTTGGTGTATGGAGACCTGAGGAGCCTGCTTGTGTCTCAGTTACCGCACATGAGCATTTGGATTGTCATTTTGTAGTATGTTGACATCATTTGGGGATTCAATGATTGCACACAGTTTGCAGTCATCAGCAAACCTGGTGAGCCACAGGCCATCTGTTATCACCTGAATTTCTGAGAAATAGATTCCGAACAGTAGGAGACCCAGCACAGACCCTTATGGAATGCTACTGGTAACAGGTCTCCTGGTAGAGGTGAAATTCCCAGGTATGACTAGACATTCTGTTTGTGAGCCAGTTGGCTACCCGTCTAATAATGTATGGGTTAATCCCCAACTCACAGATGCCTGAGTGGGGGGCTATGCTAAAGCCCTTGGCCAAGTTGAGATAGGCAGTATGTACTGATTTGCCTTCATCAAGGGCTTTGGTGACACTCTCGAAAAATTCCACTAGGTTTAACAGGCATGATCTGCCCTTAATGAAGCCAGAATGGGTTGTGTCAAAAGTTTGAAGGTCACCAATGTCCTTGTTGATAAGGTACAAGATAATTCTTTCCTTGGCCTTACAGATAAGACTGGTCAGGCTTATGGGTCTATAGTTCCCTGGATCGGTTGATGGTACCCCTCTGTGCAAGGGGAGTATGATTGCTGTTTTCCATACTGCCAGGACAAAGGCAGTGCTTAGGTTGTGGTCAAAGAGAGTACCCAGTGGTTCCAATAATTCTTGCTTTATACCAGTAAGCAGCCTGTGATGTTATCCAGTCCCATAGAGGCTGTGTTGTTGGGCTTGGAGAATGCGGTTAGGACCTGTTATTTGACGATAATAGATAGAAAACTGGTGACAGGAATGCTTTGGGGTATGACTGCTGGTGACAGGGTGTGAAATTTTTGCAATATTGGTCTGCTAACAGGTTGGCAATGTTCTCGGGTTCTGTATGACTGGTACCGTCCACTATGAATTCTGTGCAAAGTTGGGCCTTCCCTTTTACATTACAGACATAGCGAAAGAATGCCTTTGATCATCTTTAGCTATGGATGTCAGTTTATTTTCATAATTGGCTTTAGAGGACTTTACAAATGTCTTATTTGCTTCTTCAAGCTATGGAAGGTGCTCTTCTACTGAGACTGCTCCATCTAATTCCCGGACATCAGTTTCTTTCTCATGTTCTATAATCTATTTCTGCTAGATGTCCACCAGGGCGGCTTTTTTTCATGAGCAAGTTTTTATCTGTTCTTTTACAGATAAGTCTATACACTTGTAAAGCTGTTTATACAGGGTATTTATTTACACCTCCATATAAGAGTCTTTACTGTCAGTGATGGTGGGAGGGTTGAAACTATGTATACCATCACTTAGGAGGCTGTAATTTGCTTTGGAGAAACTTTTAAACCTTTTGGATCCTGCTGAGCGGTCAGGTACGGTTGTTATACTGAACATGACTGATTTATGGTCAGACCTTACCACGGAGTGTCTCACACATGGACTGGTGCAGTGATTTCCCATGTTGATGAGTACTAGGTCAAAAACTTTCCATCCCATTGTGGGGCTGTGGATTAACTGCTCCATAGAATTTGTGTTTACAAAGTGCAGGGTATCCCAGTCTATGGAAAGATAGTTAAGTCACCCATGCCTAGGGTGTTTGGCTGTATTATGAGTGACGCAAGTAGGTCCAGGAAAGCATTGTGTAGTTTTCATGGTTCATGTTGGTGGACCTGTAGCTAACAATGATGTGGAGGGGGGTCTTTCCTACAGTTAGCTGGACTTGGACTAACTCTAGGGAGTGATATCTAGAGGTGCATTTGTCTTTCATGAAGATGGATACACCTCCTCCTTTGATTCTTTCATGTTCATTTTGTGTCCTGAATGTGTGGAAGGCATTATAGCCTTTCATGGCTGGAGTACACTCTGCGCCCCTAACCTATGTCTTTGTGACTGGACAAACATTGACATCTTCCCAAATAAGTAGTGCCTCCATTCAGTGTAGTTTCTGATTTACACTCCTAGCATTAAGCAGCATAACTCTGAGTTTGTCTTCTGGGGATATTTTTATGTCAGGAATTTTGTTCTTATGACATTCCCTAAAAAAGGTGCTACAGTGGAGGCAAGTATCTTGGCCAGTAACCGAAAGGCAAGAGGTGACAGATGACGACCATCCCTGGCAAAGCAGCATGGTCTGTCAACCATATCATCCCAGGCTGACAAAAACTGAATCCCCCATGGAATGACACCAGTAGCTAAGCCAATTTTTGATGTCGATAATTATTTTGTTTATATTTATTTTGTTTGCATTGAGGCATAATCCTGGGTGAAGGTAGAATGCTGCTTAGGGATATGGACATACCTGTCTGGGACACATAATCTGAGAGGTCAGTCATATCTCTCTTCATATAGTCCAGTGAGGTACTTTTCAAGTCATTAATTTCAACATGGAGTGTGACAGAGGTGTAACTGTGCTTGTTATTGAGAGACTTGAGTGCATGCATGATTTTGCGGATCCTGGCACCTGACATGCAGTTGACTGTAACTTGTACAGGCTGGTGAGGGAGATGCATGTGTGTCTCACTTTGTATTCACCTATGACCACGGCATTGTTTTTCAGGTGTTTTGCCTTAAGGGCTTAATGGATGACATGCTGATACATTTGTTTTTATGTGTAGTGGGTTCCGTTGGGACTGTAATGTGTGCAGAAGGTTTACATTTGTGAGGACTCTGCTATTTTGGTAAGCTTCTAATAACTACCTCTACATA
Source organism: Protopterus annectens (assembly GCF_019279795.1). Lineage (NCBI taxonomy): Eukaryota > Metazoa > Chordata > Ceratodontiformes > Protopteridae > Protopterus > Protopterus annectens. Next base: position 1,798,969,829 of record NC_056731.1, on the reverse strand, counting down.
TGTGGGGTTATGTGTTGTGCACTTGGTCTGCTTAAGAGGTGAGGTGTGTTTTTGACAACCTGTATATCTGGTTTGTTGTTACCTGAAAGACAGAGAGCATTTATTCTAGATTCATTGTATAGTTGCAACTCTCACATATTGTATTTGTAATTTTTATGAGTACATGGTTGTCAGTATACATAAGGCAATAGAAGCCTAGCTTTGAAAAGCAGAAATACCCTTATTAAGCATATTTATATAGTCAATGTTAGCAGAGTGCTCTTGGGAGCAGCAACAACTGGGCCTCTCTCTGAGGGACATATGTGCTGGCCCAGAGGTGACTTTACAATCATCCAACCAGTAGAGAAGGTTGCGCTTGAACAGGGTCATTGAGAACCACTGCTTCACACACAGTGGGAGCCTATTACAGAGGAGTGTGAGTCACTGGGGGATATATCTGTCTTCCCAGAATGTTCTGTTTATGTCACAGGCTAGGTTGAAGATGCTGGGCCAAGTTATTCCTGTCCCATTTGATTTGCAAATCTCGAGCATTTCCAGTGGGGTAGGGTCTGAGACTTCTCTGTAGGTCAGACATAGGTCACCTCTCAGCAGCTTGCAGGAAAGTGAGTATGAGTACAGTGACATGTCTTGTATTCTTTCCATACATAGGTTCATAGGTTCATAGGTTCATACTAGGCTATCTGCCCAAGGGCATTTATAAGCCTAGCCCATAGTTATGTGGCTTTCGCCACCCCTTTAGTTTGAATAAAAACTATGCCTATCATTTTGCTGTGCCTCTGTCAAGCAGTGACGCTGAAGTAATCCCTGGGGTATATCTGCAATCTCCCATCCATTGGTCAAGATTCCTCTTGAACAAGACCAGAGAGGTGCTCTGCCTCACATGTACCGGGATTTTGTTCCACAGCATAGGGAGTCTCTGGGTGATGAATCTGTCCCTCCAGCACGTTCTATTTATAACCGTGTCAAGGTTTAAGTCTCCCGCCCTTGTGGTTCTGAGGGATACATGTGATGTTTTGAGGACCTGCATTCTCCCAGTCACAAATTTCTATTTTTTTCTCCAATTGCTGCAGTTGTCTGGTGTAGTACAGACAAAAGGGAGCCTTGTAATCAGTTAGTGGTCTGATAAGGGTGGAGTACAGCAGAACTATGACCTCCCTGGTCTTGGATGTGATATCTATACGTATGACGTGTGCACTGCAGAATGTGTGTCTCACCACTATAGACATATAGTGATCAAAGTGTAGATTGCTATAAACATGTGTTCACTATTTATATCATGATTAGCAGGGATGCTTCACTTCCAAAGGGGACAATGAGGTATTGTTTGTTATAAGGTTCAGTCTGTGAGTTTGGCACCAATCAGTTGTCTCTGTCAGGACCGTCTGTAATATGTTACCATCACTGAGACAATCTATATTTGTGTGTCCAATTAACAGCCATCTGCAAATGTGGTAAACCACAGGCAACCGACCGTTGGCTGAGCTTCTTGGAACTAGTTTCCACACAGACGATGGCCCAGCACAGATCCTTGTGGTATTCCATTGGTGAGTGTGCTAGTGGTGGAGATGCAGTCCAAGGCCTTGAATATCTAAACATAGGTGGTATGCCATGCTATCTGTCATCCAGATCTGCAGGGTCAGTATCAAAGAAGTCCATGAGGTTTAATAGGCAAGATCTACCCTTGACAAACACAACATGAGTCGAGTCAAGTGTGTTGATGGTCAAATATGTCCCTGTGGATAAGGTCCATGCTGATCCCTTCCCTAGTCTTGCTGATGAGGATTCTTAGGCTGATGGATCAATAGTTGTAGCTCTGCATGTTTCCAGACTGATGTGCATTGCGTATGACACATTTTATATCGCTTTCTGTAGTGTAGGTGATATATGTGTGAAAAAAGTACTGAGACACTACGATTGCAGTGCTTGGTGGCTGTATTGTAAATACATAATATACTGTAAGATAGGGCCTTAATTTTTAAAATTTTCCACCTGTAATGTCATGTGATATACAAAAATGGACAATTAACAGCAGTAATACTTAATAATATGTAGTTTTCCATTGCATGACAATTAGCAAAGTGTATACTCATGTGAGATGCACTTGTTTGTGCACTACTAAGCAGCGCACAAAAGTGAGCTGCATTGCTAAAGTCTGACAGTTACTGCTGAGTCTATGAAACAGACCTGCTACTTAACTGACTCTGTGGCAGCACATGTTAATGCACTGATACTTTCCTTTTTGGGGCCAGATAGTACGGGGTTCAAATCCTTCTCTCTCTCTCTTTTTTTCCTTTTCCAGTGTTTGCATGCCACATTGCTCAGTGCAAACATGGGAAAAGGATGAAAATGAATGTCAGGTTTGGCTTTGTTTACCTGTTGTGCATGAAGCACAGTAATGCACAAACTGAGGCCCAGGAGCAGACAGGACCCAGACAGCCAAAAATAGAAACTGGACACATTGAGTTAATACTATTCGGCATCATGCAAACCCGCTAAGTGATGCTGTGGGGTGGCTAACCATGAGACTTTAAGAATGAATAGTAAAATAGGTAATATCATGTAACTAATCATGTGGCAGCAGGTGTAAGTGTAGGGCTGGAGTACAGCTGGTACTGGGTTCTAGTACAAGGTGTGCAACCTTTGTTTTATCGTTGTAACATTGCAGTTTATAGCAATGAACTGTGACATAGACAAGGGCTTTCTTAACCTTGTTGTGGCAACAGGTAAGTGTAAGACTGCCATACACATGTTCCTGGGGTTGAATCCAGTATATTCCATATACTTTTACTGTTGTTCCATTTCCCATTATAGTCACTCTCACTTATAACACTTGAAATAGTGTAGCTGATATTAATTATGTATATGAGGGCTGAGACACTAATATTATGTCAGTTATTTATTTATCTATGTACTATCACATTTATTATCAAATCTATGACAGTGGGTATACTGTATACTATGTTCTTGTAAGTATATTTCTGCCCTCTGGACTGCCATGGCCTTCACATTTGGCTAACACATTTACACAACTGCCTGGACAACAAATAACCTTGAAACTGCATTACTTGCCACTGCTACTCACCATTAACCATCGCATAGACATGTTGTTGGGCAGTGCGCACCCCAGAGCACCATGTTTGTATGATGGCAAGTGGTGCACAACATTTTCAAACAGCGTGCACACTCCCAGTAAATGCAATAACTGGAATTGGTGAGAAACCATCAGTCTCCATTGCTCTTCATCAGTGGAAGACATGGCAGGCATTCGTGGAGAGGGTGTGAGATTTAGGGCTCAGAGATGGGGTGTCCAGGAGTCCAATTTTTTTTGTTGGACTCCTAGTGAAACATCACAATGCCAGATTGTTGCAGGGGGACTACGCTGGGTCCCAGTATATGTCAGAGGCTTGGGATACTTTGTCCCAGGCTGTGACCAGTGCCACTGGTATCCTCCACACTGGTGACCATTGTAGGCACCACTTTAGTGACCTACTTCAGAGGAAGAGGGGTACCCTAGATGCTTGGTTCATGTTATTTAGGATGGAGGATATCCCACAGATGTGTAAGTATCAACTACAGAGAATAGCTATAAGGCTTAAAAACTGAATATAGGTAAGACTGGCATTCATAATGGTATTCTGTTCTGTTCTGATTTTTCCAGAGCTGCCATGGAAAGGGAGTTTAATGTTAGGACCCATACCACTGGACTGGTGAGGATGAGGGAGGCATGTGGTATGTATGCAGCAGAAGACTAGTATTATTGTATCATTAAGAGATAAATATAGCTTTTTTGGTATTTTATAAAGTTGTATCAAATTGAGCAAGCATATCTCAACTGTAAAAGCAAGTATGAATGTATAAGTCTGTAGCATAAAGCTAAAGTACAATATTAGACTTTAGTCAGAGGTGGTGGGTTCAAATTCCACACTTCTCACCTATGCAGTAACTGTTAATTTTTAATTATGTATAACTTAAAGGTTTAAAGTAAAAGCTCTGTACCAGTGGCACATGTGCCCTGATGTAAGCTGTACTCTGGATAACTGGAACATGCATATGTGTAATAGCTGCCCATGTAAAGGAGTACTTGTGGCAGTCTGTAGTGTAGTGTACATCTGTTAGGAGCTAGTAGTCTTAAAAGTAATAAGTTATCTGTTAGGGGGTGGTAGTCTTTAGAGTAAAGGTTAAGATAATATAGTCAAATAACGGTATTAATGCATTGTATGTCATATATGAAAGTACTAATCTTATCTCTTTTTTCTCTCACAGAGCCCTTATCTCTTTTTTTTTTTGTTGTTTTATTTTATTATGTGTTGCAAAAATGTGTCCATGTCATCCATGTGTACCACATCATGAAATGCTCCACAGCACAGTGGGGTAGGCCTGTGCCACAGGATCCACTTGCCCCCAGTCCACTGGCCAGGCACCATTGTTGAGCATGTCTGGGAGTTGACCTAGCAGCACCATCACTGTTGCCCCTGAACTACTTGCCCCACAGGTAGTTCTGTCTTGAAGGATTGTCCAGTGATCCCCTCTGGGAGCATTCACAGGGGTGGTGTGTTTATCACCTGACCTGACCAGGCAGAAAGGGAGACAGATATAACTCCCACACTGTTGGTGTATGCCTATGCCAGACGGAGACACTGCTCTCCCTCATTTTACATAGGACCAGAAGGAGGAGAAGGAGACATTAAGTACTCCAGCCAGTAGCTATGTGAGGTGACAGTGATGACAGTCCTGTGGCTGAGGATTTGATTCTCACTATCAGCCAGCTTGATGTCCATGGATTCTGGATGTCCCTGCCCTCAACCCATCGATGATGTCCACTGACCTCTTGTGTCCATCACCATCCATGTGTCTTGCCTGTCTGCAATTGCTTCCTCACCTACCCAACTTACCAGACCCAGATGTCCTTCCACAACATTCCTATCTCTCGCCCTCAAAAAAAAAACGGGCACCTGTCCAACATTCTTGAAAAACCTGATTTGGTCCAATTGGCTATACAACATGATTGGTTTATGGTCACCCCTCTCTCTGGAGGTGACAGTCCAAATTCAGCTAATATTCCGCATAGCTTATCAGTTTTTACTATTGAATAATGGATAGCTATGGTTCTTTCCTATATCCATCGTGCACATTCCTGTATTTCTTTTCATTTAATCTTCCTCCTGCTTGCTCCCCATTTCACCACTGTTCAGTTTTCAAATTTCTTTTGTTTAATGCATTATTGCGTGATGGTGCACATTGCACAGCAAGGATCAGCAACAGTAATGCAAAAGTACTTAAAAGTGTTAGATTCAGTTGTATTTGAACCCAGTACCATCTGGCCCCAAAAAGGAATGTATTACTGCATTAACTAATTAACAATTGCCGCCACAGAGTCAGTTAAGTAGCAGGTGTAATCTACAGACTCGATACTATCAGCCTTTAGCATCCCCATTTCACTACTGTCCTGTCTTCCCCATGTCTTTTCTTTAATGCATTACTGTGTGATGGTGCACTTCACACAACAACACACAACAATGGTAAAGTACAAGTAGTTAAAAGTATTAGATACAGCTGTATTCTAACCAAGTACCATCTGGCCCCAAAAAGGAATGAATCACTGCATTAACACCTGCTGCCACAGAGGCAGTTAAGTAGCAGGTGTATCCCACAGACTCAGTACTATCTGCCAGACTTTAGCAATGCAGCTCGCTTATGTGCAGTGCTTAGCAATGCATAAACAGGTGTATCTTGCATGCATATACACTTTGCTAACCACCAAACAAACCTGCTGCTCCTTGCGCTATGGAAATGTTTATATTATGCTGTGTTTCTGCTATTTATGGACCACTCCCTTTGTATGACATGAAAGTACATGTAGAAGCATTACAAACTGAGGGCACTATATAGCTGTATGTCATATATTTAAAATACACCCATGTGTTAGCACCTCCTAAGCACTATAACCATGGGGTCTCAGTAGTTTTTCGACACATATATCAACCACACTGCAAAATGTAATATCAAATGCTGTGTGCTATGCAATGCACATCAATCTGGTAACACACAGAACTACAACTCCTGATCCATATGGTTAAAAAGCCTTATCTGCATGGCTACTGCAGGAATCAGCATGAACCATACCCATTCTGATAGAGATGACCATCAACACACTTGACCCTACCCATGTTGGTTTTGGCAAGGGTAGATCTTCCTTATTGACCTTTGTGAACTTCTTGGATACTGACCTCAAAGACCCGGATGAGGAATAACAGGTACTACCTCTTATGTTGAGTTATTCAAGGCCTTTGACACTATCTCCCATTTGTGTCTCATAGTGAAGACCTCATCCCAAATGGGAATTAGGCCATACAGTACTAGATGGATAGCCAAATGGCTCAACAACAGAGCATACACTCTCAAAGTTGGGGACTGCACCTCCACCACTAGCCCACCCCCCAGTGGAATACCACAAGGATCTCTGCTGGGCCCTCAATTGCTTGGGAAATACTTCCCTGAAGCACAGATAACAGTAGACAGTCTGTGGCTTACAAAGTCTGCAGGTGATTGTTAACTGAATGCACTCATATAGAGTCCTGCAATGATGATAACATATAATAGAAGTGCTAACAAAGACTGATGATTGGTGACAAGCTCATGGACTGAACTTTAAGCATACGATGACTTTGGCACCTTTGTCAATGAAGTACCCCTGTTAATCATGATATACATATCATCCCTTCAGCTCAAACACAGTGTTGTAAGACTTAGGTTCATAGGTTTATAGGTAGGTACTAGGCTATCTGCCCGAGGGCATTTACAAGCCTAGCCAGAGTGTGTCAGCTTTCGCAGCCCCATTGATTATTTAACTGAGCCTCTGTCAAGAAGAGCCAATGAAGTGATCCCAGGGGTGTATTTTCTGTTACCCATCCACTCGTCAAGGTTTCTGTTGAAGAGTGTTAGTGAGGGGGTCTGCCTAATGTAGTTAGGAATTTTGTTGCAAAGCATGGGGAGTCTCTGTGACAGGAATCTATCCCTCCAGCATGTTCTATTTATTATTGTGGTGAGGTTTAGCTCACTAGAACGAGTGGCTCGCAGTGACATGGATTTCTTGAGGTGGAGCATGTCCATCAATTCTGAGTTGGACATGGCTTTGTAAGTCAGGCAGAGATCACCTCTGAGTAAGTGATATGCCACTGAGTACAGCCAGAGTTTTTCCAGTTGAGCTGCATAGGACATATGCTTGAGGCCAGTAATCCTCTTGGTGAGGTACTTTTGTGGTCTTTCCAGCTGTTGGAAGTGTCTTGTGAGGTACAGCCCAAATAGGGCATTGTACTCTATGATGGGTCTGATGAGTGACGAATACAGGGGCACTATAACCTCTTTATTTCTAGATGCAAACCCTTTAGTAATTAGATGGGCTACATAGAAGAATTTCCTAACTACTTTGGCAATGTGATTGTCAAAGGAGAGATTACTATCTACTTGGGACCCCAGGTTACCTATTCTGTATTAAGGGGGCTGCCACCTATGTGGTAATTCATGGGTGTTATGTTGTTTCCAAACGGGATGACTATGCATGTTTTGGCATTTAGCTTGAGACCATGACTTTGACACCAGGTGTCCGACTCAATAAGGCCCTTTTGGAGAATGTCCGTGTCAGCCAGAGAGTCAATTATGGCTCCCAGTTTGCAGTCATCGGCGAACTTGGTTAGCCATAGTCCTCCTGTGTTTGCCTGTACTTCTGAGAAGTATATGCCGAACAGTAGGGGTCCCAGGACTGAGCCTTGTGGGACACCACTTGTGACTGGTTTAGAGTCAGACCTGGAGCCCGCTATTCTTACCGTGTGAGTTCTGTCTGCAAGCCAGTTGGAAACCCATCTCATGATGTAAAGGTTTATGTTCAGGCTGGTGAGTTTTTCTATGATTCCTGAGTGGGGAATGGTGTCAAAAGCCTTGGTGAGGTCAAGGTAGGCTGTGTGAACCACCTTCCCCTCATCTATGGCCATGGAGACTGTCTCGAAGACGTCAACCAGGTTTAGTAGACATGATCTGTCCTTAACAAAGCCGAACTGGGTCAGGTCAAGTGTTTGGAGGTTCCCAATGTCTTTGTTAATGAGTTCCATGATGATGCGCTCCATAGCCTTGCAGACCAGGCTAGTCAGGCTTATGGAGCGATAGTTACCAGGGTCAGTTATGACCCCTCCTTTGTGGAGCAGAATAACCATTGCTGTGCACCATTCTATAGACACATAGCCTGTGGAGAGGCTGAGGTTGAATAGTATATTTAGGTGGGGGGGGTTAGTTAATTCTGTAGTTCGTGCAAGACGCAGCCTGGGACACCATCTGGTCCCACTGATGCTGTGCTTTTGGCTTTTGAAAGGGCTGTTTTCACCTGTGCATCTGTGATTTCCAGGACACTACACTTTTCCAATATTGTTGTGAGCTCTTTTGGGGGTGAGAGGGGGATGAAGTTTGCACTGAATCTATCTGCCAGGATGTTGGCAATATCAGTAGGTTCTGTATATTTTGTGCTATTTTGCACTACCTCAGAGCATATTTGTGAGTTGCCACTTAGATTCTTGACATAGCTAAAGAAGGCTTTGTGGTTATTTTTCAAATCCTTTGCTATTTTTCTTTCATAGTTAGCCTTGGATGATTTTATGAGGGACCTTAGTTTCTTACTGATACTGATCAGGGATGTCTTTCCTTTTTGGGATTTGCTTTTTTTCTGAACTAGTTTCCTCCTTCTATTGTATAGCCTGTTTATGGCAGGGGTCCACCAGACTGGTTTCCTTCTCTTAGGGGAGTGATTCTTGGTTTTGCTAGGGATGGCACAATACATGCATCCTTGTAGGTACTCATAGAGTGCATTTGTAAAGGTTCCTGCATCTTGGACACTGTTATCCTTTAGAGTGGGGCTGTGAAACTTACCACCTCTGTCTTAAGTAAGGTGAAGTTTACTATAGAAACGTTTTTCACTGTGGTTTCTTTGGTTGGGGGTGGTGGTGTGGTGTGGACATCCAGAGTAATTAGTTTATGGTCTGATCTAACCAGTGATGGGTTGACCTCCGGTGCGGAACACCTATCGCCCATGTTAGTGATGACCAGGTCCAATATGTTTTCACTTCTGGAAGGGGAGTTTACCAGCTGCTCCAGGGCATTTGAGGTGATAAATTCCAGGAAGCGCTGGACCTGGGAGTTTGTACTTGAGTAGTTTTCCAAGTTAACAGCAGGGTAATTGAAATCGCCCAATATCAGGGTGTTCAGTAGGACCGTCATGTTTTCCAGTGTCTCCAGAATGGCATAGTGGTGGTCCTGGGTCATGGATGGTGATCTGTAGTGGGTCACAATTTGCATTGCAGATTTGCGCGATGTTAGTTGCACATGGATGATCTCAGAGGTATCATGCTGTGCCACTAACCTGGAGGTGTAGGTATCCTTGATGAATATGGATACACCCCCTCCTTTTGTGTTTCGGTCCATGTTCTGTAGCCGAAATGTGTGGTATGAGTTGTAGCCTGGTAGTGCTGGGGTGGTCTGTGGAGCCGTGAACCAGGTTTCAGTTACTGCACAGATGTCAACATTCTCCATACTGAGGAGTGCTTCGAGCTCATGCATTTTGAGATTTAAACTCCTAACATTGAGTAGCATAACCCTCATTTTTTTATTTGTGCTGTTTAAGGAGGTGGGTTTGACTTTTGAGCCTTGCCTATAAAAGGTACTATGGGAGCAGCAAGAGCCTTGGCCAGTATTCAAAAGCCTAGGGGTGACAGGTGCAAGCTGTCTCTTGTGAAGCAACGAGGCTTGTCGAGCATGTCGTCTTAGGCTGACAGACACTGGATCCCCTTTGCATGACATAGGAAGCTTAGCCAATTGTTGAAATTGATCATTTTTTCTTTATACTGCGGTATCACTCTTGGTGAGGACAGGATGCTACTCAGGGTCAGGGTTATACCCGCCTGGGCTACATGATCAGACAGCTCTTCCATGTCTCTTTTCATGTAGTCCAGGGAGGTACGTCTCAGGTCATTCACACCAACATGAACAATGATAGAGTCATATTTATCCTTGTTCTGGAGTGACCTGAGTGCTTGTGTTATGTGGCAGAATCTGGCTCCTGACAGGCAGCTAACAGTAACCTTCTCCTTGTCCAGCCTAATGAGTGGGACATAAGTGTTAGGTATGTTATTTCGCCTTAAGGGCTGTGATTGTGTGGCACAATGATTTTGTGTTTTATGTGTTGTCTGGTTTGTGATGACAGGTGCAGTTTTTTTGGGTGTCTGCTTTGGAGGTCTCTGATGTTTTTACAGGTTTTTATTTAGAGCCTCTGAGTATGATTTTGTGTATTTATGTGTATTTTTTGCCAGTGCTGGTTTAGTATGTCTATGTGAGGCTGGAGGTGTGGTGCAAGTGTTAACCTTCTCCTCATGACTGCCTGTTCCAGTCTTGGGTGGAGAGAGCTTAGCCTCCAATTTAGCTATATAATTGCATCTCTTGCATATGTTAATGTTTTGTGGTAGGAGGAGAGGGTTGTCTATGTACATGAGGCAGTTGTAACATTGCCTCAGGATACCCAGGTTCACCAGCTGGACTGGAGAGTATACCAGAAATTGCCCTTTGGTCATGCCTGAATAGTAGTGTGAGCTGCTTAGTTGCTTGGTTGGTGAGGGGTGAATAATGAGCCTTGCCCTGCTGGGCAATCAAGTGTTGGGGTATAGTAGTGCTTGCTATTAGGTCTGAGCAAGTGCTGGACTGTAGGATGCTTTTTATATGCTTAGGTTGAGAGTTAGACTACTTTCAAGGGAAAAACTGAAGAGGAGACTTGGTGGAGCTGGGAATAATTTAGCCCTAGCTATCCAGCGCTGCTTGGATGTGTAAAACCGTGCAAATGCGATTTTTACAGCAGGGAAATGAAAGAGATAGAAATTAGCCCAAAATGGCCTAAACTACTAACTTCTGGGCTGGAACCACTCCTCCAGGGACAGATGGCTGCTCAAAGCTCCCTCTCTCACAGGTGAACAGAGAAACCTCCTTCTATCCAAGTAAGGTATGGGCAACTCAGAAACTTGTAACACAGCCCTGAATTCAGCACTAGCCTGAAAACTGGACTATACTAGCTTAGAAAGGTGGGAAACAAAAACAATTTGAAAAGGTAAGGCAAAAACAGTAAAAAATACAGTTAAAACAGCTTTAAATGATTACAGACAGTAACAAATACACTTAAAACAGCTTTAGATGACTACAAGCAATCAGAAAAGGCTTTTAAACAAATTACCCAATTAAGCAGTAAAAAAATCTCAAAATTTAGCCCTGTTCCTGTAGTCTTCAATCAGACAAGTTCTAACTGCACACTCCTGCCACTGGGGTGCAGGGGAACCTTCTCCAAAAAATAAGGCCTGGATTAGTGCTCAAGTTATACAAACAAAGCTAGATTCAGCAGGCCTGGGTCTAGTCTATGCTACAGCACACAAGGCAGACCAATTTCAGTAAGAAACCATTCAAATATGCAGGCACTATAAGCCTTTAACCAGAAATTCCCAGCTCAGAAGGGCAGAGTCCAGCCTCTCCTCCCACAAGAGTGCAGACCAAAAACCTTCTTAATATAAAATAACTGTCCTGAAACCCAAGTGCTTAAATCAGAACTAATACACTTTTAGAATAACAGACACAGAGCCTTCAATTAGCAATTCCCAATTTAGAAGGATGTAAGCTACCTGTCCTGCCACAACAGTGCAGACCACAAACCTTCTTAATGTAAAACAACTGGTCTGAAGCCCAAGTGTTTAAACCAAAAGGCTTAGAATGATAGCTACACCAAGCAGTAATAAATACAACTGGGTACATTTAAGATGATGCAAAAGCAAAATATAAAGTAATAAAGTAAGAAGAAATACAAATACAGTAAAATCAGATGAATAAAGTGCATTTTTTTTGAGTGAGCAAATGAGATGGGCCCAGGAGGAGTATCCAAATGCAAATTTACAAGAGGGGTGGGCAGTTTCAAAGCCACCAAGATTAACACCAAAACAAAAGCAGAGAGGGTGGGTGGGAAACTAACTGAAAAAACAGAGCCACAACTTCCAGCTAGATAGTATTCAGTGCAACACAAATAAATCAATTTAAATGCTGTATTATTTGAAAAAAGTACAGATAAAGATTTACTTAAATTCACGTATACGTCCGGTTGATTGCAGGTAGGTCTTAGCCAGCCAAAGTTCAGAGTCTAAGCAGAAAATAATTCAAAATGTACCACTTATATAAGGTAGATACCGAATACAAATGAAGTGAAACTACCCCCACTTATCACTGGTTATGCAGGAATTCTAACAAGCACTAAATTCTAACAAGCATTAACTGAAAAACAGAGCCACAACTTCCAGCTAGATAGTATTCAATGCAACACAAATAAATCAATTTAAATGCTGTATTATTTGAAAAAAGTGCAGATAAAGATTTACTTAAATTCACTTATACGTCCAGTTGATTGCAGGTAGGTCTTAGCCGGCCAAAGCTCAGAGTTTAAGCTGGGAACACATGTTAATAGGAATCTAAATTTTCATCACTATGTGCCCATAGTAGTAACACACACACACAATCTGCATTGCACACATTATACATATGGACATCACATCCAAGAACAGGGTAGTCATACCTTTGCTGTACTCTACCCCTATCACACCAGTAATGGAGTACAATGCTTACATCTCTCTGTACCTCACCAGACATCTGCAGCAATTGGAGAGAACACAGGGTCATGCCTGAGAGACTCTCAGGCCTTTATTGACAAATATTTAGCACTTTCATGTGTGCATAACATACACTTCTTCAGAATAAAGAAAATTCACATAACTTCAGTTTAAATAACCCACCAATAAAATCACATGACCCATCAACACACCCACACAAATCAATTCTTAAAGACATCTTTCTCAGACTTTCAAATATTATAAATATAATATACAAAAGAAAAAGGACATACCCTGTTATATCACAAATATATTGAAAATGTTATTAAAAAAATTTTATTAAAAAATACGACATATTAACTTAAATAAAGTGAGACATAAGTCTTAAAACACAAGCTATAGATAGAGACTCATTTAAACATTAGGGTGAGATAGCATTTAATTTCAGTTGCCAATGCAACTCCCTATGTTCTACCAAATCATGCCATGGCCCTTCCAGCAAATTGGTGTTGATTCGAAAAAATAAAAAAAACATGATCTGGATGTTTTTGTAAATGACTATACAAGGCATTAGTACTTCTCATATGTTTGATGTCATAAAAATGTTTGTAAATACATTCTCTAAAACTACGGATAGTCTTTCCAACATAAAAACTTGGGCATGTTTTGCATAATGCCACATATATCACTCCCATTGATTTACAGTTACAGAAAAATGTTTTTACTTTCATACCATTAATAAACACCTCATGTTTCTCTAAAATATACTGGCACAAATTGCAAGTGTCACGCTTATAAGTACCCCAAGCCCTTTCACTAATAGTAGTATACAATGTGTGATCTGATTCCAACATATTCTTAATACATTTTGCTTTACTAGTAACAGATACTGGTTTGATCCCCAAAATATCAGATATCCCTTCAAAATCTCTAAAGACAAGCCAGTTTTGGTTAATGATGTTCCAAATAAAACCATATTCTTCAGTAAAGGTGGTAATAAATGAACAATTATATTCAACATTTGATTCTCTCTGATATGCTAGAGCTTTATTGTCTACAAAGATGGGAATCACTTCCCTCTGCTGTCTCTTGTGAAGGACTTCACCCCATATTAAATCAATTAAATTGGGGGGGGGACCTTCTAGTTGTAAACATTCCTTTTAAGTTTTCACATTCCTTAAGAAACATCTCTTCACTGGAAATCATATGTGCTAACCTTATATATTGCCCCTTAATGATTCCTCTCCTTTAATGCATCAGGGGACAACTACTATATTGCAAAAGTCTATTGGAGTATGTTGCTTTTCTAAACACAGTGCTCTGTATACTTTTTTATATCATCCTTATATATTATATATGAGCCAGCTAATTAATACTTACTGTACTGTAGTGGTAAGTGAACTTTAAATAAGAGGTAGTAGAATGCAGATATTCCAAAAATCTATCTGCATCTACTTTGCTAACATCCCAAGCAATAAAAATGTCATCCAAAAACCTTGCATAAAAATGGTAGGGTGGGACATTGCCATTATTAAATATATATTGCTTTTCCCATTGAAGTAGGACTATGTTAGCAAACATTGAGGCGCAGCTTGCGCCCATAGCAACACCTTTTTTTTGTTGAAAAAATTCCCCATTCAAATGGATTAAATTATATTTCAAAACCATATCTAACAATGCATCAAGAACATTAATCTCAGTAGCACTAAAAACACCAGATTCATGAATAAAATCATGAAACATTTCTTTTCCAACATGTTGTGGAATAACATTAAATAAATTTACTATATCAGTGGTAACAAATGCTAAACTGGTACTATATTTAACCTTTTTCAATTTTTCTAAAAAATTCCCAAGAGTCTTTCATAACATGAGAGTAGCCAGACACCAATGCTTTTACTTTTTTATCTATGTATACAGCCATAGGGTGAGTGATAGACATTCTAGCACTCACAATAGGTCTCATAGGAGGGTCCCGCAAGCATTTATGTATGTTTGGGATCCCAAAAGGGGGGGAAACCAAAGGACATTTAACCTCTAAAAATTGATAGATTTTTCTAGTAATTTCTTCTTGTTCCAACATGTCTAAAAAGATAAATCTAATTCTAGAATAACATGAATTAATATATTTCAAAGATATCTGTTCATAAGAATTTTCATCCAACACGTGTTCAAACATTTATTTAAGGTAATCCCCTCTATTCGTAATCACGATCCCTCCCCCTTTATCTGACTTTATGACTAATCATTTTGATGTGCATAAGTTCTTTCAATAAGCGTTGTTCATTAATAGTCAAATGTGTTCCACACATATTAACATCATTGCCCTTAAGCAATTTTCTGAAATTAAATTCACATAATTTTTTCAAAAATTACCAAGGGTGTAGGTAACACAGGGTTAAAAACAGTGCTTCTTCTTAAAATATTACTAATATAATTATTATCGACACCATTAAACAACAATTTGAAATTAAGCTTACTCAGGTACAGTTTTAAGTCCACCATTAGAGTCTCAATTCTGGCATGTGTAGTAGGTACAGAAGTCAATTTTCTAGCAGTTCTGTGGATGCTGTTAGTACGAATTCCACCTCTCGTACCTCCCTCTGGCTCATATATAATATATAAGGATGATATGAAAAAAGTATACAGAGCACTGTGTTTAGAAAAGCAACTTACTCCAATAGTCTTTTGCACTATAGTGGTTACCACCCAATGCATCAAAAGAGAGGAATCATTAAGAGGCAATATAAGGTTAGCACGTATGATTTCCAGTGAAAAGATGTTTCTTAAGGAATGTGAAAACTTGAAAGGAATGTTTACAGCTAGAGGATACCTCCCTGATTTAGTTGATTTAATATGGGGTGAAGTCCTTCAGAATAGACAGCAGAGGGAAGTGATTCCCATCTTGGTAGACAATAAAGCTCTAGCATATCAGAGAAAATCAAATGTTGAATATAATTGTTCATTTATTACCACCTTTACTGAGGAATATGGTTTTATTCAGAACATCATTAACCAAAACTGGCTTGTCTTTAGAACTTTTGAAGGGATATCTGATATTTTGGGGATCAAACCAGTATTTGTTACTAGAAAGGGTAAATGTATTAAGAATATGTTGGAATCAGATGACACATTGTATACTACTATTAGTGAAAGGGCTTGGGGTACCTATAAGTTTAGCACTTGCAATTTATGCCAGTATATTTTAGAGAAACATGAGGTGTTTATTAATTGTATGAAAGTAAAAACACATTTTTTCTGTAACTGTAAATCAATTGGACTGATATATGTGGCATTATGTAAAATGTGCCCAAGTTTTTATGTTGGAAAGACTATCCATAGTTTTAGAGAACGTATTTACGAACACATTTATGACATCAAACATATGAGAGCTACTAATGCCTTGTATAGTCATTTACAAAAACATCCAGATCATGTTTTTTTATTTTTTCAAATCGACACCATACATCGGAATTTTCTGGGAGGGCCATGGTAGAACATAGGGTAGAACATAGGGAGTTGCATTGGCAACTGAAATTAAATGCCACCTCACCCCCAGGTTTAAACAAGTCTTTATCTATAGCTTGTGTTTTAAGGCTTATGTCTCACTATATTTAAGTTAATATGTCGTATTTTATTAATAACATTTTTTAATAACATTTTCAATGTATTTGTCATATAATAGGGTATGTCTTTTTTCTTTTGTATATTATATTTATAATATTTGAAAGTCTGAGAAAGATGTCTTTAAGAATTGATTTGTATGGGTGTGTTGAGGGGTCATGTGATTTTATTGGTGGTTTATTAAACTGAATTTTTGTGAACGTTCTTTATTTTGAAGAAGTGTATGTTATACGCACACAAAAGTGTTACATTTTTGTGAATAAAGCAGTGGTCAAATGGTTTTGGTCATTTTCCTGTTTGAATTCCAGCAGTTGGTTTGGTTTTGCCTATTTTTGTCTTGTTCTGCCTTGGTTCTTGGTTCTACGTCTTCTGTGGAAAATCCAAATGTGAATGGGGCCAGACCAATTTCTAACCTGGAAGACCTCCAGAGAAGTGTTGGGTAGCTTACTTTGTTGGTACAAGAGCTTATGTAATGGTCCAGTGGACCAGTAGCTGCTTCTTCGACTGCTACAGAATACCATCGCACACCTGCCTGTTTAAAGAACCTTTCCCTTCATTTATCGGTGAATTCTGATAACGAACGGACAGTAAACATTATTTTAAACAACTGGTTGCATTTCACTATTCAGTTGCAGCATGTAAGTAGTGAAACAGGCTCATATAGTAACACTTTAGCTTTGAAAAGGTGTTGCGTAAATGTCACAAATTACATGTAGAAAATGCTTTTTTATCTGAATGCATTCACACTGAGAGAATCCCTAGGGGGCTTAGACTGTGGAAATACCCAAATGGGTTACTGGCTGGTTCCCCTTTATATTTGGACTTGATTGAACTGTTTAATAAACAAGGTGTGGAGCTTTTGAAATTATTCAGAAAGCACAACCACATTGAAATAGACAATCTTATGAAAGAAGCTGAAGGGCTGGACAATAAAATCAAAAAGGATGTGCTATTTTCTGCACAAGGGGCACAATTTACTGCAGTTTTCAGCAGAATAGACAATCCCCTGGATTCAGCAAGATGTGCATAGTATGCAGGAACAGTGCAGGAGCACCTGGAGGCAA
Source organism: Protopterus annectens (assembly GCF_019279795.1). Lineage (NCBI taxonomy): Eukaryota > Metazoa > Chordata > Ceratodontiformes > Protopteridae > Protopterus > Protopterus annectens. The sequence goes on along the minus strand of NC_056731.1, from coordinate 1,798,952,473 downwards.
TATGGCCATCGTGCAATCCAGGAATTAGCTGCAGGGATGTGCATGAGCGTTCCTGCGTTATTCCTGCACGGACTCAGCTCCTGTATGCAAATTACCCCATTTGCAGGTGAAAACCATGCAAATGAAGTGAATATGTGATCCAGGAAGCTGTCAGCTGGCCATGCAGGACTAGTGTAGTGTGCAGAAATGTACTTGGTTAGTAACCGAATACGTTTCTGCAAACGACAAAATGGAGCCATGACAGCTCCAAATAAAGTGTGTATGTTATGTGGAAACCATGCCAGTGGCCAACTATATGGCCATTGGCATGGAAAACAGTTGCAAAAATAAAAAAATAACTTTTATTTTTTTTTTTTAGCAGATTTTGGCTGTTTAAGCATAGGGCAGCAGCTCACAAATGGGATTGAGGCACAAATAAAAAAAAATTACCTGAAATAAGCATTCTAACCAAAATCACTATTTTGCCATTATACTCAATGGCAGACAGAAGACAACATGGCCAGTGAATAGTGGTTGCTAAGGGGAGAGGCTCAGTGTGGGACCTGTAACTATGCATTAGCAGGCAATCCTATGCAAATGAGGGGATTGATACTGAATCCCAGATTTCCCATCAATGCTAGTCAGCCACCCAACAGTGTAAGTGCAGGAATAGCATGGTCCAAGCCTAAGAGTTAGCTGACATCATAGGGTGTTGTGTCAGGTATACTATAAGCATATTGGAGCCCTGTGGCTCAGGTTTGCCCATAGCTTAGCAGAGCTAAGCAAGGGTGTGTGTCAGAGGCAACCTAGCACTCTTTACATTGCCTTAGCGGGTGAGCACGCCGCGCACCGGGTTTTAAAGGAAAAAAAAATTAAACCAGGAAATAGCAGCTCTGTGCACATTTCAGCATGGTGCACCCCTGGGCTTAAACAAGAAGGCAATGGGAAGGGAAAACAGCAGTAGGAAGGTAATCAAGGAGAACTAGCATAGCTGGCAGGTGAAATGTATCAGAATCAGCCAATTACACAGGCAGCAGCCCAGAACACTACTATCAACTATGTAAATACCATTCCCTCGGGTTTTTCCCACATACTCTACACCACCGGTCTCTACAAGTGGGGAAATTTTAATAAACAAAAAACAAAAAAATGATAGGGGTTGCAGTAGCTATCATACATCGACATGTTGAAGAGGCTGAGGGTGGTGAGGATGAGAATGCTGTCGACCAACCCACAGTGAGGAGATGGAGAAGAGTGTACAGACCCAGGGTAACCTACCAGAGGCTACATGAGCTTGAGATAGTTGAGCGCTATAGGGTGGATGGGACCTCCTACAGCAAATTGTTGAGCTGTGCTGGCCACACCTGACACACAACACTAACAGAGGGGAACCCATCCCAGTGGATGCCAAGGTATGTGTAGGACTAAGAACACTATCCACAGGTACATTCCAAAGGCCAACTGGGGATATCATGGGGATCTCATAGGCATCAGCATCCAGGGTACTCCATCAGTTCCTGGATGCCATGTCAGCACATGCTGGTGAGCACGTATATTTCCCCAATACCCATGAGGTGTTGGCCAGCAATATGTGTCTCTTCCACCAAATAGCAGAATACCCTGAGGTAGTGGGTGCTATAGACTGCACGCACATATACATCAAAGCACCACCCACTCAGCAGGGTAGGGTCTACATCAACTGCCAGGTCGTGTGTGATGCCCAGGGCATTATAATGAATGTGTGTGCTGACTGCCCTGGAAGATATTACGACTCCCACATCTGGCATCTGACGCAGCTGTACCAGAGATGTGCCAATGAGGACTTCCCTAACAGTCACCTAGTTGGGGATGCTGGTTATGCACTGGAGCCATGGCTGATGACACCCATCAGAAATGCACACACACTCGAACAAGAACTCCATAATGAGGCACTCGCACAGGCCAGAATTATAATGGAGCATGTGTTTGGGATGCTCAAGTCACGGTTCTGGTGCCTGGACACATCCGGTGGAGCCTTGCAGTACTCACCAGCTACACATATTCAAATTGTCATCCTATGTGCCATGCTACACAATATCATCTTGCGGAAACAGCTGCAGCAGGAACAGCAAGGGGGATGGCCACACAGCCCCCCACTATTGCCAAGGCCTGCGCAGGCACAGAGCAACTTGGAGGAGGACCAACCTGGGCTTGCCCCAGTACGCAGAAGGAGGTGTGCCCAGTATGCCCTGGCCTTGGCAAAGAGGCAACACATAGCACATACACTGACACAGTAGGGACCCAGGGGATGACACCTCTCTCTGACTCACACATATAGTAAAAGGGATGCCAAACATGACACTACCTGTGCTCAACCATGTATAGGGAGTGTACTGTGTGCATCTGACATAGGCAGCCCTCCAGCACCATCCTCAATACTGACACAGCCACATGGTACGTCACTCTTCCTACCAATTGCTGAATGGAGTAGTATGCATTGTTACTTGTATCTATGGTATGGATGTGAGCATGCAAGTGAATCGGGTGGCTGAATGGGATGCCAGCAGATAGTAGACACCTACAGTGGCAGCATGAGATCTGTAACAAATACTGGTGTCACCATAGTAGCCAGTACAACTGCAGGAAATGGGCTGGGCCACATGTGTGTCCATATGACACACACATGCCAGTCAGGGAGGCTCACATACCCAATAACATTTTCAGTCAGCAGGACAGGTGTAGACAAACACAAACAAAGGTTGTGCTAAGGCCTCTGAATGATGGCTATGGGTAACATTCCCCCAGGTCTACACAGACAGACTACAACAGGTCAGGCAGTGGGATGTTAGTTCTGAAGGGTAAGAAGTCAGAAAATGATATGTAGGTCACTCAAACTTAAGACCTGTAGTACACTGATATGCCTCTAGTCAGCCTGATAGGTTAGAATACAGAATGAAACGGAGTACCTGACATACCAATACAGTCATAGCAAATGTGTACAAGTGTCAAGTGTGCCCCCCAAGCCTATGCAGAAGTGTAGTAACAGTCTGGTGTGCCCCCCAATCTGATGTAGACATGTAGTAACAGTCAGGAATGCCCCCCATTCCTATGTAGACATGTAGTGACACACAGGTGTGCCCCCCCACAATCCTACGTAGAAATGTAGTAACAGTCAGGTGTGCCCCCATTCTATGTAGACATGTAGTAACACACAGGCGTGCCCCCCAATCCTATGTAGAAATGTAGTAACAGTCTGGTGTGCCCTCCTCAATCCAATGTAGAAACATAGTAACAATCAGGTGTGCCCCCCGCAATCCTATGTAGAAATGTAGTAGCAGTCAGGTGTGCCCCCCATTCCTATGTAGACACATAGTGACACACAGGTGTGACCCCCACAATCCTATGTTGAAATGTAGTAATAGTCAGGTGTGCCCCCCATTCCTATGTAGACATGTACTGACACACAGCTGTGCTCCCCAGAATCCTATGTAGAAATCAGGTAACAGTCAGGTGTGCCCCCCTTTCCTATGTAGACACATAGTGACACACTGGTGTGCCCCCCCAATCCTATGTAGAAATGTAGTAACAGGCAGGTGTGCCCCCCAAATCATATGTAGACATGTTGTAACATACAGGTGTGCCCCCACCAATCCTATGTAGAAATGTAGTAGCATGTATGTATAGGTATAATACCAGTGGAGCACAGATTATCTGAGCTGGCCAAGGTAGCAGGATAGATTGTAGCATGTGTACAATATGCAGGTCTGTGTGTGTTAGGTTGGTGTGTGTTTTATATTGTGTGAGAGTGGTCAGTATGTATGCATGGTGAGGTTTGTCCTGGTGGCCATTGCCCAGTACTGCCGATGACCGGGCCAAGTCCTCACAGCTGGAGTGCCAAACACAATGCTTCCCAGTATAACACATTCTAGCAGTAAGCCATTGTAAATGTTTGGAAGTAATTGGTATCACCATCTGAAAGATGGACATGGCATGACTGCTGGGCCAGATATACATGTGCAGTACACAGGGGGAAGTATCTCAGGCAGACAGTGTATAATGTGTAACCATTAAATTGACACACCCTTGGAATTGTACATACAGGTTTGCAGCATATTATCTGGGCTTGTAGTAGGGAATACCAATGTCATCTGGCCAAACACTCGCAGACCACAAAGGACATAGGAATGATATATTGAAAAGCAGCTGATGTCCCTGCACAAGCCAGCATAAGTGGAATGTCCCATGTGTATCTGTGAGTCAGATGCAAATAGTGTCCATAGTACACATGCACCCAGCTCACCCAACCACCACCCACAGCTACCTCTCCGGTCTTATCCCTACTATTGGGAATGAGTACAATATTACCCCCACCTGTGTATGGCAATAGTGAAAGAATGCAGCATGCAGTGCAGGTGTCCCATGCAGGTGTGTCCCTAGTTGTAAGCAGCACCATGCCAGCATTGACACCACTGGATCAATACTGACAGAAAGTATTGGCATGAACACCTAGCACACCTACCCTGTCACCCCAGGGGAATATACTGTATGGCAGTCTGGGACTATAGGACTGACAGAATGCAATGGCCTGCTACAGCTGGCCTGCATCACTACCAAATGGCCTACAGTCCTATGCCAAAGGTCTGTGTCTCACCTGTACTGCCAATGTATGTTATGTCATGGACTCCCAAAAAACAACATAACACAGTTCACTGAACCCATGTGCAAGACCATGTGGACAAACTGCAGTAACATGTCCATCATGTCCTACTGCATGAACTGTGGACCAACACCAATATACTGCTGTGATGAGGTGATAACTATAGGGAAAGTATCAGAGAATGTTTGCATAATGTATGGAAGAGGATAGAATAATAGAGAGGGGTGGGAGCATGGGCAGCATGGAGTGTGCAAACTGTGCAATACAGCCATGTGCACATACTATTCCTGGCTGCAAACACAAGAATAGGTGGCTACAAACCTGCTCGTAAACCACAATAGTGGTAATGTCCTGACTTATAACCCCTGCCTCTGAGTAACCTGTGTGAATCTGTGCAGCTGTGAGGTATTGCCACAACAAGATAAGGCTATACTGTCACGTTGATGGATGTACAAGTATGGGATCCTCTGCTATCACTGTACCAAGGTGCTAAACCAGTTACACAGACCTAGCAGCAAGTGCCTGCAGCTCCCCCTCCAGAATGGCATGAGTTTGCAAGAATATGTAGGCATTTGACCACAATACTGGACACAGCTACATTCACCCTGTGTTCCCCAGGACATCACTGTGAGCAAATATGTCTACCTGACAGTACGTGATGACATAAAACATCACAGTGTATAACAGTACACATGTCTGAATATCTCTGCTAACACCAGGACCAATTAGCAGAAGCAGCACAGACACAATTACTTACAGTACCACACTATCCCTGGCCCATTTTGACCCCATATGGTCAACTGATCTACAGATATCCTGCAGAAACAGTTTGCTAGCTGTAGGTGTAGAACACAAAAGCCTGCACTGGAGTATAATCTACCTGGAATGGATTCACACAGTCAATACCGAAGTTCATACTGGGCATGCTCCCACACTTAGAGAAATAAAGGCAATGTCAGACAACAAAATACTGAAAGATCATACTGGGCATGCTCACACACTTAAAGAAATGAAGTCCATGTCTGGCAACAACAGTGGACCATACATATCTGACAGTTGCAGATGTTAGTGCATGCACTCCTCAGTATGCACCAGTCATGCTTTGCACACACACATTGGATAGGAATACACACATATATCCATGGACAACACACTATAATATGCCAAACGTACACATACATAGATGTGTGGATAACAGTGACAAAGAGCCTTCCATCATGAGGCCTGTCCCACCCAGCTAACAGCCAAATGGCTACAACCACATGATGAGTAAATGTCACTCACTTTAGACATTTGACTATGGAATCCCTCAGCATTATAGACTCTGTGGTGCTAGTGCTAACTGTGCAACATGACAGTACAAGGCAGTAGTCATCTAGCAGTCGTATGCACATACCTGTGAAATATAAACCTGTGTGTGCCTGAGTGTGGTGTATCTGCTTCTAGATGAATGGGTGGCCCATGCACACACACCACCCTCCCAATTGCCCTATTATGGCAAGCCTGCTGATGTCAGTCACTTTGAAGTACACCTTTGAGGAAGAAGTAGCCCAGTAATGTTTGTGGTGTGTCCTATAACTGCATAATGGTGTTGTGCAATAAACTCATTAGGTAGAAGTTTTAATCCCAGCTGCAGCAACTGTGTGTGTGTGTGTGTGTGTTTGTGTCGGGATCAATGCTTTTTAGGCTAGTCACACTCACTACAATTCAAATGCCCTACTTTGGCATGCCTGCTGATGTCATTCACTTTGAAATACACCTTTGTTTAAGAAGTAACCCAGTAATCTCTGTGGAGTGTCCTATAACTGTGTAATGCTGTAATGTGATAAACTATTTATGCAGGAGTTCTATTCCCAGACATGACAAGTTTGATTACATGTGTGTTAGTTTGTCTGTGTAGGGAACAATGCTTTTGAGGCCATTCACAGTCAATACACCCTCCATTACCCTTCTTTGGCAAGCCCGCTGTTGTCATTCATTTTGAAATACACTTTTGGGGAAGAAGTAGTCCAGTAATCACTGTGGTGTGTCCTATAACAGCATAATGCTGTAGAGTGATATAGTAGTTTGGCAGGAGTTCTATTCCCAAAATGGTAAGTGTGGATGTTTGTTTGCCTGTGTAGGGTGCAATGCTTTTGAGGCCATTTACAGTCAATACAACCTCCATTTCCCTACTTTGGCAAGCCTGCTGCCATTCCCTTTGAAATATGCCTCTGGGGAAGGAGTAGCCCAGTAATCTCCGTGGCGTATCCTATAATTGAGTAATGCTATAGTGTGATAACCTAGTTAGGTAGGAGTTCCAATCCCAAACATGGCAACTGTGAGACTTGGAGAGTGTGTTTATCTGTCTGTGGTTGTCATTTGTATCCTGTGTGGAGGTGGCTGTGAGTGTGTAACAACTGGACTCATTGTGTAGTGGGTTTTGCAAATTTCTTATATGGTGGGCCTATTATATGTCACAACGTCCGCCTTACAAGGATAACAGATGTCAAACAGCCGAGAGGCTGGGGTTGCCAATCTCCATACCCCTACATATGACATCAAGGCCTGGCGAACAACCTAGGCAACCCTTGTATTACCCAGAGAACTCTCTCAAGCCATGTCTCATACACAAACACACTCGCCTAGGCAACAACCGATTTGTTGGTAGTACCCTGCATATTGCCTACAGATAGTAACCATGGTGTGATTGCACTGGACTACAGAGGGCATGGTACCCTGTCCCTAACTACAATAGGCACATATATGCAGACAATGTGCCTTCACTATGTTCCCCACTGGATGCCTGCAACAACTGCCATCATATGTGACCCACAAAGGACATACCATGCCTTAAACACATACCCTGTATGGACAGATGCCACTGACACCAGGGAATACCTGTATCATGCTATCAATGTAGGCACTGGGTTGACCTGGTGTCCATTACCAGTTACTGCCACATGAGACTAGGACGGACATATCTGATGATAACAATCGTGTGCACAACATGGGCCAGACACCCCAGTACAGTTCTACATGTCACTGAACATGCATGTGTGATGTGTGCACATTCCAGACACCATCCATGTCAAAGACTATAGAACACATACATGGCAAGCATTGCACAGCATTGGCAAAACACAATAGTAAACCAGATGACTGGATGGTCAATACCCACCCATGTGAGCCAATCCAGACACTACATCCCTGAGCCACACTGCAGACCATTATCATGTGGCCTAATGCCAAGGTATACCCTTCATCTAGCTTTGTACAGCCTTCTGGCACAATCAACCACTACACACTTGTGAAGCAATGCACCCATGCATGTCAGTACTGGCACCTTGTGTCTGTGTGCATGTGGAATACAATGCTTTCTACCCTATTCACACTCACTAAAACTCCCATTGGCCTAGTGAAGCATGCTGTCTATGTCAGACACCTTCACATACCCTTTGTCCATGTATCATCCAGATAACCCCTGTGTTGCATGTGATACTTATGTATTACTGTATTGTGGCAACTACCTAGTTAGGAAGTCTATTCCTGACCCTGCCAACTGTGTTAATGTGTATGAGTCCCTGAGAGAGTGTTGCTGTGTTGATGTTGACACCTGTATATGTGGGCAAGCATGTGTACTACACCGACCTTATCACTGTTGCAGATGTCACTCACCATCAGATATACCTTTGGACAACTCCCCAGCATATAAGCTATGTGGCACATGCAATAACTGTATAGACCTGTAAAAGCAACGCATAGTAAGTCAGGGCTTTGAAGCCCCGTATGGGTAAATATGTGACACAGACATGTTTGGGTTTTACTCTCCCACCCCCTCCCTGACTGACTTTGTCTTTCTCTGTCTCTCTCACTCCTTCTCTGGTGGATGTGGAGAAGTACACCTGCTTTGCTTAGGCAACAGCTTGAGTTTTGTCAGTGATGCTTATGATCAGCTGATGGCCTCTGCATGAATTGCAGGTCCCCTCTAGCTGACTGCATGTAGAACAGCTGTGGTAACATTCCCATAGCCAATAGAATGGAAACATACTCCAATTTCTAGGAACATCATGTGGGTGTTTGGCCTTTTCATTCACTGTGAGCAGGACCACATTTTGGTCTTTGGCAAATAGCATCACAGATGGTATTGGGATTTACCTCTAACAACATACACCGTGGAGACAGGCCAGCAAACAGGAAGGGGATGTGCCAGACATGACTGCAGAATGTAAGTGTTGCTCTTCTGCATTTGGAGTAATGTTGGTGTAACAGGGTGTGCATGGATATGGCTGGTCTACATGATTTAATACCTGTCATGACAGTGTTATGTGTTTGAGGAAACTCCCACCTGAAGGGTTATCTGCAGACTGGGCAGTGTGTGGATTCTAATGTTTCTTGTGTTACTCACAGATCACCTATCTTAGAACTGCAGAAGCATAGTCTGAGGATTGCAGTCAGTACATGGTGACAGCCATGAGAGTTACTGACTTCATATCCCTCATAGGACATATGTCACAACAAACCCTGGTACGACAGTAAATGTATGAGGGTATCACAGCAACATGCCAATATTGGCCCAGTGTTTGTGGCTCCAGCCACAAGTCTGTCAACCTTTGTACATATGTCATGCAGTAAGAGGTGCATATGTTCTGTACACCATTCTTTATTGACATCTTACCTGATAACAAGTCATTCAGATATCAGACTGCTAGACATGTTCTGTATAGTAGGGGTTATTTCTGAGAACATAACCTGGGCATTCTGCGGTTGTGTGTACAGTACTGGGGTCTGTGTACTTATGGTGATTGTCAACAGTATCTGTATTGCGCATATGTACCTTGGCCTGTGCACAGACTGTGGTAGATGCCATTGTTCTTGGTCCTGTTCTATCTAATGTTACATGCTGCTCCAGTGTATGGTACCCTATTGGCTCACCTGTCTGTAGGGCCAAAAACACACATGTCCCATACGACAGACAGGCATCAGACCGCACTGTGTCGTGACCTGGTTTATGTAGGGTTAGTGTGTGAGTGGCACATATGAGGATGGTGTTTATCCGACAGTCCATATAGTGTCATATTAAGCTTGTGTACAATATGTGGTTGTGGCTGTGTTCATAATGGTTGTGGGTATGCACTTTCTCACAGGTGTCTGTTACTCTGTGCTGTAACATGCATGTAGAGCCTGCTATATTTGCAGGTACATGTATATTCCCCCATACAAAATCTAGTCCAGTGTTGTGGCAGTCTGCCTGTAGTTTGCACAGTGCTTTGTTACATGCCTGGCAGCTGAGTGTAATTATCCAGTGTGCTGTTATGTTCAGATATTTGCAAGACACACTGCTGCCAGGCCACCATAACTCTTGTGTATTTCTGACAAAGCAGTGGGATTCTGTACAGATGTATTTCACTAACTACTGGGTAGTATGTGGCCATGTGACCTCTGCACCACCAGGTATTATGTGTCAGGAGAGACTGGCGTGAGTGAATGCATAAACTGTGTGGGCATATGTAGCCCAGTATTTATGTGATATACCCATGTACATGGCTGTTAACATCCACATTGTCAGGCATGGTCCACATGTCTCGCATGAAAGGGATCTGTGTACACCTCTGGACTGACCCCAGAGTGCCAGACTGTACAAGTATATTGGTCATCTCTGCTGTAGTCCACAGGATCATTACTGTGCTAGCAGTGGTACTGTACTATGATGTTCTTAGGGTGTCTGTCAGTAACCAATGGCATATATGTCAAAAGCAGATGTGACCTCCCACACACGACATGTCAGTTAAGACAACCCCGGTTACAGTAGCAACAGTCTACATATATACCTGCAATACATACATGACATCCCCTTGCATGAAGAGGTTGGGACTATTGGTACTGAGGTAGGACTCCACTCCATGTTCCGGACATATGGTAAACATATATGTGTGTAGATATATATATATATATATATATATATATATATATATATATATATATATATATATATATATATATATATATATATATATATATATATATATATATATATAGCTCTATATATATATATATATATATATATATATATATATATATATATATTTAGTAGATGTATACATATATATATATATATATATATATATATAGATAGATATACACACACTTATACAAACTCAAATATATACACATACACAGCTATATATGTCTACACATATACAGATATATAGATATATATGCACATATAGTTATGGATATCTACATATATATTGACATAAATAGGTATATCTGATTAGATATATATGCACATATAGTTATAGATAGCTACATATATATCGACATAAATAGGTATATTTGTACACATAGGATGTGCATATATATATATATATATATATATATATATATATATATATATATATGCAGAGAGATCTAAAATGGCCATATATATGATGCACTATATAGATGTGTAGAAACACATATATATGTGTATGTACATGTAGACATATATCTACATATGTATATGTATATATCCATATTCTTGTTATGTGTAAACATTACGGTTGTGTATACCTTTCCAGATGTATCACACTGTATGTATCTGATATGTATATATTTAGATATAACAACCTATGTAATGCAACAGCAATATCATTAACAAATACTACACAATTGTGGAAGTCAAAGCAATTGTTCAATACTATTCAATATGTATAGTGACAGATGTATTGGAAAAACAAGAGCTGTCATCACAACTGTCATGGCGTAGTGGTTAACTGTTGTGATTATAGTGTACAGGGTCCTGGGTTCAAGACTGCAAGGGCTGTGTATTTTGTTGCTGGGCAGAACAAGGGCTGTTGGATACAGATTGGTTAAGGCAGTTTTGAGCAGCTTTAAGCGTGTTTGCGTGGGTTTATGCAAAGCTAAATGGTGCTTACATACTGTTACACGTAAGGGTGCTTACACCATGTACGCTTTGCTTACCAGTGCGAAATGTGCTCAGCTGTTATATTGCAGCAATGCTGACACTTGCTAAGTATGGCTCAGCCCTGGTAACCAGTGCTCACATCCCAGTCTGATAACATAGCAGGGTAATGACATTTGTAATAAGTGTATGTAATTATATGTACAAAACATGCATCTATGTGCTGTCATTACAGTAGCAAGGGGTGTGAGTGTCATGTCTGGGACATTCAAGTATATAAGACCTGTACTTCACTCTTATCCATGTGAATGTGTTACATACAAGGGTAGTAACCCAGGTTACAAGTTGTCACACTGGCATGTAGTGTATCATGGCGTTACTATGGAACTTTGTTACATTTCGGTCACTGAGGAGCTTTTCTCCCTGGATCTCTGTTGAAAATGCGCCAAAAGCTCTGTCAAACTAACACGGTTAACAAATGTAAAATAAATAAATACATAAATAAATACATCTATCTAAATACATGTTTAAATACATTTCCTGTACTGTTGAATGACTGTGCTGGATGATATGTTTGCGAAAACATCAGGATTATGTGTATCTAACATGGCTTAGTGGTAAATCACTTTGGCTATGGTATGCAGGGTCCTGAGTTCTAGCCTTGCAGAGGCTGGTTATTTTGTTGCTGGGCAGAACAAGGGCTGTTGGATACAGAGTGATTAAGGCACTTTTAAGTAGTTGTAAGTGGGTTTGCGTGGGTTTTTGCGGAGGTAAGCACTGCTCACCACTGGTTACAGTTTCTTATACTGATTTAGCTTCTCAGTTGCTTAACCTGTGTAGGCATTGCTTAGCCTCGGGTAAACAAGCTTAAACCCACTTACTGTTGCTTAAAAGTGCTTACTCCTGCTTACCCCCACACTAATTTCTTTAAAAGAAATGAAAAAGGTTTGATAGGAAAGTGCTGAAAAAGAGGCAAAAAGAGGGAGAGACAGTAGGGAAAATAGCTAAGGATATGCAGGAAGCGTGTAGGGAAGGTCCATAGCTGCCCATTTCTTCTAGAGCAACAGCTGTGCATATACACTGAAATTGGAGATAGATTTGGACACTCATACCCCTGAGAGAGGGGCGAGGACAGCAATAATATGTTGTTAAGCCAATTAGACCAGATTCTGTATCCAGTGGACACGTGAAAAATGTACAGCTATGTTCGGGGCAAGATATTTTTTGGGAACAGATTGTCCTTTTTTATTTTTTTCAGGTGAGAGTGGGATGCTGGGGAGGGATAGTGGGTATATTTGGAGAGGTAGGTTGGGTAGATTACCAGACAAGACAAATAAGGCGCATACAGGGGCAGTATATGACACATTTGGGGGGTAAACACCTTGATGGGGAGGGGTGCTTGTAAATCGGAAGCTCATGAGCCCCCTAGTGGAAACAATGGGACTGAGGTCCCCACCCACGGGCAGATACCACTGCACCTTCACAGCCCCAGAGGTGGCTGTGCTGGGGGCTCAGTAGGAGGGCCAGGCTGACCCTCTAGTTGTGACACACAGCTCTCAAGCTGGCGTAGCAGATCTCCGAACTCCCTGCAGAAATCTCTACACACAACGACATGGTCCTGACGACGGATGACAGGTTCCTGTCCATGTCCGCTCCCAGGGGGACAAGCCCCATCCCCTGAGGTGGTTTTTCATGAAGGTGGTGCAGGACTAATGGATGAGGAGGTCCCTGTTTGAGCCCCAGACGTGCTGGTGCCCGGTGCCACGGCCAACTGAGGTGAGACAAGTGGGTCTGCCACGACCGGCCTTCCCAAACATGCTGTGTTTAAATTTTAGTAACATATGTGGGTTAGAAATAGTCAACACATTCCAGGATTAGGTATAACAGCATGCATAGATATTCCCATTAACCCAAACACCAGATATGGAACAGTTGCATAGCAAACAGAACACATGCATATATGGGACCACAGTGGTCATTACAACAGCATGCAGGTACATTGATGGCAGCATGCCACCAATGTGGGAGTATTTCAACATGGCACATGCATAGAAACAAATGTAAATAATTATCAAACAATAGGACATATGTCCCAGCAGTAGAGTTAATTCAGCACATACCGATTGAGTTGTGTATTTAGTTTATTGTTGCAGATATGGTGGGGGGGGAAGATATCAATTAACAACTAGTATATTCCTGTAGTTCTCATTACTTTCATAGTCAGTGCTGTGATCTGTACCTTACAGGTACTAGTACACTACCTTATTGCCTTAGTTTGGACAGTGGTATGGCTGTCAACAATTATATACATTAACTTAGTTTTACCTGCAGTATACACCTCTTACTTGGTATACCTGTGTAGGTATTGTTTGTTAACACTACCTAACTGTTTCTACACATACACCCAGATTCCAGGTTGATGTTATGCACATACCTGTCCATCTCTTATTGCACACACTTTGGGCATGTCTTCACCACATTCAGGTGAACCGGGACATATTTAAACTATTGCCCTCTTAAACCTTTAGTGAATTGTACAATGACAGGTTTGTTTTATTTGACATTTTCCAAATATGCACAGGTCTGGCAGTCAGTTATATAACATGAAACGCTGGTTACATGTCAGAAATTAGTACACTGAAATGGCAGGGGGACAGGGCAACAACTAGAAGATATGGGCTAATTAACTGGACATTTTGGACAATTTTGTACACTTGTGGGGTATGATTCTGCATACAGCTTACTACCACCCCCAGGATTCGAACCATGGCTGTGTATGCTAAAAATCAAGCACCGTCCATCACAGTTGAGTGTGCTATATAGATATTTCTGTGTATTCTTTGTCTGATTTCTGTCTATAATTCTTCTGTGGTTTTACATTCTGACCTTGTAATTACAGCACACTTATACAGGATTTCCTAGACAGTTTTATTAAGTAGTACAGTGTGGGTGGCAGTGATGAGTAATACCTTATTATTCAGAGCAACTGCGACAATAACAATGCCATACAATACCAGAGTAAACAGTACCAGTACAGGATATCAATCTTTTATTTCTAGGCACAGTGTTTGTATCTGACAGACCTGTGGGAGCAATGTTTGTTAGCACTACCTGAACGTTGCCACACAAATTACCAGTTTCCACATTAGTATTATGCGCATAAGTCTCACTCTGTTACTGTACACACTCTGGTCACAGCTTGACAACATGGGGGTGGAGATGAGACATACTTGGCTAATTACGCCCATAACATTTTGGGGAGTCACTAGATTGACAGGTTTTTTCTTATAGATGTCTGACAATCAGTTGTATGTCTTGTTTGCTGCCTAAACATCTGGGATCATCCCACTGATTTGCCAGGGGGACAAGGTGAGAGGCAGCAGATATGGGCCGATTTACTGGACATTTTGGACATATCTGTACAGTTGTGAGGTATGATTCTGCATACAGCCTACTACCACTCCTAGGATTTGAACCATGGCTGTGTGTGCAAAACATGCAACAATTCACATCACAGTTGAGTGTACTATTTAGATTGTGTTGGCTGTCTTTTCACTGTTTCCTAAGTCTCTCTCAGTTGAACTATATGACCTCTTGGGATTACAACAGTCATATACAGACATTCCCACACATTTTATTTATGTAGCACAGTGTGGGTAACAGTGCTTAATACAACAGTACTATTAAGTGATTGCAACTCTACATTACCATATGATATCAGAGTAAACACATGCAGTCCAGCAGTTAGACCTTTATTGCCAGGCTATTATGCTTTTATTTACATACACCCTATATGAGACTCTTCCTGCCCTATTCTCTGGTGTATGCAGTACATGCCTTAAACAATACAGGTTTTATACAGGCAAATAACTTACTACTACTTTTAGATTTATTTCCTATGACAGTACATGTAAGAGTATTACTAACCTGCTTTGCACCACAACCACTGCAGACTACAGGCATGGGCTTATTGGTTTGCAGCCCGCTCACCTGCCACTATGAAGGACATAAGAGGAATATTTAGCCATACTTATCCATAATATACATGAGATGGCAATTTAAACAGGTAGTGGACTGATACTTACACACAGCAGGGACATCCCCTGTCCTCCTAGCCTCTTAGATCCATTGATCCAAGAGATCCCCCTTTCTTTGCTTCAGGTCAGCATAGTGATGCCTGACCTGCTCACCAGTTCAGGGTATGCCAGTGGCACTGGTGATATCATGGGTGAGATGGTTCCAGGCTTCTGCTTTGTATTGGGAACCCTGGTACTGGCCCTGCAGCAATTTTTGGCCATGGTCTTTCACAAGGAGTCCTGCCATGACTCTGAACTCCTGGATGCCCCAGTGCTGCATCCAAAAGTGCATACCCTCTGCCATTCCAGACATAGTGCCTACAGGGGGAAGCTACAACCAGTTATGATATGTATTTCTACCTGTTGGGTTTAAATAGAGCTGGTTTCCCACACTTTGCCATGATTAGAAGGTTTTGAAAATGCTAAGCTATGAGCAAACCTGCTTACCTAAGGTTGGCATTGCTTAAAGGGGTATACTAATTGGCAGACTAAGTTAGCTGGCCTATACATTGCTTACACCTACTAAGCTGGGCTGTGCAATGCTTAGCGTTTCTTAATATTTAATTTGCATTATATTTGCATTTTGGCATTGATTTATTATTCATTACATGTTATATATGTGTTTAGTATCCATGATTCATGTGTACGTACACTGTATAGGGTCCTTGTGTTTATTAGGGGATTTCAACACGTTATTACAATGACACCTCACATCTGGGCTTAATGCAGTACTCCAGTTCACATATTTATGTTATGTAGTAGGTTATACAACATAAAACTGTATATAGATTCCTTTCACATGTTTAGTTTGAATTTCCTATAGTGAGGATCTATTTGGTGATACCTCAATCTTATGTACTGTTGTGATGGCTTAGTGGTTAACTGCTGTGACTATAGTGTACAGAGTCTTGGGTTCAAGACCTGCAAAGGCTGTTTAGTTTTTTTCTGGCCAGAACAGCAGCTGATGCATGCACAGTGATTAAGGCACTTTTGAGCAATTGTAAGTGGGTTTGCACGAATGTAAGCAATGCTAACCTGCGGTTAAATATGCTTACAGAGAGTTAGCTTCAATATTGCTTAATCTGTGTGTGCATTGCTTACTCCCACACAAACGGGCTTAAACTCACTTACTACTGCTTAAATATGCTTACTCCTGCTTAAATATGCTTACTCTTGCTTACTACTGCATACTCCCACTTACTACCACACTAATTTAGACAGTAATGTCTAATGGTTTTTTGGAAGGTGGTGAATTTGGAAACTGTATGAATTTATCATTCATTACACATTTTACCTTCCATTTGTATCCATGATTCCTGTGTACATATACTGTATGGGGCACTTGTGATTATCTGTGGACTTTACAACATTATGACAATGACACCTCACATCTGCATTTAATGCAGTACTTCTGTTCACAAATATATGTTATGTGGTAGGGTATGCAACAAAAAATATTGATCATAATGTGATTTGACATAGAAAATGGATTGTACTGGAGTGGGATTCGGACCAGGAATGACTGCTCATAAGGCAAATGCTCTGCCCACTACACTATTGCTGTACTGCTTCTTTTGCATATATTTTGCTTTTTATCCTCTTGTGCCATTTAAGCTACATTAACCACAGCTAAGCAATGGGCAAACCCATGCACCTATGGTTAAATTTGATCTGTTTCATAAAAGAAATTCTTTATATTTAAATGTTTTAACTATTGCTGTTGTACACTTGGGGGGGGTGTTGCTGGGAGTAAGCAAACACCTATGAACGGTCTCACTCATTCTTACTCCTAAACTAATGTTCTTGATTACAGGGACGTGTATATTCTGAGAGCTCTGCTCTCAGACATGTCCCCTGCACTCATACATGCTCCGTGTCCGTTTAGGAGCTCAGGCAGCGCGCCTTCATTGATATGCATGACGCACTGCCATCCTGCTCCTAAACGGCCACTTCCATGCAGGACTATGCTAGTCCTGCATGGAAGGATAGTGAATCCGGGAGAATGTGGTAGCAGATATTCAAATGAGAAAGTAGAAGAGAATACCAGGAGGAGAAAGCATACGTTCAGCCAATGGGTGTGCAAGAAGGGTGGAACCAAGACAATAGAGTTTCAGAAGTGAATCTCCCATTGGAGGAAGTCGAGCATATTGAGAACCAAAATGAGGGGACAGCCCCTTTAGAAGCAGCTCTTCTCAGGAGATCTGAGAGGCTCAGGAACCGGAACAATTTTGGGAACAACGAGCGAAATTTCCATCAACAGAATCGGAACCAACGTCCATGGAACAGAGGGCAAGCCAGAAGGAGGTATGAGAGGTGGAATTCATACTACCAGCATCCACAGAACTACTAGAAAATTGTGAAAAACAGCAGGTACTGTTAATGAGGTGTTGACTAACATTTTAACTAACGCCAATGGTGACTTCAGAGTATATAACTTCACAGACGTTGCATTTAATGAAAGTATAGTGAGTCTGTTAAGTAAGAGGCTGACTTCTGTACCTACTACACATGCTAGAATTGAGACTCTAATGATGGACTTAAAACTGTACCCGAGAAAGCTTAATTTTAAATTGTTGTTTAATGGTGTCAATAATAATTATATTAGTAATATTTTTAAAAAGAAGTACTGTTTTTAACCCTGTCTTACCTACACCCTTGGTAATTTTTGAAAAATTATGTGAATTTAATTTCAGGAAATTGCTTAAGGGCAATAATGTTAATATGTGTGGAACACATTTGACGATTAATGAACAACTCTTATTGAAAGAACTTATGCACAACAAAATGATTAGAGTTATGAAGACAGATAAAGGGGGAGGGATTGTGATTATGAATAGAGGGGATTACCTTAACAAAAGGTTTGAACACGTGTTGGATGAAAATTTTTATGAGCAGATGTCTTTGAATTATATTAATTCATGTTATTCTAGAATTAGATTTATCTTGTTAGACATGTTAGAACAAGAAGAAAGTACTAGAGAAATCTATGAATTTTTAAAGGTTAAATTTCCTGTGGTTCCCCTCATTTTTGGGATCTCCAAAATACATAAATGCTTGTGGGACCCTCCTATGAGATCTATTGTGAGTGCTAGAACATCTATCACTCACCCTATGGCTGTATACATAGATAAAAAAGTAAAAGTATTGGTGCCTGGCTACTCTCATGTTATGAAAGACTCTTGGGATTTTTTAGAAAAATTGAAAAAGGTTACATATAGTACCAGTTTAGCATTTGTTACCATTGATATAGTAAATTTATTTAATGTTATTCCACAACATGTTGGAAAATAAATGTTTCATGATTTTATTCATGAATCTGGTGCTTTTAGTGCTAATGAGATTAATGTTCTTGATGCATTGTTAGACGTGATTTTGAAATATAATTTCATCCATTTAGATGGGCAACCTTTTCAACAGAAAAGAGGTGTTGCTATGGGCGCAAGCTGCACCTCAGTGTTTGCTAACATAGTCCTACTTCAATAGGAAAAGCAATATATATTTAATAATGACAATGTCCCACCCTACCATTTTTATGCAAGGTTTTTGGATGACATTTTTATTGCTTGGGATGTTAGCAAAGTAGATGCAGATAGATTTTTGGAATATCGACATTCCACTACCTCTTATTTAAAGTTCACTTACCACTACAGTACAGTAAGTATTAATTATCTAGCTCATATATAATATATAAGGATGATATGAAAAAAGTATACAGAGCACTGTGTTTAGAAAAGCAACATACTCCAAAAGACATTTGCAATATAGTAGTTGCCACCCAATGCATCAAAAGATAGGAATCATTAAGGGGCAATATATAAGGTTAGCACATATGATTTCCAGTGAAGAGATGTTTCTTAAGGAATGTGAAAACTTGAAAAAATTGTTTACAACTAGAGAGTATCCCCTGATTTAGTTGATTTAATATGGGGTGAAGTCCTTCAGAAGAAACAGCAGAGGGAAGTGATTCCCATCTTGATAGACAATAAAGCTCTAGTATATCAGATAGAATCTAATGTTGAATATAATTGTTCATTTATTACCACCTTTGCTGAGGAATATGGTTTTATTCGGAACATCATTAACCAAAATCAGCTTGTCTTTAGAGCTTTTGAAGGAATATCTGATATTTCAGGGATCAAACCAGTATTTGTTACTAGAAAATCTAAATGTATTAAGAATATGTTGGAATCAGATGACAAATTGTATACTACTATTAGTGAAAGGGCTTGGGGTACTTGTAAGTGTGGCACTTGCAATTTGTGCCAGTATATTTTAGAGAAACATGAGGTGTTTATTAATGGTATGAAAGTAAAAACACATTTTTTCTGTAACTGTAAATCAATGGAAGTGATATATGTGGCATTATGTAAAATGTGCCCAAGTTTTTATGTTGGAAAGACTATCCGTAGTTTTAGAGAATGTATTTACAAACATATTTATGACATCAAACATATGAGAACTACTAATGCCTTGTATAGTCATTTACAAAAACATCCAGATCATGTTTTTTTATTTTTTTGGAATTGACACCATACATCGGAATTTGCTGGGAGGGCCATGGCGTGATATGGTAGAACATAGGGAGTTGCATTGGCAACTGAAATTAAATGCCACCTCACCTCCAGGTTTAAATGAGTCTCTATCTATAGCTTGTGTTTTAAGGCTTATGTCTCTCTATATTTAAGTTAATATGTCATATTTTTTTAAAAACTTTTTTAATAACATTTTCAGTGTATTTGTGATATAATAGGGTATGTCTTTTTTCTTTTGTATATTATATTTATAATATTTGAAAGTCTGAGAAAGATGTCTTTAAGAATTGATTTGTGTAGGTGTGTTGATGGGTCATGTGATTTTATTGGTGGGTTATTTAAACTGTATTTTTGTGAATGTTCTTTATTCTGAAGAAGTGTAACTTATACACACACGAAAGCGCTAAATGTTTGTGAATAAAGCAGTGGTCAACTGGTTTTGGTCATTTTTCTGTTTGGATTGCAGCAATTGGTTTGGTTTTGTCTATTTTTGCCTTGTTCTGCCTTGGTTCTAGACTCTCAGGCCTCCATGCATGGCATACATAGAAAGACTGACATATCAGAAACTGTACTGTGTATCATGCAGGCTGATGAGAGGTGACCTATGGTTGCCCTGCCTGCAGAGCAGTCTAATATCCTGCCCTTCTGGAAATGATGGACGTCTGCAATTCAAATGGGACAACTATAATTTGCTGCAGGGTTCTCAGCCTATACTGACATAAACAGAACATGCTGGGGAGACAGATATATCCCACAACAATTCACACTCCTCTGTAATAGGCTCCCACTGCATTTGAAGCAGTGCTCTTCAATGACCCTGTTTAAGAGCAACCTTGACTACTGTTTGGGTGATTGTAAAATCACCTCTGGGCTGATACCTATGCCCCTCATGGATAGAACCAGTTGGTGCTGCTCAAAAACATGCTCTGCTAAAAATGACCACCTAACTATGCTCAATAATGACACTTGTCTTTTTACACAGTTAGGCTTCTAAAGACCCTAGTGTTATTAGGACAATAGCCTCATATAAACCTATGAAGCTATGTGCCAGTGCAGGCCTTACTACCTGTTGTGAACCACATGGCCTACTGATGTCACCTACTATAAATTCACCTGTGTATAAAACAGACTTGTGTCACGGTGCTTGCATAATGTACTGTGCTCTGTAGTCTGTATACTTATTGTGTGTGTGTGTGTGTGTGTGTGTGTGTGTGTGTGTGTGTGTGTGTGTGTGTGTGTGTGTGTGTGTGTGTGTGTGTGCATGTGTGTGCATGCACGTGTGTCTATACAGCACAGCAGATGTGTGTATCTTACAGTTACTTCTCCACTTATATGGATTGCCAGTATTTTGATACTTGCTTATGGCTACACATCCCTTTCATAGAAGCCTCCCAACCTCTTGTCTCCCACATGGCCTGCTGATGTCATCTACCATAATTTCACATGCACTCTTGCATAAATCAGACTTGTGCCGAGGTGCTTGTGTAATGTACCATGTTCTGTAGTCTGTGTACTTAGATAGGTAGGGGTTCTAATCTCACTGCAGCCAAGTGTGTGTGTGTGTGTGTGTGTGTGTGTGTGTGTGTGTGTGTGTGTGTGTGTGTGTGTGTGCATGTGTGCATGTGTGTGCGTGTGCGTGTGTGTGTGTGTGTGTGTGTGTGTGTGTGTGTGTGTGTGTGTGTGTGTGAGCTGTTGTTTGACAATACAGAGAGCATCTTACACCAGCATGTGGGACACTGTCATCTTCTCCTCAACAGACACTGCTGATTTCATCAGCTATATCACATTTATTGCATATGCAGTACTGCCACCATGGCAGGGTCAGAGACCAGCCTGAGGGCCAGGTAAAAGTTGCATCATCCTATACAATAAAGTTTAAAATTATGTGGCTTTCAATCTATCCACATAAATTATGGCATGGTGTGTAGGCCCTGTGTAATCTTGCTGAGAAAACCCAGTGATGTCTCCAGCTGCTACATGTGTCTGGTGAGGTACAAGTTAAAAAAAGATTATTATACTCTATTACTGCTGTAATGAGGTTTGACTACAATGCTGTCATACAATTCTAAGATATCAATATGATGGTGTGACTTATGATGTGCACAACATAGGCTTTCAATAGCAGCGTGGACAGTTGACAGTCAAAGTTCAGATTGCTATCTAAATGTGTTCCCATTGCTTGCATCACTGAGTTTCTGCATAGCAGGACTGTTGTCAATACTGTGATTAACACAGAACTCCACTTTTCAGATTGACAACATTACAAACACACATTTCTGCATTTGTTTGTAGATCATGTACTTTTGTCACCATTCAGTTGTGTGTGTCTTAGCTTCTCTTGTACTATGTTATCACCATTGGTGGACTCAATGATTGCACAGAATATACAAGAATCAGCAAACTTGGTAAGGTAAAAGCCATATACTGTACTTTAGCCTGAACTGTCAAGAAATACACCTCAAACAGTGAAGGGCCAAGCACCCTTTGCCAGTGGTGACAGCCCTACTGGTAGAGGTTGATTAACCAACTTTTACATGATGTGTTCTGTCAATGAGCTAATTGTTTACCCATCAACTGATGTAAGGTTTAATCCCCAGCTTTGGGGAGGGGGGTTTCTCAATGATACCTGCATGTGTAATTGAGTCAAAACCCTAGGCCAGATCACAATAGACAATATGCACTGTCTTACCTTATTCCAGGCTTATCGCACAGAATCAATGTGCTGTGGCAACATCACAAATCACCTTTTGTGTGATTCAGCACATACATCTTCTGGACACAGTTGGATACACAGTTCAGCACACCCTCCAGATGGCCTATGTACCCATACAAGGGTGTACATAAATATGCATCCACCTGAGCTGGGGGAACAGCACCTGATGCATGAATGTATAAAGACATCCTGACTCTCCTTGACTGTGAGGTAGACCAACATGTCGTGGACCTTTTCTACATGTACACTAGTAATATTCCAGATGTGAGCAACAGACCTGTGTGAGTTGTTACTGCTACATCAGGTCCATTACATATTATAGAGGTCCTCAAAGAAGTCATCAAGGGCATGCATGATGACAACAGTATCATCATGTGGAACTTGAACAGGTCGAGGCATCTGACAAAAATCCATATTGAGACATTCAATCAACAGTATCATATGTGGCCATAAACAGCTATATCACCAAATGGGTAGACCAGTGTATGACATACATGGCATCTCACTATGTTGAAATATGTGATGTGACATATATCTCAGGTCCAGTGATCAGGTTGCTACATCAGGAATGTCTGCTATGCCCTTTACTGACAATTAGTTCAGTTATGGACATCACAGATGACATACACATGCTGTGTCCAAACAGCTGCCTGAAGTAGTACAACTTGTGTGCAATTATTGACTCCAACTGTGATATTAGTATAATACAGACAGTATCAACAGATACCAGAGAATGCTGTCATAGCCAAGACAACACCTGTATTGACAAGACACATGGAAGGATTTGTTGAATCAGGAAACAGACACACCACGCATGTATAATGTGGACATCACACCCTATAATCAGACCTATTGGTATGTGACCTGTGTCCTGGGGTAGAGGGTAAGTGGTACCTCAACCAGCATGTGGTCACAGTGCTGACTACTCCCTTGAATGTAGCATATGTACTGGGTATGTGAAGGACATGCACATGCGAGGACATAATAACTTCATGGTTCCCAGACTTCATCACACCAATGACTGTGTACAATGCACCCTTCTTCATGTACCTCCCTACACATCTTCCAGTGATGTATAACTGAAGTGTACCACTTTTGTCACAGAGCACTGTCACCCAGCTTATTGACCATACTTAGGTGTTCTTTCTAGGGAATATACATGACTGTCAGATGGTGCGGAACAACAATAAATTCATAGGTGTTTACTAGGCTAACAACTACAACGCATTTTTTAAGCCTAGCCATGCATCCCAAATCTCTGACAAGTTCTGATAACTTTGATAAGTGTAAGCTGGGGCTTGGATGATGAAATTTTACAAGCAGGGACCTGCAAGATGAACCATTTACAGGCTGCCTGTGTCCATTAGAGACATAGGTGCCAAACCAGGGATGAATTTCCTGTTCTCCAGCCACTTGTCCAAGTTGCACATATATTGGGTTAGGGAGGAACTCTGCTTCATACTGATAGGGAGCCTGTTCCAGAGACGGGGTAGTCTCTGTGATACATACCTGTCTCTCCAGCAGGTCCTATTTATATCACAGGCAAGGTTTAAGTGTTTAGAATGGGTAATTCTGGTGCTGTTTGTTTTGTGGATATGCAGGAGGTCCATCAGAGTGGGGTCTGTCAATGCCCTGTATGCCAGCCATAGATCTCTCCTCAAAAGCCTGTAGGTGACAATATACGGTGATAGGGCTTTGAGGTAGTCTGCATAAGACATTTTACTTATGCCCTGTATCCTTTTAATGAGGAACTTCTTTGGAAATTCCAATTGTTGGATATGCCTGGTTAGGTACATATCAAAGGGGGCATTGTACTCAATGATAAGTCTGATGAATGCAGAATACAATGGAACAATGACTTCCTTAGACCTAAATGCCATACCTTTGTTTATAAGTTGCACAACATAGAATGATTTCCTCACTACTATAGACACATGATGGTCAAAGCTAGATTACTGTCTACGTGTGGCCATAACTACTGTGTTATTTCTAACGGGTGTGTTGTCAATATGATAGTTCCTAGGGGTGGATGATTCTCTGATGGATACTATTATGCATTTCTTGTAATTTAGTTTTAATCCATGGATCTGACAGCATTTGCTTGTCTGTGTCAGCCCTTTCTGGAGAACATTTGTGTCAATATAGGATTCAATGACAACTTCTAATTTGCAATCATCTGCAAATGTAGTCAGCCAGAGACCACTGACAATGGCCTTGACATCAGGGAAGTTTGTGCTAAAAAGGACTCCACTTGTGATTGACCTCTTTGTAGAGGAGGACTCCCCAATTCTAACTTCATGGGTCCTGTCTGTGAGGCAGCTAGTTATCCACTGGGTGATATATAGATTTGTACCTAACCTCTTGAGTTTGTCAACAATTCCAGAGTGGGTATTGCGTCAAATGGCTTGGCCAGGTGAAAGTAGGCAGTGTGTACCATTTTGCCCTTATCCATCACTTTGGTGACCTTCTCAAAGAAGTCCACAAGGTTGAGTAGACATGCCCTGCCCTTGATGATACCAAACTGGGTTGGGTCCAGTGTGTGGAGGTTTACTATATCACTATTGATCATTTCCATTTTAATTCTTTCCATGGCTTTGCATATAAGACTAGTGAGACTTTTGGGTCTGTAGGTTCCAAGGTCTGGAGATGGGCCACCTTTGTGCAGAGGGATAACAGTTGCTGTTCTCCATTCATGAGACAAGAAGCCTGTTTTGAAGCTACAGTTAAATAGCAATTACAGAAGGCCTGATAGGTAACATTTCATGCTATTTAGATGGCATCCTGGGATACTGTCTGGTCCCATTGATGCAGTGTTGTTAGCCTTAGAAAGTTGTTACACCAGATGGATGTGTGCTACCTGTTCAGCCCATGCACACACTGCATACATAGATGTTTGACACCATTAATGGCATGTATATCATTCATGACAGTGAGGATTGTACCACAGATATATACCATACACACAAGGCAACTAACTTGTATTGACCATAATGTCACATACAGGTATAGCAGTGTCCCTCCACAGTGTGCATGGTTACCCTCATAGAGTGTTGATGTATCATAATAATTGTCAATTGTCTATGTGGAGGCTCATCTATCACTCCACATCACGTATGTTACATCAGAGGCATGAGATTAGTGGTGTTATTATTCTGATATTGTCATTGATTGTGGTTGGTTCTTGTAATGTTTGCCATGATCCTTTACCTGTGGCCACCTTGCTGGAGACCTCTGCTGACAGTACACATATTCAGGTATATCATTTTGTAGAGTTTCTCAATATGCACCCTAACCCAGTTGTATGTCAGATCACAGATAGATGTTCTCTGCATTACTCATGTAAGGATGTTTATATCACACAGACATCCTCCCCATTGTTATGTCACCTTGTGTGACAGTCACAGACAACACATTTTCACTGTACAGTCCGTACAGTACCATATAGATATGTGCTTGGTGTTGCTGCTACAGCCATCTTCCATTGACATGCTTTCCTCTGCTGTACATGACAGACTTTCATCTGTACTCTTTCCCTGTGTTAATTCCTTCAGTTCATCTGTGTGTCCCTATTCAATACACACACTTCCCCTGTGTGATCATTTTACATGGCAGTCCCATGTCCTGTTACAGATCATTAACCCAGCTTCAGTACATAATGCCAGGAATGGGATATCACATTACTCTGCACTGTAGGTACAGAATTCTGTACTGTGTTTGGACCATATACTTCACATTCATACCTCTCAACTGTCTAGATATTCCCAGGATGTCCAGATGTTTTCCTTATCAAATATGTGGCTTTCTGATGTATTACTGGGATGATCTCTGGACTGATATGACTTAATATTGCATAAATTTGAGTGCATACCTCTCAGCTGTCCTGATATGTGCAGAATGTCCAGTTTTTGTCTCATATTTGTGATCTTTTCCTCATAACATTTTTTTCTGGCAAATCATTGGCATGTAATTGCAGTGTACAGTCAGAAATGGATGACTGGCATTTAAGTTTCAAACTTCATGCTCTTCAGCAAGTTCATGCTAATGTGTAACCTATATATTCTATCAACCTCCTAAGTTTGCCAGTGTAACATTAAAATCTGTCTCTATTTCTGGCACTTTATCCCCTCATTATTACAGCTTTGTCCACAAAAGAGGTTGTGAGTGTTACATTCTAATACATTTCTGTGACATCTATGTCAGATATTTCCTATTACTGGTTATTTGTCCTCTCATTAAGTTGGTCTCTGTGCAGATGTGTTGCACTAACAGAATGACAGCTATTTGTAAAACTCCTGGTGATCACTGTGGCATTGCATGCAAATCCATGCACCATAGGTGCTCTTCCTTACATGGAATTACTATCCACTTTATCTTGCTATGGCTAGGCTTGTATAGGCCCTAGGGCCGATAGCCTAGTACCAACCGATGAACCTATGAACATTCACTGACAAGGTTTCACTATGTGTAAAGCCCTGGTGATCATTGTGGCATTCCACGCAAATCTGCACATTGTAGATGCTCCCATTTACATGGAATTGCTATTCATGTTTGCTTATGAGGTTTCATGGTCAGCAGCTCTGTTGTGGGCTGTGAAACATTACTTAGGTGAAGCCATGCCTTATTAATATGCATTGAAACCTGCTGCACACTGCACACCATCACACAAACATGTAAACTTTGTGTAGGCTGTGTAAAAAGCCTGTCAAAGTTTATTGAATCCCATAGTATGTCTATTATTAATGTAGAAGTCCTGCTGTTTATAACAGAGGGTTTTTTAAGAGTTTTGACTCCTTTTATATCCAGAATTAGGGTGACTGCCAACAACTCCCTTTGTTAAATTTAATAAATGTAAAATATGCCGATACTTGGATATAATCTTCTTTAAATGATGCGTATGTCTATTATGTGTAAGAGTAGCACGTGATATGCCCACATCACAGCAACAGAAACCAGAAGTGATTAAAAATCATGAAGCTGCAGAATGCTCAGAGCTTGTTGCTGCTTTCATTGTTGATGCAACATTTATTTCTGCCCTAGATTCCATTTAAATTCTCCCTTTTCTCATCAACGCACCTTTATCAATATGCAAAGAGCAGGGGAAAACAAAATCTAAAAGGAATAGGAGGATGGTTACTTGGATGAACCACATGCAATGTCTCCAATCAAAGAGTGAAATAGAATATAACATTTCAAAACATGAACTTTCTGACACTGAAATTGCAATACTAAGTAAAGGTATGACCTTTATTCCTGTCTTATATGGACATCTTTCTAATTGTTTAACTGAACTAAAATTCGTTATTCCCAAGTTAAATTTAAAATTTTTGTTTCCTAATAAACTGGAGATTTCTGAGCTGGCATATAAAAATGCTAGCCCATAATGCAAGCTTTCCAAAATGCTTGTGAACAGTGTACAGTATCTATAATTTATTTGATAACTGCAAAAAATTAAAAAACAATTTCTTTAATTTAATTAGAGATGAGAATATTGCTTTAAAAGAGATAGTTCAGAACATTGATATTAGTAATTAAGTGTGCCAACAAAAGTAGAGCTGTAGAAATTATGGATAATCAGTTTTACCTGAATTCTATTTTACCTATGCTTTCTAATAGGAAACTTATACATCCATTACTCTTAGGTTCATATGTTCATAGGCGTGTACTAGGCTAACCCTGGTGCCTTTATAAGCCTAGCCCATACAAGTGCCCTGACATCGTGCCACCCGACGTTAGTTCCCAGTGCCTCTATCAAGTGGAGCCACTGGAGTGATCCCAAGGGTGAACTTTTTATTTCCCATCCACTCATCAAGATTTATCTTGAAGAGGCCCAGTGAGGTGGTCTGCTTTACATGAATGGGAAGTCTATTCTAGAGCATGGGCAGTCTCTGGGTTATGAACCTGTCCCTCCAGCATGTTCTATTGATTGTGGTAATGAGGTTGAGGTCTCTGGAGAGTGTGGTGCAGAGGGATTGGGATTTCTTTACATGTAGCATTTCTAACAGAGCTGGGACAGACATGGCTTTGTAAGTCAAGCAGAGATCATCTCTTAGTAGATGATATGAGACAGAGAATAGCTGAAGGTTTTTGAATCTGTCCATGTAGGACATGTGTTTATGGCCTAGGATCCTCTTTGTGAGGTACTTTTGTGGCCTTTCCAGCTGTTGCATGTATCTAGTGAGGTACATGCCAAATAGGGCATTATACTCGATGATTGGCCTAATGAGTGAAGAGTAGAGAGAGATGATGACCTCTTTCTTCCTGGATGCAAAACCCTTGGTAATGAGATGTGCCACATAGAAGGACTTTCTGACCACAGTGGCAATGTGGTGGTTGAAGGAGAGGTTGCTGTCAACCTGTGTCCCCAGATCTCTTATAACTCCTTCAGTATTCAGTGGGCTCACATCAATGTGGTAATTAGTACGAAATGAGTTTTTCCCAAAGGGGATGGTGATGCATTTTTTGGCATTTAGCTTAAGGCCATGGTTTCAACACCAGTCATTGGTCTCAGTGAGGCCTTCCTGTAGGATGTCTACATCACATGGGGAGTTAATAATGGCTCCCAGCTTGCAGTCGTCTGTGGACTTGATAGGCCAGAGTCCCTCTGTGTTGGCCTGGACTTCTGAGAAGTAGATGCCAAACAGGAGAGGACCCAGGACCGATCCCTGTGGGACTCCACTCGTGACTGGTCGGCAGTCTGACTTGGAGTCCTCTACTTTCACACTGTGGGTTCTGTCTGTGAGCCAGTTTGCAACCCACCTAGTGATATAGGTGTTGCTCAGGATTATGATATAAAAAAGTTGGCAATGAAATTTACACTTTACATCTTAATGGCCAATTATCACTTGCTTTGGTAACTTACTTTCATGTGTCTTATTTAGTTATATCAACATTCTATGGACTTCCCAAAATACAAAAAGATAAACATGTGCCCCCTATGAGGTCCATTGTTTCATCTAAAGGGTGAGTTACACAGCCTATTTCATCCATTTTAGAAAAAGTATTGCACAATTCCTATGCCACCCCAATAGCTATATAAAAGATAGCCAAGACTTTTTGTGACAATTAGATACATGGCATTGAGGATATAATTACAGCTCCAATTTGCTAGTAAATTTTGCTAAGGATTCATCATTTAGAGTAATACTTAATGAAATAGGTGTTGATTAGAGATTTTCTTTCCAGAGATTCATATAGACACACTGTTGACACAAATATTATTTGTGAATTACTGGTAAATGTTTTATGTAATCATGAATTCCTTTTTCAAGATAAATATTTTTTCAGGGTAAAGATGTAGTGATGGGTACACCTGTGGCTAGCAATTATGTGAATCTCTATAATGCCTTTAAAATTGCCTACTTTTTATAAAATATTTGTGGATAATATCTTTATTTTGTGTGATTGCAATTATGGATAACTACATAAATTTGATAGTTCTTTAGCAAATACCACACATTTTCTAACATTTAAAATGCCTGTTTCTTCTACCTGCATTAAGTTTTGGATACAAAAATAGAAGTGACGAGTAATAGTAACATAGAAACTACCAGTAGAAATATACATTTACATCAGACTAGTATGCATCCTTCTCATATATTTTGCAATATAGTCAAAGGACAAATGTTGCAAATTCTAGACTACAAATGAGAAGCGAGCATCAGAGAAGCTGGACACATTCATATGTGACTTTATTAATAAAGGCTATGAATGTTTTCTCCTGGAAAATGAATGTCCTTTAATTTTAGGTGAACGTATACCCAAGGCTAAGGCTTTTTTTCTCATTTGAGACTAATGAACCTAAACAACAAAAACTAATGATTTTGAATTAAGGTTTACTCTTATACATAATAGACATACTCATCTTTTAAAGAAGGCTATGCCCAAACATTGGCATATTCTACATTTATTAAATTTACCAAAGGGCATTGTTGACAGTCAACCTAATTTTGGATATGAAAGGAGTTGCAACCTTAAACACTATGTTGTAAAGAGCAGGACTTCTACATTGTAAGACATAGTCAAAGGAAAGGTACCTACACAAGTAACAAATGTAAATGTTGCAAATGTTTACTTTATAGGAATAAGTTTAATCATTTAATTACTACCAAGTCTTGCTGGTATGATGATTATGGAGATTGTGATTCTGTTAATGTTGTTTATATATTTATGTGTAAAAGTTGTACAGCACTTTATGTTGATAAAACAAACAGGAAATTTAAAGAGCTCATTTGTGAACATTTATCAGATGCAAAATGTTAGGTAAATATTAATGCAATATATAAAGATATAGCAGAGACAAATCTAAATCCTGTATTTAAATTCATGGCACTTGAATTAATTTTAGTAAGTAGGAAATGTGGTGATATATATACCAGAACAGGGCATATGGAATATAAGTGGATTATATCTTTAAAAGGTGACTCATACTAAGGAATAATTGATATAGTCTGTTTGAATCCGGTATTAAAGAATAAACAGATAATGTCATTAAATGTATTTATTCATTTATTTATTTTGTTATATTAATTCTTATTTTTTACTGTTTTAATGTTCTTATGCACAAAGTGTCACTTGATGTATTAACTTATGGTTAATAACTTCATCAATGAGCTCTAATTGTGCTTAATACTTCATCCAATGAGCTTTATATTTTGACATCATATGATTTCAACTTTTGCTTTAAATATGATTATGTGTGATTCCAGTAGTAAACCTGATAAAGCCTTTGTGAAAGCCTGTTATGTTATTTTTTTTTTTTTTTGGAATAAATGTTTTTGAAAGTTCATTCTCTGTAATAATTTTAGTTCATCTTTTTGGATTGTGGGTTTATTCATTTGACTGAGGTTGTCCTTATCTATGGCATATCATTCATTGGTTGTGATATCATATAAGCAGGTGGCATATACATTGTTTTCTCCTATTAATTCTGAATTTACATTAAACTTTTTCCTGAACATTAATCTGTACATCCTCCCACAACACATGTCTTTCATGTCTTTTATCGTCCCTTCCCATTCCATCATAACTACATTTTCCCAGATTTTATTCCTAGCAAGTACACTTAATTCATTGAAAAATAAATATCACAATTTCCACATCATCCAAATCCTTACTTTTATCTTTATTCAGGGTCATTCCCTTTTCCTTTAAAAATCCATTCAGACAAACCAATGCTTCCCTCATCCATAGTTCTTCTTAACAACTTCAACTGTATAATCTGTGTATGTCAGAGCTACTTGTATTACCACCTCCTTTCACATCATGTATTTAGCATCTTTCATTTTATAAGCTACTTCACTATTGCATTCATCACCAATGCAAAGAATAATCCACTTGTGAAACATCCTTGTTTTATTTCATGCATATTTCCTTACTCAGCCACCTATTCACTAACCATCTCACTCTTTTATTCCGATACACTGACATACACCTGCTCCTAACTCTAGTTCCTCTTCCATACTTCCTCATAATACCATACAAAGCACCATGTCCTACAGTGTCAAATTCCTTACTAATATCACCTACCATAAGTTTCATATCCTCCGTGTTACTTATAACATCACTTACAATTTTTCTCACAACTAATAATACCTCTTGACATCCCTTCTCTTTTATATCATATTTACTTTCTTCTACAATATTTCTCACCCTTCCTTCCATTCTCCTCTGTATTATTACTATAAAATCTTATAGTTTATGTTATTTAGCATGATGGGTCTCAAATGTTTTATTTAATTCTTCTCATCTTGCCATCATATACATTTTAATACCCCACTGTATATCTTGCCTTCATATACATTTTAATACCCCACTGTATATATTGCCTTCATATACATTTTAATACCCCACTGTATAACATTTCATAAACAAAACCTTCCTTAAACCATTCATTTTTTACATTTACAAAATGACCACTTTGCCAGTCCATTCATTGTTTGTATGTTCCATACCCTATGCAATGATACTGAATCAACATTTATTTTCTTAAGTAGTTCATTCAGTTCACTAATAGTAATTGTTATCATATTCATCCGTAACTCATTCTGGACATTTCTTACTTTCCATATTCTTATTTTCCATCCTTGTACTATTATGCATATATTCCACACACTATAAAACAATACTCATAATTTGCTCTTGTATTTTTTATCTCTTCTTTTACATTTTTTATTACTCTTTTATACCAATATTCTCTTTTACTATTTTACACAAATGTCAATAAACCTCCTCCATTCTGATTTGTAAATTATATGTCTGCCTAAATAGTAATATCTTATATTTTTTAATTTATTTTATATATTTCATTTCTCCATATCATAATATTCTCTTTTGCATCTTTTATTAAATTATTTAATATAGTTGTATACATTCTCACATACCTCACTTTCTCTTCCTTTCTTACATCATCCAACCATGAAAAAATACTTTTTGTAGTTCTTTTTAAATTCAGTCCTCTACTCAGACCAGTTTTTATATGAATTCCTCATGGCTACATGATCCTTCCATAACTGTAATTCTTCCCACTCTCCAGTTTCACCCCAAAATGTATTGTTTAGCCATTTTATTCCCTTTCCTGTTTTGACACACACCCTTTCTTCCATCACTTCCATCCATATGGTTAAATGGCCTCAAACACTCTCAAAGCTGTATCACCGTCTGCTACCCCCTAAGCCTTCTAATAATACAAAACAATCAAATTGAGATCCAAGTGCCCCTTTTTTATAAGTCAATTGACGTTTTTTCAGCACAACTAATTTACCAAATGTTATCACTTCCTGTATTTTTTAAATATTTCCATTTCTTTTCTTATTAGCAGTTTGAAAATGTCTGATGAAGGCTGGAGTAACGCAGCCGAAAGCACTTACCATTTTATTTGTATTCTTTTCGCAATAAACTCTGGTATATTTTCACCGTTTGTCCATTTTGCTATTGTGCTTTTGGATTTGTTTTTCAAGTTTGTGGTTCATTTTTACAATTATAATTTTCATGTTAAACCACACATAGTAGTTTGATAAAACAGATTCTATCACTTTCCTTGCTAGAAATATGCATACAGTGCTATAAATCTATAAACATGTCTCTTCACCACACATCCACAACAGTTAACATTCCCATCTTTACCAACA
This sequence comes from Protopterus annectens, assembly GCF_019279795.1. Taxonomy (NCBI): domain Eukaryota; kingdom Metazoa; phylum Chordata; order Ceratodontiformes; family Protopteridae; genus Protopterus; species Protopterus annectens. The sequence goes on along the minus strand of NC_056731.1, from coordinate 1,798,918,528 downwards.
TTAAATCTACCATTTTCTTAGTTTCTTAAGTTTATAGGTGTGTGCTATACTAACATCCACTTGGGCCTTGTAAGTCTAGCTGTGCAAACTATGACCTCACAAGTTTTATGTTTTAGGCATTTTGTAGGGGTTAATTTTTGGCTTTGGCATGAATTACTGACTGCCTCTGTCCATCAGGGATGTAGGCAACACACTGTGGATGAATTTAAGATTTCCCATCCACTGAACCAAGTTATGCTTAATTATGGTAAGGGAGGGACATTGCTTCACATGGATGGGGAACCTATTCCAGAGAATGGAAATTCTCTGAGATGCATTCTGTTTTTCCAATATGTCCTATTTATGTCACAAGCAAAATTCAAGTCTATGGATTGAGTAGTTGTGATGCTGCTCGTTTTGCAGATGTGCAAAAGGTTAATCAGAGTTGGGTCCATGGATGCCTAGTACATAAGGCATAGGTCACCTCTCAGTAGTCTGTATGAGACTGAGTGTAGAGAAAGGACTTTAAGGCAATCCACATATGACAGTATGTCTACTCCCTGTATTTTTTTTTTGTAAGGACCCTTTGTGGATGTTCCAGTTACTGCATGTGTCTAGTCAGGTACATGCCGAAGGGTACATTATACTCTGTGATGGGTTTGATCAGGGCTGAGTTAAGTTATATGATGACTTCTGTGGACCTAGATGCCATGTCCTTACTTATAAGTTGAGCAACATAGAAGGATCTTTTTACTACCTTGGACACATGTTAGTGAAAGGCTAGTTCCGAGATCCCTAACTAGTGTTTCAGCTCTTAAGGGTATTTTTATTGATGGCATAGTTTCTTTGGCTGGCCATCTTCCCAAGAGCTACTAAAATGCATTTCTTGACATTGAGTTTTAAGCCATGACTTTGGCACCAGTCATTTGCCTATGTTAGGCCTTCCTTTAGGGTGTTTTCATCTTGGTGGGATTCTCTGACTGCTCCCAGCTTGCAGTTATCTGTGAACTTGGTTAGTCAGAGTCCTTTAATGTTGGCTTTGACTTCATAGAAGTAGATCCCAAAGAGGAGTGAGGTGAGCATAGAGCCCTGAGGGACTCCACTGGTGAATGACCTCTTTGTGGAGGTGGTCTCACCGATCCTAATCTCCTGGGTTGTATCTATGTGCCAGCTGGATATCCATCGCATTAAAAGGTGGGGGGTTGTGCCTAGTTTGGTAAGTTAGTTAATAATGCCTGCATGGAGTATTCTATCAAATGTCTTAGCCAGATCAAGGTAGGCAGTATGCACTGCTTTATACACATCCATTGCCTCAGTGACCTTTTCAAAGACGTTTTCCTGGTCCAGTAGGCATGACCTTCCTTTGATGAAGTCAAATTGAGATGGATTCAGGAAATGGATCCAGTGTCTGGAGGTCTCCTATGTCTTTGTTGACCATTTCCATGATAATTCTTTCCATGACTTTACACTGAAGACTAGTCAGACTGATGGGTACATAGTTTCCTGGACCTGTTGGTGGTCCTCCCTTGTGAGGGGGAATGACAATTGCAGTCCTCCATTCTCATAGTTTCATAGTTTCATAGTATAGTACTAGGCTATCTGCCCTGGGGCATTTGTAAGCCTAGCCATAGTGATGTGGCTTTTGCCACCCCATGAAATGGTACAAAAATGTACAGAATAAATCTAGAATACTGTGCCTCTGTCTAGGAGTGAGACAGTGAAGGTCCCTTTATATAATAGAATTAGTTTACTCATGGCACAAAACCAGTTTGAGACCATAGTTAGTGACTCCAGTGTACATGATGTCACATTTTAGACTATTCCGGATGCATCCTGAGATGTTAGCAGGGCCCACTGAGGTTGTGATATTGGTTTTAGTGAACACAGCCAGGACATGCTCTCTTGATATAGTTGGATGGGGTTATTTTTGTGGGTGTTTCTTGGGGGTGGCTGGAGTGAGTGGAGAGATAAAGTTGGAACTGAATTTGTCAGCCAACAGGTTTGCTATATCACGTAGCTCAGTGGATGTGGCACTAACAACCATCATTTCAGCACACTGCTGTGTGCTTCCTTTGAGGTTTCTGACAAAGCTTTTGCCTGGGAGGCTATATTAACCTTGAATGTGTCTTTATTTGAACTAATTATACCTCTTAGTTGCCTTTTTTATTGGATGGGTGAGTTTTTATCTTTATGGCAGTTACTTTTTTTGATTTTTGCCATGCCTTTTTTCTTCTGTTGTATATCTTGTTTAATTTGGGATGCCATTGGGGTGATTTGTTTTGGGCCTTAGTTATAGGCTTATTTCTGGTAGGTACAGCAACCTCTATGCAGCAATTGAAATGGTTATACAGAGTTTCTGTGAACAATTCTGCAAAAGCTTTTGTGTTCTCTGGGTATGTGGGGGGCAATGAACTTTGGCAAAGTATTGCTTACTAAATGATAGTTCCTGACTATTACTGGTTTAGGGGTTACCAAGTTGATTTTGATTTTGAAGGATACAGCTTTTTAGTTGGAGCTTACTAGGCAGAATGTGACATTGGGGGTGGGGGTGCAGTATTCTCCCATATTTTTGAGTATGAGGTCCACCTTATTGGAGCCTCTGAAGGACATATGCACTAATTGGTCAAGGGTGTTTGCATTTACATAGTCCAGGAATCTTTGTGCCTGTAAATTTGAAGACATATAAGATTTCCAGTATATAGAAGGGCAATTATAGTCCCCTATGAGTGGGGTGTTTAGTTGGATGATGTCTCCAGAAGGTCTAAGTGCACACTGTGAGTTTCTTGGGACATGGGTGACCTAAAGCTAGTTAGGATGTGATACCGGATTTTATCTATGGTTATTTGCACACGAAGAAATTCCAGCAAGTCACCTTGTATAACCATCCTAAAGATATGCTTCTTTTTGATGTATATCAAGACAGCACCACCTTTATCCCCTGTCTGTGCAGCTACTGGTCTAAAAGACTGAAAGGCACTGAAACGTTGTACTGCTGGGGTACTGTCTGCAGCATTAAACCATGTCATGGTAACTACACAGATGCCTATATTTCCAAGAGTTGGGAGAGCTTTGTGGGAGTGTAGTTTCTTGATTGAGGCTCCTCACATTGAGCAGTAACACATTGAGGTTCATTTGAGTTGATTTTACTATGTTGATAGTTTGTTGATTTGGCATTGTCTTTAGAAGGCATTGTGGGGGTGGGTAAAGTTTTATCTGGTATTCAACAGCCTGGAGGAGACAGGTGCAGACCATCCTTGGCAAAGCAATGTGGTCTGTTAACCATATCCTTCTATGCTGACAAATATTGGTTCCCCTTAGAATGACACCAAAAACACAGCCAATTGTTAAATCAATTATATTTTGTATATATCGTGACCTCATCCTTAGTGAAGGTAATATGCTGCTTGATGCAAGGTACCAGCCTGAGACATGCAGTCTGGGAGCTCCATAATATCTGCCTTCATATAGTCTAGAAAGGTACGGTATGTCTCAGTTCATTTACACATACATGAACTATGATGGAACCATCCTGCTATCTGTAATGTAATGACTTGAGGGTGTATGTAATTTGGCATTTCCTGGCACCAGATAGGCAACTAACTAGTATCTCCTCCTTGCTCAGGCTAGGTAGAAGGGCATCAGTATGTCTTACAAAGGAGTCCCCTATGACTAGAGTCCTGGAAGTGTGTTAGTTTACCTTAAGGATTGTTTTGGGGTCTCCATTTAGTGCATCTGTATGTGTGTGTTAGGTGTTGCTTTGCTGAGTACTTTTGCATTTGCTGTGGAATAGCTTTGCCAATGGACCATCTAGGTAACCATTGTTGTTTAGGAAGATTGCATTTAAGTGCCTCAGCATACACTGATCTATGTGTGTGTGTTGTGTGTGTGGTTTTTTCAACCTGATGCAATCTACTATGCAAGAGTTTAGTTTCCAGTGACAGTGTGTGTGTACACCTCTCGCATATAGTATGTTATTTTAAGGTCAGTAAACATGGGACAATTACTACATTGTCTCAGGATGCCCATATCCACCCAGCTGTTCTAGAGAGAGGTTAGGAAATTGCATATCTATACTGTCCAGTCCTTTAACTGCTGAACTACAAGGGGTAGTGTACCAGGTTTACAAAAGGCTTTTTAAAGTGTTTTAATAGGGCAGAATACTGGTAATTTATTGGGACAGACTAGGCTAAAAAAATCCTAACTTTTACTAGCTTTGGCAGCTACAAAATATTAAATTTTACTAAATCTAATGGTATTGCCACACAATGCACAAACTAGTCTATTGGTGGCAAAGTATTCGCTCTATACTTATTGTTTTACAGGGTCCAGTTTTATGGACAGTTCAATAACAAAAATTTGTTTCTAGGAGTTTGCTTCTGTACAAGCCATTGCTAACTACAAAGCAATTTAACTGGCTAGAAATCCCTTAAAGAGGCAGTTTCAAGGCAAATACTCTAATAGCAGCAACAATGAGACAAAAAAGCATTTTTAGTTGAAAAAATCAGAAAAAATACACAAATAAAGGAAAATATAATTTAAACAGGCACAATGTATCAGACAAAAGTACTTAGCTTTGCTTGGATGGCACTGCATGTAAGTAAAACATTTCTGAAACACAGGTAGAACATCAAGTTTTGTTGAGTTCTGTGGAAATGAGCACAGAACCACACAAGCATGACAAACTGATAACGGCAATGAAAAAGTAGAAACCTGACTACAGAGCCCTCTGGCCAAACAAAAAACAACTACAGTATGAACCTTTCAGAGGGTTTTTCAACTCAGACAGATCAGGCAAACATCTCCTGGTCACAACATGAGTAATCCCAGTCATCTTAATGTAAAAACACAGCAAAAAGGAATCCCACAAGTACAATGCTAACACAAATAATTTAAACATGTGGCCAGAAGTCCTTCATAGCAGGCAATTTCTAGTCCAACCAGTCTAACAGCAGCAAATGGAAAAGAGCAACACTTTTAGTTTAAAATTCAACACAAAGCATAGTTAAGGCAGGAATATAGCAGTAATTGCTTAACGTAAGTGAACAAAGTGCAATTTAATAAACAAAAGTACTTTGCTTTCCCTGGAACCTTGGATAGCACTGGATGCACTTCTGGATCCCATGCCAGGGTGCCAAACAACTTTCACTTTATATTTCTGAAAGACAAATTTTATGTTTGCAGTCTTTATTTATTTGTTATGAATTATACATCCTCTAACAGAATAACATCCATATCACATTTAGCACACCATTCCAGTATCCCTAGACTTTTTACAGAGTTAATAATACCGTTCACATTTACTGAAAGTACCCTAAAATGTTTTCTTTTCCTTCTTAAGTTAAGGGAAATATTTTTAAATTTATTTTCATTTTCTTATTTTTATTCTTTCCCTTACTGATTACTTCCCCCAGGTTTATGTACAATAATCTTCAGAATCAGATTTTTTAATGGATAAAACTTCAAAAATTATTTGTGTCAGTCTCTTCTCCTGACAGCTCTTCCTGCATGCAAACATTTTCCTCCTTTTTACATTGCATATTTCTTCTTCTTCTACAGTTTCATCACCACTGAGTTCACCCTGTCTCTTAATCTCTTGTTGTCCTTCCTTGTGTATGTTTTCTTCACTTCTTCCCTTATTTTTCATTATTTACTGTTTACTCTTGATAGTCCATCCAAAAGTGTCTCCTTTCTTACACAACCTACATTCAGCCACACACTTTCTTGCTGTTGGTCTTTTCTCACTGTATTGAATACATTGTACCCTTTGACAATCATTAATTAAATGAGAAAAGCCCCCACTAAAAGAAACATCGTTCAGGCTGGACAGTATATCTTAATGTCACACAAATAACACTTGGCAAGCATTTCACTGTTTTTCATATCAAATCAGCTTCCAACCTTCATTCTCCATTCCATAAGTTTCTCTCATCTGTAACTTTCAATGGATTCACACAAACCCTGCATGCATTTTTAACATCTTCTTTTTCCAGTTCATCAGTCTTAAACTGCAAAGTAAAATGTTTATCAGTTGAGCTACTATCAAAAAATATATAATTGTTCCATGGATAAATTTCCTTTTTGCTACACAGTTACAGAAATTTCATCATTAGTTTCTCATTTTCAAATGTTGTCGCAAAAGTATCTGTCTCTAATATGTATAAAATATCAAATTTCTTGAGCTTTAAATCCCAGAATAGTTACCAAATTGTCTCATAAATAATATCTGTCTATTACAGTCTCACCTGTTTTTTTTTCTTATTCTCATAGTTGACCTTATTTTCTTTTTAAAAATCAGTTTTGCATTCAGTTTGTTTCTCTTTTTTTCCCTGCTGTTACCGTTACTTAAGTCTTAACTACTGCACTCTCTACTGTCACAAAACCAGACTCCTTCCTAATTTTTGCTGCTTTCTCTGCTGCCACATCATCATCATCATCAGTATTTTTGAAACATGTATCTGCCATCTCACTCATGAAAAGCAGAACTCTCACCTGGATCATCTTGCTCAATTGTTTTCAACTGGACATAATCTGCAAGCCCTCCTGACACCATTTCTGTTATCTGCACCACTCCAGTGGACTCACTTGCTTCATTCTCTAATGAGACAGCTGAACACTGCCTATTTGTATCATTCACCACACAGGAATCTTTATTTGCATTCTGATACTCCATATTCAGCAAGTTTTTTTTGCCAAATTTTCATTTTTCACCTCCAAACTCCCCACAGCTCACAAAACATAACAAGAAAAAAAAGCAATAAATGTCTATAAAGTAAACAGAATACATAGTAAAAAGGACACTTCTTTGTTACATAACAGACTACAGGGAATGATAACATTTTTCTATCAGAAAACTTTCAGTCTACAGAAAAAGGAGATGTTTCCAAATGACAAGGCACAAGAGCAAGGGGCAGGTGGAAAGGAAGAAATTAAAAATGAATGTGGAAGAAGTGAAGAACATGACTGTAAGAAAAAAGAAAAGAAAGACAGATGTTGACAACAAGGCTCAAGCTGCGGATGTACAAAGTCAGAGGTTCCCTATTAGAAGACCGAAGACGCATTCTTTCAAATGCATCTTGGTCGAACTCAAAAGCCTGAAATGGCAAAATATCAAAGTGGCTTTTAAGCTAATTCTTTCCCTGGGAAAGAATTTGTTTGAACGCTTAGTTACTTTGCTGCTTTCTGCACTGTAGTGCAGTCTTGGAGTTGGTATATTTAAGTAAGGGAAGGTGTGGGGGGTGAAGACTCCCACTTAATGTAATGTTTAAAGTATTTTTTTTGTTTTGTTGGATCAGCGATTTTTTTCCTCTAGGAAAAAAATCGCTGTTCTGACAGTTCAAAATTATAAGCTTCGCTTACATAGGATTGATTAATCACTGTTTGCTTTTTTAAGCGTTCGGTGATCTAATATAGACCCAAGCCAGATGGATGAGAATTGCATGCATGTAAATGTAATATGCAATGAAAACAGTGGGATTAATAAGACTAATGGTGGTGAACATCATTCCTTTGTAACAATTGATAAATCAAATATTATTGAATTAGAAGTTAAATATATTTTTGTAATTGGAGATTCAATTATTAGAGGAACTGATACTTACATTTGCAGAGAAGATAATGAACATTGAATATTGTTATGCTTGCCAGGAGCAAAAATAGAAGATGTGAGACAAGCCTTTGAATGCCTTAATGTAAGGAAGTACAGATCTGTTTTATTCATGTCAGTACAAATTATCTCATCCACAAGGGCTTTCTGACTGTTAGTAGGGACTGTATAGCCCTCTTGGATAGTATAGCTTGTACTGGTGTTAGGATGTATGTTTTACAAATGACATACAGAAAAGAAAGTCAGGTCACCGTGAATGAAAAGAGTTTTGGGGTAAATACCTACATGGAAAGAATGCCCTGTTTTAAAAAATGGAAATGTGTAAAGCATCTGCACCTAATTTTGGGCACACATGTGTTCAGACAGGTTGGTATAGATTTATCAAGATCAGCGTAGAGAAATTTTTCAGTAGATATTTTAAAATATTTGACAAACACAATTCATGATTTTTACCAGGTTGAAAATGTAAAACTTCGCAGATGTCAACATTTGATGCATCTTTGCTGATTGTTAATGCTAGGAGTATTAATAATAAAGTTTTTTAATTGGAAAATTTGCTACATTCCCAATTGTTGCTATTATTCTTTGTGAAACATGGTTAAAGAATAACAACTGGAAACCAGATCTGTCAGGGTATTACTGTAACAGACAGTCTAACAAAAATGAGGTAGAGGTGTTATGATAGGGATTAAAGATAGTTATGAAACCTGTGATTATTACATGTTCAGTGATAACACCTATACTATAGATTGTGTAACTGTGACAAAAAAGACAACCCTGAAACATATAACAATTGCTGGAGTGTAAAAACTACCTAAGTCAAGTGCTGATGACCTAAAGGAATTCATACATTTCTTGCATGAAACACAGGAGGGAAGAATAATAGTGTCTGGGGACTTATATTTACCAGAAACAGACTAGAATAATATTGATTCAACAACATTAATAAAGAAATTATTCTAAACATATGTTCAGGAACAAAGATTGCTTCAGATTGTAAAAAAAAAAAAAAAAACAGAAAGGAACATACTAGATACCGTTTGTGTTCTCAAAGAAATTTCTGTAACTTCATGTCAAGTTTTACCACCAGAAGTGCAGTAATCATAGGGTTATAAAGATAATTCTGCCAAAGTGAAATCTAAACTAGTGCACAGAAGATTAATGACAAATTATATGGAAACAAAACAGTCACTATGTAAAACTAATTGGAGTGATGCGTTCAGTGGAAAAACTGCAGAAGGAATGTATAAAGGTTTGAAAGAGAAACTGAGTACAAAATTCAAAACACTTTTAACATCAGGATCTAGGGATACAATATCAGTTGAACATATTTCCATAAGAAAAAAAATACCTGATTAAGGTGAGAGACAAAAGTATAAGAAATGGAAAAGAGGTTGAACTACAACTTTAAAAACTGAAATAAACAAGCTGGACAAACAAATCAAGCATAGTGTGAGACAAGATCAAGAGAACTGTGAAGAAAATTATATAAAGATATTGAGCATAACAGGAAACCTTTTTATAGATATGTAAGATGTGGAAGGAGTAAATGCATACATATTGATAAATTGTGTGTAGACTCTAAAATGTATTATCAAACACAACAGATCATAGATATATCTTCAAAATCTTATACAAAACAGTTTAGCTCTGCAAAAAGGGTGATAATTAGTTCTAGTGATACCCAGGTAATCTTAGATACTGGAATCAAAATAGATTATATTGAAAATGAACTATGCAAACTGGATCCAAACAAAGAACTGGGAGGAGATGGAATTAGTAATAATTACCCGAGAACACTTCAGCAAGAACTTATATTAGCATTATATCTATTATTTACTAGGTCTTATAACATGGGGTAATTCTTCAAGATTGGAGACGTGCTTATTAAATCTGTCTTTCATGGAAAGGGGAGTAGGGAAAACCCAAAGTCTTATAGACCCTGAAGTCTATTTCATGTTGTGGAAAAATAATGGAGAAGGTAATATTGGATAAGTTATTGCCAGAATTGGAAAGGCTGGGACTTGAAACCTTATATAGGTTCATAGGTTCATACTAGGCTATCTGCCCTAGGGCATTTATAAGCCTAGCCAGAGTGTGTTTGGCTTTCGCCACCCATTTTAAATTAATTTTGCTATGCCCTTTTTCGAGGTTAGTATACTGTGCCTCTGTCTAACAGTGACACAGAAGTGATACCTGGGGTAAACCTACAATCCCCCATCCACTCATCAAGATTCCTCTTGAAGAGAGTCAATGAGGGACTCTTCCTTACCTGGACTGGGATTTTATTCCAGAGTGAAGGGAGCCTCTGGGTTATGAATCTGTCCCTCCAGCATGTCCTATTTATTTCAGTGCTGAGGTTCAAGTCTCTCGAGCACGTAGCTCGATGGGATTTGGATTTTCTGAGGTGCAGCATGTCCATTAATTCCGCTTTGGACATGGCTTTATACATCAGGCACAGATCACCTCTGAGCAGGTGGTATGCCACTGAGTAAAGCTGGAGTTTCTTTAACCGGGCAGCATATGACATCTGTTTGAGCCCTTTGATCCTCTTGGTGAGGTACTTTTGGGGTCTTTCCAGTTGCTGCAGGTGTCTGGTAAGGTGCATCCCAAAAGGGGCATTGTACTCAATTATCGGCCTGATGAGGGATGAGTAAAGAGGCACGATGACCTCCCTTGATCTAGATGTGAATCCCTTCATGATTAGGTGGGCTATATAAAATGTTTTTCTAACCACTTTGGCCACGTGGTTGTCAAATGAGAGGTCGCTATCAACTTGGGTCCCCATGTCCCTAATGACTTCTTCCGTACTTAATGGATTACCACCTATGTAGTAATTTGTGGGCACTTTGTTTTTGCCAAAGGGGATGACTATACACTTTTTGGCATTTAGCTTGAGGCCATGTCTCTGGCACCAGTTGTTTGTTTCTATGAGGCCCTTTTGGAGGATGCTTGTGTCAGCTGGAGAGTCAATTATGGCACCCAGTTTGCAGTCATCTGTGAACTTGGCCAGCCACAGTCCTTCCATGTTGGCCTGTACCTCTGAGAAATATATACCAAACAAGAGATGACCCAGGACTGAGCCTTGTGGGACGCCACTTGTAACTGGTTTGGAGTCTGACATGGCTCCAGCAATTCTAACCATGTGGGTTCTGTCCTTGAGCCAGTTTGCAACCCATCTAGTGACATACGGGTTTATATTTAAGCTGGTGAGCTTATCTATAATGCCCAAGTGGGGTATTGTATCGAAGGCTTTTGCGAGGCCCAGGTAGGCTGTGTGGACCACCTTCCCCTCGTCAATGGCCTTGGTGACTGTTTCAAAGAAATCAACCAGGTTTAAGAGGCAGGATCTGCCCTTAACAAAGCCGAACTGGGTAGGATCCAGTGTCTGTAGGTCCCCAATATCTTTATTTATAAGGTCCATGATGATCCTTTCCATAGCTTTGCAGACCAAGCTAGTCAGGCTTATGGGGCGATAGTTTCCAGGATCCGTTGAGGTACCACCTTTGTGGAGAAGGACCACTGTTGCTGTATGCCACTCTTTGGGTACATATCCTGTAGTAAGGCTGAGATTGAACAGTAGTGTTATGTTTGGGTTTAGCTCTTCTTGGAGTTCATGTAGAACGCAGCCCGGGACACAGTCTGGTCCCATTGATGCTGTGTTTTTTGCTTTGGAGAGGGCAGCTCTTACCTGAGCATCTGAGATGTAAGGGGGCAGCACTCTGCTGGGATGGGTATTTGCCCTTTTGGTGGGGGGGGGAGTTTGCACTGAACCTGTCAGCTAGGATGTTGGCAATGTCTGTGGGTTCAGTGTATTTTTTGTCATTTTGGACTAATTCTGAGCATATCTGGGAATTCCCACCCAGGTTCCTAACATAACTAAAGAAAGCCTTGTGATTATCCTTAGTGTCCTGTGCAATTTTTCTCTCGAAGCTGGCCTTAGATGATTTTATGAGTGCCCGTAGTTTTTTGCTAATAGTGATCAGAGATGCCTTCCCTTTTTGGGATTTTGCTCTATCATGTAGTAGCTTCTTCCTTCTATTATATAGTTTGTTTATGGCTGGGGTCCACCAGACAGGATGTCTGCCTTTGGAGGATTGGGTCTTGGTTTTATTTGGGATTGCATGATCCATGCATTCCTGAAAGTGTTCATAGAATGCATTTATAAAGAATTCTGCGGTCTGGGCCGTATTTTCCACAGGCCCGGGGGCTTTGAAGGATTCCACCTCGGTTTTGAGGAGTGTGAAATTTGCTTTAGAGAAGTTTTTCACTGTGGTTTTCTGGGCAGGGGATGGGGTCGGGATGTGAATATCCAGTGAGATTAGTTTATGGTCTGATCTTACCAGTGAGAGATACACTTCTGGTCTGGAGCATAGAGTCCCCATGTTGGTGATGATCAGGTCCAGTATGTTTTCCCCTCTTGTGGGAGTGGTAACAAGTTGTTCCATAGCATTTGAGTTTATAAATTCTAGGAACCTTTGGGCTAGGGTGTTGGAGCTAGAATAATGCTCCCAGTCTATGTTTGGGTAGTTGAAGTCGGCCAATATAATGGTGTTTGTAGAGACCTTCATATTTTCCAGTGTTCTCAGGAAGGCCGTGTGGAGTTCCTGGGTTTGGGAGGGTGGTCTGTAGCAGGCTATAAACTGGGAGGCAGTTTTACCCACTGTTAGTTGCACATGGATAGTCTCTGATGCTTCGTGCTGTGCTACCAACCTGGAGGTGTGGGTATCTTTGACGAATATTGATACTCCCCCTCCTTTTGTGGTTCGGTCCAAGTTTTGGGGCTGAAAAGCATGGTATGAGGTATAACCTGGTAGTGCTGGGGTGCTCTCAGGAGCCTTGAACCAGATTTCTGTTACTGCACAGATATCAATGTTCTCCATGCTAAGGAGAGTTTCGAGTGCGTGCATCTTGAGGTTTAGACTTCTGGCGTTGAGTAGCACTACTCTTAGTTTCTTATCCCTAGTGATACCTATGGAGGTGGGTTTGTCTTTTGAGCCTTGCCTAAAAAAGGCACTATGGGGGTAGCAAGAGCCTTTGCCAATATCCGAAAGCCTAGGGGTGATAGGTGCAAGCCATCCTAGTGAAGCATCGTGGCTTGTCGAGCATGTCATCCCAGGCTGACAGGCATTGGATCCCCTTTGAATGACACCAATACTTAAGCCAATTGTTGAAATTGATCATCTTGTCTTCATATTGTGGCATCATTCTTGGTGAGGGTAAGATGCTACTCAAGGTCAGGGTCATACCGGCCTGGGCTACATGCTCAGAGAGCTCCTCTATGTCTCTTTTCATGTAGTCCAGGGAGGTACATCTCAGGTAATTCACACCAGCATGGACAATGACTGAGTCATATTTGTACTTGCCTTGGAGTGACCTGAGTGCTTGTGTTATGTGGCGGATCCTAGCGCCCGACAGGCAGCTCATCATGACCTTCTCCTTGTTCAGCCTGGTGAGCGGGACGTCAGTGTGCCTGACAATAGAGTCACCTATTACAAGTGTATCAGGTGTGTTGTTTAGCCTTAAGGGCTGTGACTGTTCGGCACACTGGCTTTGTGAGCTATGTGTTGCACGTGTTTTGTTTTGGGTAGTGGTTGTTTGGGTGTCTGCTTTGGAGGTCTCTGCTGCTTAGGCCGATTTTTATTTACAGCCTCCGAGTATGTTTTTGTGTGTTTATGTGTTTGGTTTGCTGTCGTGGTAGGTCTATGTGAGACTGGAATTGTAGTGAGTGTGGTTTCCTTCTCCTCCTGACTGGTTAAACCAGTACTGAGTTGAGAGAGCTTAGCCTCCAGTTTGGCTATATGGTTGCATCTCTCACATGTGTTGGAATTTGTTGGGAGGAGGAGAGGGTTGTCTGTGTACATGAGGCAGTTGTAACATTGCCTCAAGATTCCCAGATTCACCAGCTGGACCGGAGAGGAGATTGACAACTGACCTTTGGACATGCTAGAATAGTATTGGGAATTCCTTTATAATTGAAATAAAGGGCCAATGGGGAGCAAGGTACTCAAGGGGAGTTTGTGAGGGTGTAGTGTTTTTAATTTTTTAGTGCTGACTTATATAATTGCTTTAGTGAGCAAGTGCCAGCTAACTTAAATGCAATGTGCTATAGGTAACTTAAATGCAAAAACGACAAACAGTAACTTTCATTCAAGTGAAACAAGGAAATAAGTACAGTAAGCAATGCCGATATCACTAGGGATCCACAGAAGCACTGTAAAGCCGCGTTTTAGGTGGAATTAGCATTTCAGGGAAATAACAAGCAAACAAACAACAAGCATACAAACAAAGCTAGATTCAGCAGGCCTGGATCTAGTCTATGCTACAGCAAACAAGGTGTACCAGTTTCAGTAAGAAACAGTTCAAATATGCAGGCACTATAGGCCTTTAACCAGAAATTCCCAGCTCAGAAGGGGAGAGTCCAGCCTCTCCTCCCAAAAGAGTGCAGGCCATGAACCTGCTTAATGTAAAATAACTGGCCTGAAGCCCAAGTGCTTAAACCAGAACTAATACACGTTTAGAATAACAGACACTGAGCCCTCAATCAGCAGTTCCCAACTTAGAAGGATGTAAGCTACCTGTCCTGCCACCACAGTGCAGGCCACAGACCTTCCTAATGTAAAACAACTGGTCTGAAGCCCAAGTGCTTAATCCAACAGACTTAGAATGATAGCTACACTTTAATCAAGTTACTACCAAGCAGTAATAAATACAATTGAATACTTTAAAGAATGCCTGGATTAGTGCTCAAGTTATACAAACAAAGCTAGATTCAGCAGGCCTGGATCTAGTCTATGCTACAGCAAACAAGGTGTACCAATTTCAGTAAGAAGCAGTTCAAATATGCAGGCACTATAAGCCTTTAACCAGAAATTCCCAGCTCAGAAGGGCAGAGTCCAGCCTCTCCTCCCACAAGAGTGCAGACCACGAACCCTCTTAATTTAAAATAACTGGCCTGAAGCCCTAGTGCTTAAACCAGAATTAATACACTTTTAGAATAACAGACACTGAGCCCTCAATCAGCAGTTCCCAACTTAGAAGGATGTAAGCTACCTGTCCTGCCACCACAGTGCAGGCCACAAACCTTCCTAATGTAAAACAACTGGTCTGAAGCCCAAGTGCTTAATCCAAAAGATTTAGAATGATAGCTACACTTTAATCAAGTTACTACCAAGCAGTAATAAATACAATTGAATACTTTAAAGAATGCCTGGATTAGTGCTCAAGTTATAAAAACAAAGCTAGATTCAGCAGGCCTGGATCTAGTCTATGCTACAGCAAACACTGTGTACCAATTTCAGTAAGAAGCAGTTCAAATATGCAGGCACTATAAGCCTTTAACCAGAAATTCCCAGCTCAGAAGGGCAGATTCCAGCCTCTCCTCCCACAAGAGTGCAGACCACGAACCCTCTTAATGTAAAATAACTGGCCTGAAGCCCAAGTGCTTAAACCAGAATTAATACACTTTTAGAATAACAGACACTGAGCCCTCAATCAGCAGTTCCCAACTTAGAAGGATGTAAGCTATCTGTTCTGCCACTACAGTGCAGACCACAAACCTTCTTAATGTAAAACAACTGGTCTGAAGCCCAAGTGCTTAAACTAAAAGGCTTAGAATGAGTTACACCAAGCAGTAATAAATACAATTGAGTACTTTTAAGATGACGCAAAAGCAAAATAAAGTAGGAAGAAGCACAAATACTGTAAAAGCAGATAATTTTTTTTTTTTTTTTTTTTTTTTTGAGTGAGCAAATGAGATGGGCCTGGGCCCAGGAGGAGTATCCAAGTGCAAATTTACAAGAGGGGCGGGCAGTTTCAAAGCCACCAAGATTAACACCAAGACAAAAACAGGGAGGGTGGAGACTGAAAAAACAGTCACAACTTCCAGCTAGATATTGCTCAATGCAACACAAACAAATTCCTTTAAATCATGTATTATTTTATAAAAGTGCAGATAAAAATTTACTTAACTCCACTTATGCGTTCGGTTGATTGTATGCAGGTCTTATTTGGCCAAAGCTCAAAGTTTAAACAGAAAATAATTCACTGTACCACTTGTATAAGACAGAAACTAAACAGCAATAAGGTAAACTACCCACACTTATCACTGGCTATGTAGGTTTTTTAACACGCTTTAACTGAAAATACCACTTGTATAAGACCTACTGAAAAAACAGTCACAACTTTCATCTAGATATTGCTCAATGCAACACAAACAAATTACTTTAAATTGTGTATTATTTGATAAAAGTGTAGATAAAAATTTACTTAACTCCACTTTTGCATTCAGTTGATTGTATGCAGGTCTTAGTTGGCCAAAGCTCACAGTTTAAACAGAAAATAATTCACTGTACCACTTGTATAAGACAGAAACTGAACAGCAATGAGGTAAACTACCCCCACTTATCACTGGCTATGCAGGTTTTTTAACAAGCCTTAACTGAAAATACCACTTGTATAAGACCTACTGAAAAAACAGTCACAACTTCCAGCTAGATATTGCTCAATGCAACACAAACAAATTACTTTAATTTGTGTATTATTTGATAAAAGTCCAGATAAAAATTTACTTAACTCCACTTATGCGTTCAGTTGATTGTATGCAGATCTTAGTTGGCCAAAGCTCACAGTTTATCAGCATGCATATGTTGAAAATATATCTATGACAACCTGTCGCATGAGGTTGCATAGCAATACAATAACAGCTATGAATGAAAAATTGTGCTGTGATATAATTTATATAGATTTGATTTCAGCATTTGACAGGGTCGTACACAAAACACTGATCAATAAGTTACAGCAAGAAGGCATTGATTTACTCTTGATAAGACAGCTACATGGCTTACAAATAGGACATGACAATTATCATACGCAATTGGACAGGTGAAATTCTTGGTTACAGTCAGGGTGTCCCACAAGGCTCTGTCCTAGACTCTTACTTGTTTAGATTGTATCTTTCAGACCAAACTTTTTCATCTGAGGTGTTCTACAGTCTATATGCAGATGGCCTGAAATTGGGTAAATTCATTACATGTGTTACAAATAAGGCATGTCTGCAAAACATCTTGACTAAATTGATCATTTGGCCACAGGAGAATAATATGCTGATAAATACATCAAGAACTAAGCATATGAGATTTGGGAGACATAAATTGAAAGGTGAATATTTAATACAGCACACAGTGATTGAAACTGTAGACTCAGTTAAGGACCCGGATATATGGGTAGATCCAGATATGAGTTTTTCTAATTATATCAACCAATAGGTTAATGATAATTATAGAACTATAGGTTGTGTAAAAAGATTTATAAAGTCTAGGAAATCAGAAATGATGATGTCATTGTTAACTACATTAGACCCAAACTCGAGCATGGAATAACAATATGCAAACCTTATAAGAAAACAAGCATGAGTAAACTGGAAAGAGTACAGCAGAAATATATCATGGGCATGCATGGGTTTAAAAATCTAAGTTATTATGAAAGACTAAAATATCTGAACTTGTATAGTATCTCATAGATATTTAAGAGGAGAGCTTATTCAGGTATATAGGGTATTTAAAGACAACTACCTCTGAGAATGTTTGGGGTTATCAAAACATAGTGAAAAATCATTAGACAACCTATGTAGATAATTCTATTTATGTTCATTAATAGAACAGATTTATTAAAAACATATAGACCAGGAAACCTTGATCCATTTGGACAAAGGAAGCATCTGAGGAAGTACAAAAATATAAAGAACAAAATCTAGAGATTTTTGAAAAGTATAAAAAAGAAATATGGATATAGGAAAGAAAGAAAGGGAGATCTGATCTGGTGCAGTATTTATGCAAAGGAGAAAGGCAAATTAATTAACACAAAAAAGGCTGCCTCAAAGATATTCAAAGAGAAATGTAGATAAAGGTATCCAGATATGGAAATTTCCACAATAAGAAAATAATATCACAAAGAGGGAATGTAGAACAGAAGATTATTAAAGTAGAAGTTAAAAACAGAAGCTGAAGTTATGGAATACTTGCAAACTGAAGGATTTAGTGTAGAAAGTTTAACACAGGTTACATCACAGCATGATGGAATGAGTCCCCAAAGTAAGGAGAAACAGGAAGATCAGGAGACATCTGAAGAAGTAGCATGGACATGGAAAAGAGAGAGAGATTTAATATTGTGCAATATCTATGCAAAGGAGAAAGTAAAACTAATCAATACAAAAAGAGCAGCACCAAAGATATTTATTTTATTTATTTATTTAACATTTGTTGACTGGGAATGTCCGACTAGGTTCCACAGAGCCTGTTTTCAGTGGAGGCCCGGGGAGAAATGCTCCAGATGCATGTCTTTGGAATGTGGGAGGAAACCGGAGTACCCGGAGGAAACCCACGCGAACACAGGGAGAACATGCAAACTTCACACAGAAGTCACCCCAGCCGAGAATTGAACTGGAGAACCTCTTGCTGTGAGGCAACAACGTTAACTGCTGCACCACTGTGCTGCCCATATTTGAAGAGAAATACAGGCAAAGGCATCCAAACTTGGACATTTTTATAATGCAAAAAATAAGAATGCAAAGAGGGAAAGTAGAAAAGAGTATTAGTGATGGAGAATTTAAAGAAATAGAAACTGAGGTTATGGAGTACCTGCAAAGTGAAGGATTTTGTGTAGCAAATCTAACTCAGAAAACAGCACAGAAGGACAGAGCAATGGATCCCCAAATTAATGAGAAACCAGTGGAGTGAGAATCATCTGATCAGTTGCCATATGTAGTTACTTTGGAGTCTTGTATAGGAAATCAGTGCAATGTTCAGTTGGAATTGCACAGCAAGGGGAAGAACAGAAAACTGTGGCAACTCTGACGTGGTCAATACTGTGGAGTGTTAGGCCAGTGAGTTCCCCTATAAAAGAGCAATGGATGATATTGGATGAAACTGAGGAGAATGTGGCACAGGATGATGCTGTGGAACTTTTTATAGAATTCCCACAGGAAATGGAAAACAAAGAATGTGCCCTCAGTTTAGAAGAAAATGATCTAAGAGAAGAGTTGCTTGATTTAATAGAGATGGACAGACATATTAAGATCAATGAAAGGAATAGACCACAGGAAGTCAGTAAAACCCAAAAGGTTAGAAGTCTAATAAAACAAATGAAAACAGTAATTAGGACTGTCCATAAAGATTAATATGATATAACAGAAGTAAACAGGATATGTTACTGTGCAGCTAAATTAATAACAGATAAAGTCTTACCACAAAAACACAGGGTAGTAAGGGAAAGGAAGGGGAGAAATTGAATGTCATTGTTGAAGTATCCAATATAGAAAACTATAAAGCAATTAAGACAAGAAGTGTGACTTTTAGAAGACTATAGAAGAGGAAACAGATCAACAAAAATACTCAGAAAGATAGACATGATAAAAACAATACACAGTATCAGAACAGATCAGGATCTATCATGCACTATCACAAATAATAAACTAAAAATATCAACACAGGCAGAAAAACTTAGAAGATATGTAACAAATATAAAGAGAAAAGAACAAAATAAGCAATTTATTGATGATCCAAAAAAGTTTTAAAACGAATTGGGAAACAAGCAAAAGAAATTGAAACACCACCAAAAGAAGAAGAAATAGATACATTTTGGAGAAACATCTGTGAAGATCATGTGGAATATAACAAAGATGCTAAATGGATAGAAGTAAAAGAAAGAATAAGAAGTTCAAATGCACGGGATATGAAATGGGATGAAGTAATGGCCAGAGAGATTGAAACAAGGTTAAGAAAAGCTCCTAAGTGAAGATTTAACCATGAGTAATAACTATTTATATGCACACCCCAAATAGACACCAGCCTGGTTAGCAACAGGAGAAACAATGCTCCTACTTAAGAGCGAACCTGCAAGGTATCCTAAAAACTATAGGCCGATAATTTGCCTTCTGATGACATATAAACTATACACTAGAACTGATGCCAACACAGTTTAGTCATTTAGAAGAAAACTTAATCATGGCAATAAAACAAAAGGGTATTAAAAGAAAGTCATATAGAACAAAGGATCATTTGTTATGAAATAAAGTCATAATGGAGAACTGTAAAAGGGGAATAATCTATGTATGGCATGGATACATTATAAAAAAGCATCTGACAGTCCCCAGGATTCAGCAAGCTCTGCATGGCGTGCAGGAATAGTGCAGGAGCTGCTGGAGACAATATGGCCACCAAGAGATCCAGAAACAAGCTCCCAGGACATGCACAAGCGCTCCTGCACTATTCATGCACGGACACAGCTCCTGTATACTAATTACCACATTTGCATGTGAAAACCATGCAAATGAGGTGAATTAGCAATCCAGGAAGTTGGCAGCCATCCGTACAGGATTAGTTTAACCTGCAGAGATGTACTGGGTTAGTAACCGAGTACATTTCTGCAAACTACAAAATGGAGCCATGACAGCTCCAAATAAAGGGTGTATATAATGTGGAAAGCATGCCAATGGACAAATATATGGCCACTAGCATGGAAAATAGTTGCAAAAAAAAAAAAAACTTTTATTGTTTTGGCCAAATTCGGCCATTAAACATAGGGTAGCGGCGCGCAAACGGGAAAAGTAAAACCCTGAATAAAGCTTTTTCTACAAAATCAGATTTTGCCATTACTATCAATGGCAGGCAGAAGACAACAAGGCCAGTGAATAGTGGTTGCTAAGGGGGAAGGCTCAGTGTCAGACTTGTAACTAGGCATTAGCAGGCAATTCTATGCAAATGAGGGGAATGATACTGAATCACAGATTTCCCTTCATGGCTAGCCTGCATCCAACCGTGTAGGTGCAGGAAAACCATGGTGCAAGTCTAAGAGCTAGCTGACATCATAGAAGGGTATGTCAGGCATACTATAAGCTTACTGGAGCTCTATGGCTCGAGTTTTCCCTTAGCTTAGTAGAGCTAAGGAAGGGG
This sequence comes from Protopterus annectens, assembly GCF_019279795.1. Lineage (NCBI taxonomy): Eukaryota > Metazoa > Chordata > Ceratodontiformes > Protopteridae > Protopterus > Protopterus annectens. The sequence goes on along the minus strand of NC_056731.1, from coordinate 1,798,897,996 downwards.
ATGTGTCTGAAGCTGCCAAGCACACTTTATACTGCCTAAACATGTGTGCACACCGTGCACCGGGTTTTAAACCAAAAAAAAATGTAAACCAGGAAATAGCAGCTCCGTTCACATCTGAGAACTGTGTTTGTGCAGCGCACCTTGGGGCTTAAACAGGAAGGCAATGGGAAGGGAAAACAGCAGTAGGAAGGTAATCAAGGAGAACTAGCATAGCTGGCAGATGAAATGTATCAGAATCAGCCAATTACACAGGCAGCAGCCCAGCCCATTACACTACTATAAACTATGCAAACATCTTTCCCTCTGGTTTTTCCCAAAAACTATACACCACTGGTGTACACAAATGGGGAAATTTTACCTAACAAAAGCAACAAAATGATAGGGACTGCATTCACTCTCATAAATCAATATGTGGAAGAGGCTGAGGGTGGTGAGGATGAGAATGCTGATAACCAACCCACAGTGAGGAGAAGGAGAAGAGTGTACAGACCCAGGGTAACCTACCAGGGGCTACATGAGCTGGAGATAGTGAAGCATTATAGGGTGGACATGGACCTCCTACAGCAAATTTTTGAGCTGTGCAGGACACGCCTCACACTCAGAACCAACAGAGAGGAACCCATCCCAGTGGATACCAAGATATATGTAGACTTAAGAATACTAGCCACAGGTAACTTCCAAAGGCCAACTGGAGATATCATGGGGATCTCACAGGCATCAGCATCAAGAGTACTCCACCAGTTCCTGGATGCCATGTCAGCACATGCCAGTGAGCACATATATTTCCTCAACACCCATGATGCGTTGGCCAGCAATATGCATCTCTTCCACCAAATAGCAGAATACCCTGAGGTAGTGGGTGATATAGACTGCACGCACATACACATCAAAGAACCACCCGGCAAGCAGGGTAGAGTCTGCATAAACTGCAAGGGCTTCCCCTCCATCAATTGGTAGGTCATGCGCGATGCCCAGGGCATTATAATGAATGTGTGTGCTGGCAGCCCTGGAAGCTATCACGACTCCCACATTTGGCATATGATGCAGCTGTACCAGAGATTTGCCAATGGGGACATCTCATATGGCCACCTAGTAGGGGATGCTGGTTACGCACTGGAGCTGTGGCTGATGACACCCATCAGAAATGCACACATACCTGAACAAGAACTCCATAATGAAGCACACGGACAGACCAGAATCATAATAGAGGATGTGTTTGGGATGCTCAAGTCACAGTTCCCATTCCTGGACATATCCGGTGGAGCCTTGCAATACTCATCAGCTACATCTACCCAAATTGCCATTGTATGTGCCATGCTGCACAATATGATCCTGCAGAAACAGCTGCAGCAGGAACAGCACAGGACAGAGCCAAAGAGCCCCCCCCCACCACCATTGCCAAGGCCTGCACAGGTACAGAGTGACTCAGAGGAGGAACAACCTGAGCCTGTCCCAGTAGGCAGAAGAAGGCATGCCCAATATGCCCAAGCCTTGGCAAAGAAGCTACACATAGCACATACACTGACACAGTAGGAACCCAGGGAATGACACCTCACTCTGACTCACACATATAGTAAAAGGGATGCCAAACATGACACTACCTGTGCTTAACCATGTATAGGGAGTGTACTATGTGCATCTGACATAGTCAGCCCTCCAGCACCATCCTCAATACTGGCAAAGCCACAAGGTAAGTCACGCTCACTATCAATTGCTGAATGGAGTAGAATGTTCTGCTAACGGTATCTATGGTACGGATGTGAGCATGTTAGGGAATCGCATGGCTGAATGAGATGCCAGCAAGATAGTAGACACCTATATTGGCAGCATGAAATCCTTTACAAATACTGGTGTCAACATAGTAGGCAGTACTAGACAAGGTGACAAAACCCACTGCAGAACATGTGGTGGGCCAAATGTGTGTCCATAGGGCACACACATGCATGTCAGTGAGGCTTACATACTCAACAACAGTCTCAGCCAGCAGGACAGGTGTAGACAAACACAAAGAAAGGCCTCTGATTGATGGCTATGGAGAGCAGCTCCCCTCGAGACCTACACAGACAGACTACAACAGGTCAGGCAGTGGGATACTAGTTCAGAAGGGTAAGAAGTCTGAAACTGAAATGGAAGTCAATAAAACCTAAGAACTGTAGTACATTTATATGCTTCTAGTCTGCATGATAGGTCAGAATACAGAATGGAATGGAGTACCTGAAATACCAGTACAGTCATAGCAAATGTGTACAGTTGTCAGGTGCCCCCCCCCCACAATCCTATGTAGAAATATAGTAACATGTATGTGTAGGTATAATAACAGTGGAGCACAGATTACCTGAGCTGGCCAAAGTAGCAGGATAGATTGTAGCATGTGTAGAATATGCAGGGCTGTGTGTGTTAGGTTGGCATGTGCTGCATATTGTGTGAGAGTAGTCAGCATGTAGGCATGGTGAGTTGTGTCCTGGTGGCCATTGGCCAGTACTGCCGATGACAGTGCCAAATTCTCACAACTGCAGTGTCAAACACAATGCATCCCAGCAATACATATTCCAGCAGTAATCCATACTAATTGTTTGGATGTAATATCTGTCACCATCTAAAAGATGGACATGGCATGAATGTGGGCCCAGACATAAAAACAGTACACAGGTGGAAGTACCATAGACAAAGAGTGTATAAAATGTTACTGTCAAATGGACACACCTTTGGAATTGTACATACAGTTTAGCAGCACATTAGTTGGGTTTGTAGTATGGAATACTGATGTCGTCTGGCCAAACACTGGCAGACCACAAAAGTCACAGGTATGAAGTACTGAGAAACTGCTGATGTCCCTGCACAAGCCAGTATAAGTGAAATGCCCCACATGTATCTGTGAGTCATCTGCAAGTAGCTTCCATAGCATACATGCACCCAGCCCACCCCACCATCAGCCACAGGTACCTCACAGGTCTTGTCCCTGCTGTTGGGAATGAGTACAATATGACCCCCACCCATGTGTGGGAATAGCCACAGAATGCAGCATGCTGAAGTGGTGTCCCATGCAGGTGTGTCCCTAGCTGTAAGCAGCACCCTGCCAGCATCTACACCATTGGATCAATAAGGACAGAACAATTGACATTAACACCTTGCACACCTACCCTGTCACCCCAGGTGAATACAGTGGCTTGCAGCCTGGGACTGTAGGAGTGACACAATGCACCGGCCTGCTACAGATGGACTGCATCTCTGCCAAATGGCCTCCAATCCTCTGCCAAAGGCCTGTCTCACCCGTACTGCCAATGTATGTTATATCATGGACTCCCAAATAACAACATAACACAGCCCACAGAACCCAAATGCAAGGCCATGTCGACAAATCCCAGTAGCATGTCCACCATGTCCTACTGCATGAACTGTGGATAAACCCCTAAATACTGCTGGGATGAAGTGATAACTATAGGAATACTTATCAGATAATGTTTGCATAATGTTCAGAAGAGAATAGAATAACAGGGAGGGGGGGAGAAGCATGGACGCCATGGAGTTTGTGAAGTCTGAAACTCAGCTGTGTGCACATACTATCCCTGCCTGCAAACACAGGAATAGCTGGCTACAAACCTGCTCATAAACCACAATGTGAAGGGGTAATGACCAGAAATATGAGCCCTGCCTCTGGGTAACCTGTGTGAATCTGTACAGCTGTGAGGTATGGCCACAGCAGGATATGGCCATACTGTCATGTTGATGGATGTGCAAGCATGGGATCCTTAGCCAGCACTGTACCAAGGTGCTGAACCATTTACACAGACCCATCAGCAAGTGTCTGCAGCTCACCCTCCAGAATGGCATGATTGTCTAAGAATATGTAGGCTGCAGACCACAATACTGGACACAGCTTCATTCACCCTGTGCTCCCCAGGAAATTACTGTAAGCAAATATGTACACCTGACAGTAGTTGATGACACAAAACATCACAGTGTAAAACAGTACATATGTCTGAATATCTCTGCTAACACCAAAACCATGCAGCAGAAGCAGCACAGACACAATTACTTACAGTAATCTACTATCCTTTTCCCACACATTGCCAACTGATCTACAGATATCCTGCAGAAACAGGTTGCTAGCTGTAGGTGTAGAACACAAAAGCCTGCACTGGAGTACAACCTACCTGGAATGGATTTACATATTCAATACAGAAGGTCATACTGGGCATGCTCCCACACTTAGAAATGAAGCCCATGTCTAGCAACAACAGTGGACTATACATATCTGACAGTCACTGTTTGTGCACACACTCCACATTGCACACCAGTCATGCTTTGCACACACATTGGATAGGAATACACACATATACCCAAGGACAATACACTATAATAGACCAAAATTACACATACATAGATGTGTGGAAGAGAGTGACAGACCGTGACAAAGAGCTTTTCATCATGAGGCCTGTCCCATCCAGCACACATCTAATTGGCTAAAACCACATGATGTGCAAATATCAATCACTGTAGACATTTGCTTCTGGTATCCTTCAGCACTATAGTGTCTGTGGTGTGTGTGATAAATGTGTAACATGACTGTACAAGTCATTAATCATCTAGCAGTTGTATACACGTTCTTGTTAAATGTAAACTTGTGTGTGACTGAGTGTTGTGTGTGTGCTTCCAGATGAATGGTTTATGGCGCATTCACACACACTGAACTCCTCATTGCCCTAATTTGGCAAGCCTGCTGATGTCATTCACCTTGAAATACACCTTTGTTGAAAAAATAGCCCTATAAGCTCTGTGGTGCATGCTATAACTGCGTAACACTATAGTGCGATGTACTAGTTAGGTAGGACTTCTAATTGCAGACATGGAAACTGTGCGTGTGTGTAGGGATCAATGCTTTTGTGGCCATTCACAGTCACTAGGCACTCCTAAAAATGGAGAACATCGATATCTGTGCAGTAACAGAGACCTGGTTCAAGGCTCCAGAGAGCACCCCTGCAATACCAGGCTACAACTCTTACCACACTTTTCAGCCACCAAACCAGAACCGAAACACTAAAGATGGAGGAGTGTCCATATTTGCCAAGGATACTCACACCACCAGGCTAGATGCCCAACACAATGCATCTGAAATTCTCCAGGTGGAACTAACACTAGGTAAGACTGCAATCCAAATTGCAGCTTGCTTCACATCCACCACCATGCCTCAAGAGTCTCACTACACCTTTCTAAATATACTGGAAAATATTAAGATACAACCAAACACCCTAATACTGGGTGACTTCAATTACCCTGCCATTAACTGGGAACACTACTCGTGTACCAACACCTTCGCCCAATGGTTCCTGGAATTCAAAAATTCCAATGTCCTGTATAAACTAATCCATAGTCCCACCAGGGGCTCCAATATCCTAGACCTGGTCATTATCAACATGAGAAATTGATACTCCGAACTTATGGTCACTCCCTCATTGGTCAGGTCTGACCATAAGCTAATCACCCTTGACATCCACATCCCTCCCCCACCCTACCAGTAAGGAAACCTCTGTAAAAACTTCTCCAAAGCCAACTTCATGACACCCATGCAGACGGGAACTGAAAGTTCAACTGCTGAATCCTACACTAAGGCACTGTACAAGTACATCCACTTGTGCATGAATCATGCCATCCCAAATAGAGCCAAGATGCTCTCCTCCAAAAAAAAAGGAAGCCAATGTGGTGGTCCCCTGCCATAACCAAACTTTACTACAAAAGGAAGAAACTGTTGTAGAAAAAAGGAAAATCCCAGGATGCAAAAAACTCCCTTACCAGCCTCAGTAAGAAGCTGAGATCCGTCATAATATCCTCCAAAGCTAGTTATGAAAATAATATAGCCAAAGATTCCAGAGACAACCACAAGCCATTCTATAGCTATGTCAGGAATCTAAATGGCAATTCTCAGATCTGCTCTGAGCTACAACAGAATGCCATTAAATATACTGATCCCAAGGATATTGCCAATATTCTGCAAGATCGATTCAGTGCCAACTTCACCCCCTCTCACCCCCTAAAGGGCCCATCTCAATACCAAAAGATTGCCAAATTCTGGTAATAACAGCCACACAGGTAAAAACCACACTCTCCAAAGCTAAGAATACAGCATCCATGGGAACAGACAAAATCCCGGGCTGTGTACTACATAAACTACAAAATGAACTGGCACCTCACCTAAGTGCCATGTTTAATCATAGCCTCACCTCAGGCTCCGTGCCCAATGAGTGGCATACAGCTACAGTTATCCCACTCCACAAGGAGGGATCCACCTTGGATCCTGAGAACTACCACCCCATCAGTCTGATGAGCCTGGTCTGCAAGGCCATGGAACGTATTATCATGGAACTTATAAACAAAGACATTGGCAACCTTCAAACACTGGACCCCACCCAGTTTGGGTCCGTGAAGAGCTGATCTTGTCTCTTGAACCTGATTGACTTCTTTGAATCAGTCTCCAGAGCTGTGGATGAGGGTAAGGCGGTCGACACAACCAATCCAGACCTCACCAAGGCCTTTGACACCATCCCCCAGTCTGGAATCATAGATAAACGTACTAAGCTGGGAATTGATCTGTACATCACTTGATGGGTTGCTAACTGGCTTACTGACAGAATCCACACTGTAAATGTGACAAATGGAGTATCTCAGGGGTCAGTCCTGGGACCACTCTTGTTTGGCATCTACTTCTCTAAACTACAGGTTCCTGACCCAGAGACTCCCCAGACTCTGGAATAGACTGCCCATACATGTCAAGTAGATCACCTCTTTAGCCTTCTTCAAAAGGAACCTTGACAATTGGATGGGAGATAGGAAATTCACTCCGGGGATCACATCAGTCACCCTGTTAGAAAGGGGTCCAGGGAAGTAAATATTGTGGGAAGAAATAGCCAGGGAATTGTTATGGCTAGACTTGTATAGTCTCTCGTGCCAATAGCTTAGTACCAGCCTATGAACCTATGAACCTATGAACTACACTTTCCATTGCCCTACTTTGCAAAGCCTGCTGATGTCAATCACCTTGAAATACACCTTTGGGGAAGGAGTATCCCTATAAGCTCAGTAGCACATACTATGACTGTGTAATGCTATAGTGTGATGTATGTACTAGTTAGATAGGAGTTCTAATCCCAGCCATGGCAACTGTGTGTGTGTGTGTGTGTGTGTGTGTGTGTGTGTGTGTGTGTGTGTGTGTGTGTGTGTGTGTGTGTGTGTGTGTGTGTGTGTGTGTGTGCGTGTGTGCGTGTGTGCGTGTGTGTGTGTGTGTGTGTGTGTTTGCCTGTCTGTGTAGGGATCGATGCTTTTGTGGCCATTCACAGTCACTACACTTTATTGCACTACCTTGGCAAGCCTGCTGATGTCATTCACCTTGAAATACACCTTTGGTGAATGAGTAGCCATATAAGCTGCATGGCATGTGCTATAACTGAGTAATGCTGTAGTGTAATGTACTAGTTAGGAAGGAGTTCTAATCCAACACACGGTAACTGTGAACCTCTGTGTGTGTGTGTGTTTGTTTGTTTGTCTGTGTAGGGATCAATGCTTTTGAGGCTATTCACAATCACATCACTTTCCATTGCCCTACTTTGGCAAGCCTGCTGATGTCATTCACTTTGAAATACACCTTTGGGGAAGGAATACCCTGTAAGCTCCATGGTGCGTGCAATAACTGTGTAATGCTGTAGTGTGATGTAGGAGTTCTAATCTCAGACATGGCAACTGTGAAACTCTGTGTGTGTATGTGTGTGATTGTGTAGAGATCAATGCTTTTGAGGCCATTCACAGTCAAATCACTTTCCATTGCCCTACTTTGGCAAGCATGCTGATGTCATTCACTTTGAAATACACCTTTGGGGAAGGAATAGCTCTGTAAGCTCTGTGGAGCATGCTATAATGCGTAATGCTGTAGCGTGATGTACTAGTTAGGTAGGAGTTCTAATCCCAGACATAGCAACTGTGAAAGTCTGTGTGAGTGTGTTTGTTTGTCTGTGTTGGGATCATTGCTTTTGAAGCCATTTAGAGTCAAATCACTTTCTATTGCTCTACTTTGCCAAGCCTACTGATGTCATTCACTTTGAAATACTCCTTTGCGGAAGAAATAGCTCCGTAAGCTCCGTGGCACGTGCTAGAACTGCATAATGCTATAGTGTGATGCAGTAGTTAGGTAGGAGTTCTAATCCCAGACATGGTATTTGTGAGACTCTGTGTGCGTGTGTGTATGTTTGTCATCAGTATCCTGTGTGGAAGTAGCTGTGACTGTGTAATAACAGGACTCATTGTGGAGTGCATTTTGCAAATTTCTTATATGTAGGACCTGTTATATGTCACAATTTCCACCTTACAAGGACAACAGATGTCACACAGCAGAGAGGCTGGTGTAGGCAATCCATACCCCTACATATGACTATATGGATTGGGGAACAATATAGGCAACCCTTGTATTACCCAGAGAACAATCTCCACCGATGTCTCATAGACAAACACACTTGGCTAGGCAACAACCACTATGTTGGTAGTTCCCTGCATATAGCCCACAAATAGTAACCATGATGTGATTGCAGTGGACTACAGAGGACATGGCACCCTGTTCCATCCCTACAATAGGCAAATCATTGCATACAGTGGTATTTTGCTATGTTCCCCACTGGACGCCTGCAACAACTGTAGAGTCAGCAAATGTAAATAACAAAGGAAATACCATGCCTTATACACATGCCCCAGTTTGGACAGATGCCACTAACACCAGTGAATACCTGTATCATGCTGTCAATGTAGGTGCAGGATCAACCTGAGTTCCATTGCCAATTCTCACCACATGAGGTCAGGAATGCCAAATTAGCTGATAACAATCTGTCTACACAACATGCCCCAGACATCCCAGGTACACTTCCACATGTCACAGAACATGCATGTGGGACATGTATACATCACAGACATCATCCATGTTATGGAATATAGACCACATACATGGCAAGCATTGCACAGCACTGGCCACCCACAATAGTAAGCCAGATGAGTGGATGGTGAATACAATACCCACCTGTGTGGGCCAATCCAGAGACTACACCCCTGAGCCACACTGCAGACCATTGTCATGTGGCCTGATGCCAAGGTATAGCCTTCTGGCACAGTCAGCCACTACACACCTGTGAAGCAATGGACCCATGCATGTCAGTACTGGCAAACGTGTGTATATGTGTGTGTGTGTGTGTGTGTGTGTGTGTGTGTGTGTGTGTGTGTGTGTGTGTGTGTGTGTGTGTGTGTGTGTGGAAATTAATGATTTGGAAGACTTTCACACTCACTACACCTCCCATTGCCCTACTGAAGCATGCCTTTTGATGTCAGTCACTTTGACATACCCTTTGTTCATATATCAGCCTGATAACCTCTGTGGTGCATGTGATACCTAAGTAATACTGTAGTGTAGCAAACTAGTTCATTAGGAATTCTAATCCTGGCCCTGCCAACTGTGATGATGTATGTGAGTCCCTGAGACAGTGTGGCTGTGTCATCCTTGACACCTGTTTTTGTGGACAAGCACATGTACTACATCTGCCTTATCCCTCCTTTATCACTGTTGCTGATGTCACTCACCTTCAAATATACCTTTGGACAGTTCTTCAGCATGTAAGGTCTGTGGCGCATGCAATAACTGCATAGAAATGTAATACATAGTCAGGCAGGGGTTTGAAACCTCATACTTGTAAGCGTGTGACACAAATATGCTTAGCTTTTACTCTCCTACCCCCTTGCTTTCTTACTTTGTCTCTGTCTATCTCTCTCACTCCCTCACTGGTGGATGTATAGAAGTACACCTGCTTTGCTTAGGCAGCAGCTTGTGTTTTGTAAGTTATGCTCATGATCAGCTGATGGCCTATGCATGAATTGCAGTCCCCACTAGCTGATTGCATGTGGAACAGCTGTGGTAACATTCCCATAGCCAATTGCATGGAAACACACTCCTATAACTATGAACATCATGTGGGTGTTGGCCATTTTCATTCACTGTGAGCAGGACTTTATGTCAGTGTTTGGCAAACAACATCACAGAGGGTAGTGGGATATACCTCTTACAACATACACTGTGGATACAGGACAACAAATAGGAGGGGGATGTTCCACACATGACTACAGAATATAAGTCTTGCTCTTCTGCATTTGAAGTAATGTTGGTTTAACAGGGTTTGTGTGGATATGGCTGGTCTACATAATTTAATACCTGTCGTGTTCTGCACTCTTGTGGGAGGAGAGGCTGGACTCTGTCCTTCTGAGCTGGGAATTTCTAGTTAAAGCTTATAGTGCCTGCATATTTGAACTGCTTCTTACTGAAATTGGTACACCTCGTTTGCTGTAGCATAGATTAGATCCAGGCCTGCTGAATCTAGCTTTGTTTGTATAACTTGAGCACTAATCCAGGCATTCTTTAAAGTATTCAGTTGTATTTATTACTGCTGGTAGTAACTTGATTAAAGTGTAGCTATCATTTCTAAGTCTTTTGGATTAAGCACTTGGGCTTCAGACCAGTTGTTTTACATTAGGAAGGTTTGTGGCCTGCACTGTGGTGGCAGGACAGGTAGCTTACATCCTTCTAAGTTGGGAACTGCTGATTGAGAGCTCAGTGTCTGTTATTCTAAAAGTGTATTAGTTCTGGTTTAAGCACTTGGGCTTCAGGCCAGTTATTTTACGTTAAGAAGGACTGCGGTCTGCACTCTTGTGGGAGGAGAGGCTGGACTCTGCACTTCTGAGCAGGGAATTTCTGGTTAGAGGCTTATAGTGCCTGCATATTCTAACTGTTTCTTACTGAAATTGGTACACCTTGTTTTCTGTAGCATAGACTAGATCCAGGCCTGCTGAATCTAGCTTTATTTGTATGCTTGTTGTTTGTTTATTTCCCTGAAATGCTAATTCCACCTAAAACGCGGCCTTTTAGCACTTCTGTGGATCCCTAGTGATATCTGCATTGCTTACTGTACTTATTTCCTTGTTTCACTTGAAAGAAAGTTACTGTTTGTCGTTTTTGCATTTAAGTTACCTGTAACACATTGCATTTAAGTTACCTGGCACTTGCTCACTAAAGCAATTATATAAGTCAGCTCTAAAAAATTAAAAGCACTACACCCTCACAAACTCCCCTTGAGTACCTTGTTCCCCATTGGCCCTTTTCTTCAATCATAAAGGAATTCCCAATACTATTCTAGCATGTCCAAAGGTCAGTTGTCAATCTCCTCTCTGGTCCAGCTGGTGAATCTGGGAATCTTGAGGCAATGTTACAACTGCCTCATGTACACAGACAACCCTCTCCTCCTCCCAACAAATTCCAACACATGTGAGAGATGCAACCATATAGCCAAACTGGAGGCTAAGCTCTCTCAACTCAGTACTGGCATAACCAGTCAGGAGGAGAAGGAAACCACACTCACTACAATTCCAGTCTCACATAGACCTACCACGACAGCAAACCAAACACATAAACACACAGAACATACTCGGAGGCTGTAAATAAAAATCGGCCTAAGCAGCAGAGACCTCCAAAGCAGACACCCAAACAACCACTACCCCAAAACAAAACACGTGCAACACATAGCTCACAAAGCCAGTGTACCGAACAGTCACAGCCCTTAAGGCTAAACAACACACCTGATACACTTGTAATAGGTGACTCTATCGTCAGGCACACTGACGTCCCGCTCACCAGGCTGAACAAGAAGAAGGTCACGGTGAGCTGCCTGTCAGGCACTAGGATCCGCCACATAACACAAGCACTCAGGTCACTCCAAGGCAAGTACAAATATGACTCAGTCATTGTCCATGCTGGTGTGAATGACCTGAGATGTACCTCCCTGGACTACATGAAAAGAGACATAGAGGAGCTCTCTGAGCATGTAGCCCAGGCCGGTATGACCCTGATCTTGAGTAGCATCTTACCCTCACCAAGAATGATGCCACAATATGAAGACAAGATGATCAATTTCAACAATTGGCTTAAGTGTTGGTGTCATTCAAAGGGGATCCAATGCCTGTCAGCCTGGGATGACATGCTTGACAAGCCACGATGCTTCGCTAGGGACGGCTTGCACCTGTCACCGCTGGGCTTTCAGATATTGGCAAAGGCTCTTGCTACCCCATAGTGCCTTTTTAGGCAAGGCTCAAAAGACAAACCCACCTCCATAGGTATCACAAGGGATAAGAAACTAAGAGTAATGCTACTCAACGCCAGAAGTCTAAACCTCAAGATGCACACACTCGAAACTCTCCTTAGCATGGAGAACATCAATATCTGTGCAGTAACAGAAACCTGGTTCAAGACTCCGAGAGCACTCCAGCACTACCAGGTTATACCTCATACCATGCTTTTCGCCCCAAAACTTGGACCGAACCACAAAAGGAGGGGAGTATCAATATTCACAAAGATACCCACACCTCCAGGTTGGTGACACAGCAAAGCATCAGAGACTATCCATGTGCAACTAACTGTGGGTAAAACTGCCTTCCAGTTTATAGCCTGCTACAGACCACCCTCCCAAACACAGGAACCCCACTTGGCCTTCCTGAGAATACTGGAAAATATGAAGGTCTCTCCAAACACCATTATATTGGGCGACTTCAACTACCCAAACATAGACTGGGAGCATTACTCTAGCTCCAACACCCTAGCCCAAAGGTTCCTAAAATTTATAAACTCAAATGCTATGGAACAACTTGTTACCACTCCCACAAGAGGGGAAAACATACTGGACCTGATCATCACCAACATGGGGACACTATGCTCCAGACCAGAAGTGTATCCCTCACTGGTAAGATCAGACCATAAACTAATCTCACTGGATATTCACATCCCGACCCCAACCCCTGCCCAGAAAACCACAGTGAAAAACTTCTCTAAAGCAAATTTCACACGCCTCAAAACCGAGGCAAAATCCTTCAAAGCCCCGGGCCTGTGGAAAATACGCCCAGACCGCAGAATCCTTTATAAATGCATTCTATGAACACCTTCAGGAATGCATGGATCATGCAATCCCAAATAAAACCAAGACCCAATCCTCCAAAGGCAGATGTCCTGTCTGGTGGACCCCAGCCATAAACAAACTATACAATACAAGGAGGAAGCTACTACATGATAGAGCAAAATCCCAAAAAGGGAAGGCATCTCAGATCAGTATTAGCAAAAAATACGGGCACTCACAAAATCATCTAAGGCCAGCTTCGAGAGAAAAATTGCACAGGACACTAAGGATAATCACAAGGCTTTCTTTAGTTATGTTAGGAACCTGGGTGGGAATTCCCAGATATGCTCAGAATTAGTCCAAAATGACAAAAATACACCGAGCCCACAGACATTGCCAACATCCTAGCTGACAGGTTCAGTGCAAACTTCTCCCTCTCCCCACCAAAAGGGCAAATATCTATCCCAACAGAGTGCTGCCCCTGACATCTCAGATGCTCAGGTAAGAGCCGCCTCTCCAAAGCAAAAACACAGCATCAATGGGACCAGATGGTGTCCCAGGCTGCGCCCTACATGAACTCCAAGAAGAGCTAAACCCAAACATAAAACTACTGTTCAATCTTAGCCTTACTACAGGATATGTACCCAAAGAGTGGTGCACAGCAACAGTGGTCCCTCTTCACAAAGTTGGTGCCTCAACGGATCCTGGAAACTATCGCCCCATAAGCCTGACTAGCTTGGTCTGCAAAGCTATGGAAAGGATCATCATGGACCTCATAAATAAAGATATTGGGGACCTACAGACACTGGATCCTACCCAGTTTGGCTTTGTTAAGGGCAGATCCTGCCTCTTAAACCTGGTCGATTTCTTTGAAACAGTCACCAAGGCTATTGACGAGGGGAAGGTGGTCCACACAGCCTACCTGGACCTCGCAAAAGCCTTCGATACAATACCCCACTCGGGCATTATAGATAAGCTCACCAGCTTAAATATAAACCCCTATGTCACTAGATGGGTTGCAAACTGGCTCAAGGACAGAACCCACATGGTTAGAATTGCTGGAGCCATGTCAGACTCCAAACCAGTTACAAGTGGCGTCCCACAAGGCTCAGTCCTGGGACCTCTCTTCTTCGGTATATATTTCTCGGTGGTACAGGCCAACACGGAAGGACTGTGGCTGAACAAGTTCGCAGATGACTGCAAACTGGGCGCCATAATCATCTCTCCAGCCGACACAAGCATCCTCCAAAAGGGCCTCATAGAAACAGACAACTGGTGCCAGAGCCATGGTTTCAAGCTAAACGCCAAAAAGTGTATAGTCATCCCCTTTAGCAAAAACAAAGTGCCCACAAATTATCACATAGGTGGTAATCCATTAAGTACAGAAGACGTCATTAGGGACCTGGGGACCCAAGTTGATAGCAATCTCTCATTTGACAACCACGTGGCCAAAGTCGTTAGAAAAACATTTTATATAGCCCACCTAATCATGAAGGGATTCACATCTAGATCAGGGGAGGTCATCGCTCTTTACTCATCCCTCATCAGGCCCATAATTGAGTACAATGCCCTTTGGGATGTACCTTACCAGACACCTGCAGCAACTGGAAAGACCCGAAAAGTACCTCACCAAGAGGATCAAAGGGCTCAAACAGATGCCATATGCTGCCCGTTTAAAGAAACTCCAGCTCTACTCAGTGGCGTACCACCTGCTCAGAGGCGATCTGTGCCTGACATAAAGCCATGTCCAACCCGGAATTAATGGACATGCTGCACCTCAGAAAATCCAAATCCCATCGAGCTACGCCGAGAGAATTGAACCCCAACACTGAAATAAACAGGACATGCTGGAGGGACAGATTCATAACCCAGAGGCTCTCTTCACTCTGGAATAAAATCCCAGTCCAGGTTAGGCAGAGTCCCACATTGACTCTCTTCAAGAGGAATCTTGATGAGTGGATGGGAGATTGTAGGTTTACCCCGGCTATCACTTCTGTGTCACTGTTAGACAGAGGCACAGTATACTAACCTCAAAAAAGGCATAGCAAAATTAATTTAAAATGGGTGGCGAAAGCCAAACACACTCTGGCTAGGCTTATAAATGCCCTAGGGCAGATAGCCTAGTATGAACCTATGAACCTATGAACCTATGACAGTGTTATGTGGTTGAGGAAACTCCCACCTGTAAGGCTATCAACAGACTGGCCAGTGTTTGGAGTCTTATGTGCGTTGTATTACTCACAGATGACCTATCTTTAGAAATGCAGTAACATAGTATGAGTATTGCAGTCAGTACATGGTGACAGCCATGAGAGTTACTGACTTCCTATCCCTCAGAAGACATATGTCACAACAAACCCTGTTACACCAGTAAATGTATGAGGCTATCACAGCAACATGTCAATATTGGCCCTGTGTTTGTGCTTCCAGCGACAACTCTGTCAACCTTTGTACATACGTCATGCAGTAAGAGGTGCATATGTTCAGTACACCATTATTTATTGACATCATACCCGATATCAAGCCAGTGAGATAGCAGACAGCTAGACATGTTATATATAGTAAGGGTTATATTTGAGGACAAAACCTAGACATTCCGATGAAGTGTGTACAGTAGTGAGGCCTGTCTACTTATGGTGATTGTCAACAGAGAGTGTATTGCAAATATGTACCTTGGCCTGTGTACAGACTGTGGTAGATGTCATTGTTCTTGGTCCTGTTCTATCTGATGTTGCATGCTACTCCAGTGTATGGTACCCTATTGGCTTACATGTTTGTAAGGCCAAACCCACACATGTCCCATACCACAGTCAGGCATCGGAATACACTGTGTATTGGCCCAGCATATGTAGGGTTAGTGGGTGAGTGGCACATATGAAGATGGTGTTGATCAGATAGTCCATATGCTGTAATATTAAGCACG
>NC_056731.1:1798877117-1798879617 GCF_019279795.1 Protopterus annectens | reverse complement strand
CCTGGTGTCTCATGTGTCTTTCCATGTCCATGTACTGCACAATTTCAAAAGGAAGTTGAGAGGTATGAACAACTCCGCACTCACACAAGTGCATACATGGACACACACACACACACACACACACACACACACACACACACACACACACACACACACACACTTACAGGTGAGGTTGCACAAAGATATTACACACAGACCTCTCATTACCCATCTGTCAATATGTATGACATGTGGCACTAAACAGCATGCAGTGCAGCTATAGTCAATCCCTACTAGCAATATTATACATCTCTGTGATGCATGGGTTGTGTTCTTCCCCTGGAACACACTGCACCCACGTGCACACAGGTGTACACACCAATTGCAGAATGTGTATATGTGTGTCAGTTATGTTTGCTCTGCTGCTCACAGCCCCTATGTGTTTATGTGACACATACCTGGGATTATATGTGGACAGTTGTCATTTGTGAATGCCTGATGTCTGATTTACAGATCTCATCATCAGTGGTGCATGTATGGCCAATAGAATAGAATTACACTGAAATCCTTCAAACTTTACCATGGCTATGGGGAGTGCACATACCCTTATTGATATAGCACCCTCTTCCTTGATATGCCATGAGGCCACATTATTGCATATATTAACATTACATGAACCTGATATGTGACATATGACCTGTGCAATCAAATGCAGTGTCAAACAAATTTGTTAGTTGTGCAGATGCTGATTGAGATGCATACAATTTGTGGGTGCATATGTGTGCACACCCTTATCATGATGGTTTGTTGCACCTACTTTTATGTGTACTACAGCAGTCACTATTCCTGGCAGGGGTATACTAGCATGGGCCATCTGCATTTGCCAGTATTTGGTCACTCTGCCCTACAAATGTCCCCCAACTCTGCATGATTGCAAGGTCAACTCATGTGCACATCCCTTGGAAGTTACACAGTGCCATCACTATGGCTGTGGAATCAGGGTTATGTCTGCCACAGTTCCTGACCTTGACTGTGTGCAGATACAGCCATTCTTAGCATCCTTTGGATCTCTGCTTCAGTGCACTGTTGTGTTTTATGATGATACCCCCTCCCCAACCTCAGCCTTTTTGCAGATGCTTGACAACTATTGCCTACACATGTGTGTCATTTTGCAATGTCCCAAACATTGAACACCATGTGTACCAGCCTAGTCTCTGCTAATGAATGGCAAACATACTGGTGTACACCGGCACCTGCAAGGTACAGATGGGGATGGTGGACCTGAGGTGGGGTGAGGTGTTGGTTCTGCAGCACATGTATCTTAATTGATACTGTCTGTAGGTTTCCAACATGGTCTTGGTACACCAGTACACATTGCAACACATGACTTTTGGGGACATTTGCTGTTATGCATATGCTACCTGTAGAGAGGCCTGGTTGATGTTTCCTGTGGTACAATTGCCACATCTGATTACCCTAACCCATGGGCCACACTTATGCAGAGTTCAGGCAATTGCTGACATGGGTACTGCACAGCCAGCACTTGCAAGACATTCCTGAAACTCCCTCAGAGTTGTTGCATGTTACTAGGCAGCCTGCATGACCAATTTGCAACATGTGTCATCTGTCTTTGATGGCCATCTGTTTATTTTCTACAGTAATCCTGTCCCACACATCCTAGCCACATACATGACTGTCTGCACTGTTTGCCATGGTATATGCAATGGTGAGGTAAGGCTACAGGTCCAACTCCTGCGTGCTCCCTGTTGGGTATGGGATCCATTCCATGGCTTGTAAGATGTGGGCAAGCCATGGCTGCCTCTGTTGCAGGTAAGTGGACACATTTGATGGCCAAATGTCTTGGACAGCAGACCATTTATTAGTGTGACATTGAGGATCTGTACTTGCTGGAAGGTCCATACTCATGAAGAATGCATGCTGTCAGTACCTCAAAAGCTGCTTCCACAGTGGAGTGTATGTACACATATGCTTCCAGTGTTTGTGAAGGTATGCATTCCCCATATTTGCTGTCCCAACATAGGATTCCGTATTATACATTCATTGCTCATGTTAGGACCACATTGCAGGTTGTAAGGGTTGTGGAATGCAGTACTGTGGTATGCCATAGTGTAGGTCTGTAACAGTTGCCATTGTAATAGTGGTATACACACTGTTGTAGCACAATATAAGGATGATGTTTCAGACATGTCCCTACTGTAGGCCATTTGTCCCACCATTATGTTAGCTCTGTGCACACATATTGCAATGACAGGTTATTAGTTATATTGCAGGAGTCTTACATACCCTTCAGATACACCATCATGGTGACCACTGTGTTGCAGTGCAGTTAACAGCAACAATACGTGAACATGTACAGCATGCATTATGGGTAGGTGTGTTAAATGTGTGCATGGAATATACCATGGCCACAACATGACAGGTGTATTGGCAAACCTGAACAAACACCATACTCACCAGCTACAGGCTGCTGCCCCAGAGGTATACCAGAGGGACCTACATA
>NC_056731.1:1798847117-1798872117 GCF_019279795.1 Protopterus annectens | reverse complement strand
TTGCATACACATGTTCTCTTATGCTCCACGCAGTGCGGTTCGTTTTACCCACATAATATTTCTGGCACAACTGGCATTGGGCTAGATATACTAGATTCTTAGATCTACAGTCGGCATAGCATTTGAAAGTGTATATTCTATCAGTACGTGGATGGATGAACGCATTTTCTGTTGTTATAAACCTGCATTGATTGCATGTTCGACAGGGGAAGGTACCTTCCCTCTGTGATTTAAGATGTTCTATGCCTCCCCTTTCATAGCATAAAAGCCTCTTGAGGGACTTCATGTTTTTATATGCTATGTTGGGTGTTCCTTCAACTAATGTCTTAATTCTCTCATCCATGGTTAGAATCTTCCAATTGTTCTCTATAATCTTTTTTATCTGGCTGTTCCTATTCGTAAAAGGTATGACAAGTCTATTTTTAGAAACAGGTGACTTCTTTCTATTCATGTTGTCAATATTTGATTTTTTGTAGTAAAATGGTCGACCCCTATCTGATCTCAACTCTCCTACCATGGTTATGGTGTCATCCACAACTTTCTTGCTATACCCTCTTTGTACAAAGTTATTTTTTAAAATTTCCTTCTGATTTTCAAAAACTAGCTCATCTGTAGTCAGCTTAGAAGCCCTTAATGTCTGGTTCATAACTATATTTGAATGTATGTAACGAGGATGCATGCTGGTGCGGTGGAGCAAGTTGTTCCTCCAGCATGTCTTTCTATACATTTCCGTACTTAAGCCATTGGGTCCCTTGGTTAATTGAACATCGAGGAATTGTATCATATCATGTGAGTGGGTGCTCTGAAATTCTAAAAAATTAGTTGTCCCATTTAAATATCTTATAAACTCATTCAAGTACTGCTCTGTTCCTCTCCATAACAAAAAAACGTCATCTACAAAACGACTATAGTGTATTATGTGTTGATTGAAAACTGTATTATTCAGCACATAAGCGTCCTCCCAATATGCCAATACTAGATTGGCATAGGAGTTCGCGCACGGGGTTCCCATTGCTACACCCTTTTTTTGCAAATAATAATTATTCTCATAAACCATAACGTTATTCTCTAATACTATTTCAAGTAACGACGTCCATCTAATAATTTTATTGTTTTCTATACCATAGTTCAAAAGGAATAGTCTTAAAAATTCAATACCTGTATTATTGGGAATCGATGTGAACAGGGATTTCACGTCTAAGGTGACAAAAAGGTCATCAGTTTCAATAGGATACTCTTCATTGCATCTTGCTAGATCCTCTATAAACTGTTGTGTGTCTTTTAAGATGTGTTTGGTACTATTGACTATGGGTTTAAATTGCTTGTCCAGGAAAATTGATAATGACTCAGTCAACCACCCTTTGCTAGAAACAATAGGTCTTAAAGGTGGATCATTCAGTTCTTTGTGTATTTTGGGGAGGCCTCTAAACATGGGTACTAACGGGTTCTCAATAAGGAAATATCTATATAAATCCATATTGATAACATTGGTGAGAACCAGATCGTATAGTTGTGCATGTACACCTTTGATCAACTTGTTCAATAAACTTGCACTTAATGGTGTGTAAGTGTCAACATCTGCAAGCATCATAGATATTTTATTGCTGTACATTTCCCTGTCCATTATGACTATAGCTCCCCCCTTATCGGCCTGTCTTATCACTATTTCTTTATTGCATTGTAAACTTGAAATAGCTGCTTTCTCTTGTGTGGTTGTATTAAAAAAATCAGGTTTTCCTGTGTTCTTATCATATAACTCTATTAAGTCATGTTCACAGGCGCGTTCAAACACTTCAAGTAAAGGGTGTTGCGGTGGAATAAACGTGGATGGTTTCCTAAGGAAACTTGTATTATCTAAATTAATTGTATTTGCTGTGTTATCACCATATAGCATTTTTAAAGCTATGTTCCTAGTAAACATTTTAATATCCACTATAAAATCAGTAACATCAGTGAACCCCGAAGGGATAAAGCTAAGTCCTTTGTTAAGGATGGATAGTTCGTAATCATTGAGCTTGTACCTGGAGATGTTGACGACTAGCTCTTGTGTACTGATCTCACTGCTTTCCTCTGCTTCTCGTAGATCTCCTCTGTCCCCTTTCTTTTTTTGTTGGTGTTCTGAAGTGGCCATGTCCTTATTTCTGCTGGCTTGAACGGGAGTGGAAAAGACGGGAAGTCTTCGCGGGGTAAAAAAACATCACCCTCTCCTTCTCTTTCAATGACATCTACTGCGGAGCTGACGGCTGGCGATTTCCTCCTGACTTCTTGATTCGGACTTGAATTGTTGCATTCCTTGTTGTTCGATGCTGGGGGAGCACCCACACCATCAAGATGAACCATAGCTTCAATGGTGACTTGTCGTTTGGTGTTGACTCCAGATGTCGTCATCAAGGGGGCGCCAATGTTCAGATTGGTATCCTCTAAGATGGGTGGTTCACTACGAAGGGAGGATTCCAGTGTTGTCGTCATCTGTTGGGGGGTGTGGCGATGTGGATTGCCTCCATTGGCGTTCCGATGTACAGAGGCACTATTGTTGGTTGTAGAAGCATTGTGCATAAGGTTGTTTACTTTATCTCTCGGCCACGAAAACACTTGGCCTTTTTGAAAATCCACATAGTCTCTCTCTAACTTTCTCTTCTTGTCCTGTATGGATTTTTGATCAATGGAACAGAGCATGATGCTCAAGTCATCATGCAGCATACCCAACTCACGTTGATCTAATAAGCTCAGTAACTCTGCCTCCAAAGTTGAAATTTCTTTGGATAGAGTCTCTATCTCCATATTGTAATGTTCAATTAGTATATTTAAATAGCCAAAGCTCGTTTCTAAATTTAATTTCTGCCATTTGGATAACAAGCTGGGGTTCGAGTTCCCAAAGGTGGGCATCTTTAGGACTCTAAGCCCCCTTGGTACCAGTCGGAAACTCACGCAGGCTTCCATATGTGACTTCTGCCACTGGATGCTTTTCAACTTGTGTAGTTTGTTCTCTAAACGTCGAGTAATAAGAATTACGTCCATATCGTGTTTACGATTGGTATTCACAGTGTCAGTGGTATTTAAATCAGTAGCCGTTAACTTCAATAGCGGGTTCACATTCATTTCAAGTAAACTGTGAAGATTAAATGTCTTAGTGATCGATGATAGATTCGAATTTAAATTCTTACTTGTCTCGGCGGCCATGTCCCAGCAAAAGGTAAAGAATCAAAAAA
This sequence comes from Protopterus annectens, assembly GCF_019279795.1. NCBI lineage: Eukaryota > Metazoa > Chordata > Ceratodontiformes > Protopteridae > Protopterus > Protopterus annectens. The sequence continues at coordinate 1,798,868,908 of NC_056731.1, read as the reverse complement.
CGAGGAAAAAACAGTCACCTACGCTGGATGAAGTGCCTTTGCAGAGCAAAAACGGCAAGCAACAGAACGGCAAAACAGGCTCAAAGGCACACCAATGGCAAAGATCCAAAATTCTGATGTAAAAAAAGACCTTTATTGTAGCAGAACTGCACCAAACAGTAAGCGCTTTCACGTTAAAATAACGCTTCTTCAGACTTCAATGTCAGGTGATAAATTTCAGACATTTAAATACTATAATTAATAGAAGCTTAATTGATCAATCAGATAGATAATTGATAATATTTAAAGTGCCAGTGCTCAAGACATATACTTACATAAAAAACAGAAAATAAACATAGACAATACTTTGATATAAAAAGCTAAATATTAATCTAAACCATCTAAAATCACCATCATCAGCACATTATTGAGAACCCGTTAGTACCCATGTTTAGAGGCCTCCCCAAAATACACAAAGAACTGAATGATCCACCTTTAAGACCTATTGTTTCTAGCAAAGGGGGGTTGACTGAGTCATTATCAATTTTCCTGGACAAGCAATTTAAACCCATAGTCAATAGTACCAAACACATCTTAAAAGATACACAACAGTTTATAGAGGATCTAGCAAGATGCAATGAAGAGTATCCTATTGAAACTGATGACCTTTTTGTCACCTTAGACGTGAAATCCCTGTTCACGTCGATTCCCAATAATACAGGTATTGAATTTTTAAGACTATTCCTTTTGAACTATGGTATGGAAAACAATAAAATTATTAGATGGACGTCGTTACTTGAAATAGTATTAGAGAATAACGTTATGGTTTATGAGAATAATTATTATTTGCAAAAAAAGGGTGTAGCAATGGGAACCCCGTGCGCGAACTCCTATGCCAATCTAGTATTGGCATATTGGGAGGACGCTTATGTGCTGAATAATACAGTTTTCAATCAACACATAATACACTATAGTCGTTTTGTAGATGACGTTTTTTTGTTATGGAGAGGAACAGAGCAGTACTTGAATGAGTTTATAAGATATTTAAATGGGACAACTAATTTTTTAGAATTTCAGAGCACCCACTCGCATGATATGATACAATTCCTCGATGTTCAATTAACCAAGGGACCCAATGGCTTAAGTACGGAAATGTATAGGAAGACATGCTGGAGGAACAACTTGCTCCACCGCACCAGCATGCATCCTCGTTACATACATTCAAATATAGTTATGAACCAGACATTAAGGGCTTCTAAGCTGACTACAGATGAGCTAGTTTTTGAAAATCAGAAGGAAATTTTAAAAAATAACTTTGTACAAAGAGGGTATAGCAAGAAAGTTGTGGATGACACCATAACCATGGTAGGAGAGTTGAGATCAGATAGGGGTCGACCATTTTACTACAAAAAATCAAATATTGACAACATGAATAGAAAGAAGTCACTCGTTCCCAAAAATAGACTTGTCATACCTTTTACGAATAGGAACAGCCAGATAAAAAAGATTATAGAGAACAATTGGAAGATTCTAACCATGGATGAGAGAATTAAGACATTAGTTGAAGGAACACCCAACATAGCATATAAAAACATGAAGTCCCTCAAGAGGCTTTTATGCTATGAAAGGAGAGGCATAGAACATCTTAAATCACAGAGGGAAGGTACCTTCCCCTGTCGAACATGCAATCAATGCAGGTTTATAACAACAGAAAATGCGTTCATCCATCCACGTACTGATAGAATATACACTTTCAAATGCTATGCCGACTGTAGATCTAAGAATCTAGTATATCTAGCCCAATGCCAGTTGTGCCAGAAATATTATGTGGGTAAAACGAACCGCACTTTGCGTGAGCGCATAAGAGAACATGTGTATGCAATTAATAAAGAAGATATGACCAATGCGCTAGCACGACATGTTATGGATGAAGGGTCCCTACATCACTTTAAGTTTAAGGTCCTTGAACTGGTCAAGGTTGATAGTAGGCTAGGGAATGTTAAGAACTGCACAGAGGAGGTAGAGAATAGGTGGATTCTTAGACTCCAGGCACATATATATGGTTTAAATGATAAAACTACTTTAAAACCTTTTTTAGCAGCTAAAGCTTTTAAGCATTAAGTTTTTAATATGCTCAATGTGCTGATGATGGTGATTTTAGATGGTTTAGATTAATATTTAGCTTTTTATATCAAAGTATTGTCTATGTTTATTTTCTGTTTTTTATGTAAGTATATGTCTTGAGCACTGGCACTTTAAATATTATCAATTATCTATCTGATTGATCAATTAAGCTTCTATTAATTATAGTATTTAAATGTCTGAAATTTATCACCTGACATTGAAGTCTGAAGAAGCGTTATTTTAACGTGAAAGCGCTTACTGTTTGGTGCAGTTCTGCTACAATAAAGGTCTTTTTTTACATCAGAATTTTGGATCTTTGCCATTGGTGTGCCTTTGAGCCTGTTTTGCTATCTGTACATGGCTACATCCATTTGTGTTTCTGACTTCATATTCCTGACTAAGGGTATGTTGCAAACAATCTTGTAACACCAGCAACGTTCTCAGTGTATAACAACAATATTGCAAATATGGCTGTGTGTTCCAGCCTCTGTTCTCCACCTATATACCAGGCTTTGTCCATATGTCATGCAGTAAGAGGTTATTAAGTAGTGGTCTATGATTATGTCATGCTGCCATTCCTGCCATCATTCCAGTGATGTGGTCCCCACAAGGGGTAGGGTCCATATATATGTGGTCTACACCTGGACAAAACATCTGTGCCCTTGTGCAGTCCAGAGGTCAGTGTATGTAACACTGTTATATGCCCCTGTAAGTCACTCTATGAGGGAGGGGTATGCACCATATATAACCTAGGCTGTTACATGTGAGGGATATCAGTAGTAAGACACCTTAAGGTATATGGCTGTACATTTTCATACATTTCACCTTGGGAACATTGTTGGCCTAGTGCTTACTGTCATACAGAGTGTTCTGTTTGTCAGTGTGATAGTGATGTTTTAAGTTAAGCATTGTTATGTAACAGATACATCTTCATTGTGACAATTTAATTCTTTTCTCCCTAGGGGTTGAGTACAGAGTGTAATTGGAGGCTGCTGAACTACATCTGCATTACTTACTGTTTATTGATTGTTATCTTCTGGCCCAGTGTTTCTTTACTGTTGTACTACTTGAAGGCCTTGGCCTGGACAGCAGCATATGTTATGCTTTCGGATTACTATATAAAATGATTTGCTTGAGAGTTGCATTACTTAGTTAGTATGTATTTCAAACAGCTAACGGCTATATGACATGGCATATACAACTGTAATAGTACACAAATAAACATTTCTTATGTATGCAAACTTGTGTGTGGTGTCATATCCTTTGACTTCTCTGTGGGTATATGTTTCATGCAATAATTGTCTTTTGTATGAGAGAATCATACACTGTCCATTTTAAAAGGTGGCAACTGTAGGAATACTGGCTGTTCAATATGCTGTGCACCCTATAAATATGTATCTTTCTATACATATCTATACATATTAATATATGTATATGTGTGTGTGTATGTGTATATACTTGTATAATGTTTATTGCTTCCACATTGTACATTCCTTATGGTAGCCAGACTGTACTACATGATATGTTATTGATACCATCCTGACATCGTACAGGTGAGATGGATTACTGTTAACTTCTTGTGGCTATGTTGTATAGGTTCCTGGGTAACCAAGGCAGTGTTGGCATTCTGTTGCAAGGCAGATCTGTTTGGCTGTGGGGGAGGGCGATGTCAATAATTACAAGAGGTACATAGATTGGGCCCCCTCACCCCCATTTACGGTGCCTTTGATCATATATGTATTTGGTGTGTTCTCATATATCTATAGATATATTCATCTATACACACACACACACACACACACACACACACACACACACATATATATATATATATATATATATATATATATATATATATATATAGAGTCTATATTAAATTGTCGACAGCTCACGATGTCGACTCTGAAATGTTCAACACCAAAATGTCGAATTACGAAAATAGCGACCAGTCATATAACCGATTTCTTTCCAATGGAAAGAAATCGGTTGGCCGAACAACAACGGCACACATAAACAAATATATTTAAGTAGGGAGCTTCACCCCCCAATGTGTGGGCTGTGCCCCCACACACCTCCAACTAAATATTCTGACTCTGAGATAGCACTAAACTAAGAGAAAGGGCAGGTGTCAGAGAACAGCCAACCAATTTATTTCCATTATAAAGAAATCAGTTATATGGTCGTTCGCAATTTTCGTAGTTTGACATTTTGGTGTCAAACATTTCAGAGTCGACATTGTGAGCTGTCGACAATTTAATATAGAACCTATATATATATATATATATATATATATATATATATATATATATAACATACATCTACATGTATAAATATATTTCCTGTACTGTTGAATGACTGTGCTGGATGAGATGTTTGTGAAAACATCAGAGTTATCTGTACTTTCTGACAATATCTTTACAGTTAAGGGGTATGATTCTTCATGCAATTTATTACCACTCCCAGGATTCGAACCATGGCTGTGTGTGCTAAAATACAACAGTTTACATCTCAGTTGAGTGTGCTACTTGAGTCATGTTGTCTATCTTTTCATTGTTTTCTGTCTGTCTCTCTCAGTTGTACAATATGACCTTTTGATTACAACAGTCATATACAGACATTCCTACGCATTTTATTTATGAAGCACAGTGTGGGTAACAGTGCTTAATATAACAGTACTATTAAGGGAATGCAACAATACATTACCATATGATACCAGAGTAAATACAAGCAGTCCAGGAGTTGGATCTTTATTGCCAGGCTATTACTGTTTTATTTACATACAACCTATATGAGAATTTTCCTGCCATATTGGCTGTTTTATTCATTACATCAATACAGGTTTTATACTTACTGGCAATTAACTTTCTACTACTTTTAGATTTATTTCTTATGACAGTACATGCAATTATTAATAACCTGCCTCGTGATGCAGCCTCTGCATTCTACAGGCATGGGCGTCCTGAATCACAGCCTGCACTGCTGCCACTGTTAAAGACATAAGAGGAATACTTAGCCATACCTATCCATAATATACATGATCTGGCAGTTATTAAACAGGTAGTAGAATGATACCTGCACACTGCTGGGACATCTCCCCTCTGACTAGCTTCTTGGCTCCACTGATCAAAGAGCTCCCTCTTCCTCTGTTTCTGGTCAGCATAGTTCGAGGGATGCCAGTGGCACTGGTGACATCATAGGCGAGATGGTCCCAGGCTTCTACTTTATATTGGGAACCCTGGTACTGGCCCTGCAGCAGTCTCTCTTCATGGTCTTTTAGGAGGAGTCCTGCCATGACTTCGGACTCCTGGATGCCCCAGCACTGCATTCAGAAGTGCAATCCTTCTCCAACACCAGCCATAGTGCCTACAGGAGGAAGCTACAACCAGTTATGAGATATATTCCCACCTGTGGGGTTTAAATAGGGATGCTTTCCTGCACTTTGCCATGACTGGATGGTTTTGAAAATGTTAAGCTATGGACAAACTTGCTTACCTAAGATTGGCATTGCTTAAAGGGGTATACCAATGGACAAATCGATTTAGCTAGGCTACGCATTGCTTACACCTAGTAAGCAGAGGTGTGCAATGCTTAGCATTGCTTATTTTTAAATTTGCACACTATTTGCTTTTTGGCATTGATTTATCATTCACTACACATTATATATTTGTTTGGTATCTGTGATTCATGTGTACATACACTGTATGGGGTACTTGTGTTTATTGGGGGATTTCATCACTTTATTACAATGACACCTCACATCTGGACTTAATGCAGTACTCCAGTCAAATGTTATGTAGTAGGTTATACAACATAAAACTGTTTATAGATTCTTTTCACATGTAAATTGTGATTTTGCTATAGTGAGGATCTCTTTGGGTATACCTCAATTTTATGCACAGTTGTGATGACTTATTGGTTAACTGCTGTGACTGTTGTGTACGGTGTCCTGGGTTCAAGACCTGCAAGGCCTGTTTTTTTGTTGCTGGGCAGAACAGGGGCTGTTGGATACAGAGTGATTAAGGCACTTTTAAGCAGTTGTAAGTGGGTTTGCACAGGTTTGTGCAATGGTAAGCAATACTAACTTCCAGTTAAATATGCTTACAGAGAGTTAGCTTCAAAATTGCTTAACCTGTGTATACATTGCTTACCCCTGCGCAAACAGGCTTAAACCCGCTTACTATCACTTAAAAGTACTTACTCCCATTTACCCCTGCACTCATTTAGAAAGAAATGAACCATGCGTCTTGGGAAAGTGGTACATTTGGACACTTTATGTATTTATCATTCATTACACATTATAACTTCATTTAACTGCGGTGGTGGTGCTGTGGTAGTATTGTCGCCTCACAGTAAGATGTTGTCCTGTTCGATTCTCAGCTAGAGCATCTTCTGTGTGGAGACATGCATGAATGGGCATACCTTCATTGAAGGTTGTGTGTCAGGGCTGGCAACTCAGCATGTAAAAATCTACTGCCAATCATTAGCGGACTGGAGTTCCACTGTGGCGACCCCTAACCGGGAAAAGCCAAAAGACACAACAACAACACATTATAACTTCATTTAGTATCCCTGATTCATGTGTACATATACTGTATGGGGCACTTGTGTTCTACATTATTACAATGACACCTCACATCTGCACTTAATTTAGTACTCCAGTTCACAAACATATGTTATTTAGTAGGTTATACAGCAAAAAATTGTTCATAGATTGCTTTCACATGGAAAATGGAATTCACTACAGTGAGGATCGGACTGGGAATGACTGCTGACAAAGCAAACGCTCTGACCACTACACTATTGCAGTACTGTGTCAACTGACTGTATCTTGCTATTTATCTTCTTGTGCTATTTAAGCTACAGTATGCGTAGCTAAGCAATAGACAAACCCACGCACCTACAGTTAAATTTAATCTGTTTGATAAAAAAAATATTTCTCTACTGTTATTTTTTCTAGGAAGGGACAGATTACACTTATTGCTGAGGACTCCTGCATGCATCTGCACATTTGGCAGACATCCTAGCAACCCCCCATACCTCTCAACCTCTTCATGCAAAATATGTGGACAAAGCTTGACAAAATGAGGTACTACTAAGGACATAATTTAAATATTACTCTTATAAACTTAGGTAAGTTCTAGAGTAACAGGTATTGTTTTAATATAACATTTCTGATGGATTTGGTGTCTGAAACTCAAATGTATGCCATTATTTAATGACTTCAGTCCTGGCATCATCCCACTGATTTCCCAGGACAAATGGGGTACAGGCCAACTGTATGGGTGAAGAATCTGGACATTCTGTGAAGATCTGTACAGTTGGGAGGTATTCAAGCCCCTATGAGCATTCTCGCTCATTGTAATTGCCGAACTGCAATTCTTGAGTACAGGGGCATGTGTATTGTAAGAGCTCTGCTTTCAGACACACCCCTGCACTTGTCCACAGTCCGTGTCTGTTTAGGAGCAGAGGCAGTGCACCTTCATTACTATGCTGCTCTTAAACAGTTGTTTCCATGCAGAAATAAGCTATTCCTGCATGGAAACTTACTGAATTCCAAGGGAGTTTTACACATTTATGTATAAAAGAGTGCTTAAAATGTATAAGATACACCCTACACTGACTGATTACATTACAGCAACCATGAAACAGTGGCAAACCACTTTCCTGTTAAGCCACGATAAAGGACAGATTATTATTCCAGTGAAAAAAATTCAAAGGGGGGTATTTCAGGGTGAAACTCTCTCACCATTGCTCTTTTGTCTTGCCCTTAGCACATTAAGTTGCCTACTTAACAGATTAGGTCATGTCTACAATTTGACTCCCAGAAAACAGCAAAGTGTAAAGACTTCTCACCTTCTTTTTGTAGATTATTTAAAGCTGTATAGTTCATCAGATGAGGAACTGAAAGCACAACTGCAAGTGGTCAAAAGTTTTTCAGATGATATAAGAATGCCATTTGATCTTGATAAATGTGCAAATGTAACCTTTAAAGCATTGAAGTTGCAGCACCAGCAAAACATCAGTTTGGGACAATAATGTGATATAAAAGAACTTGAGCAAGAGGGAGTGTATAAATATTTGGAAACTGATAAAAGATCAACAATAAAACATGAACAAATGCAAATAAAACTTAGAAAACAATTAAATCCATGAGAAATATTTTAGAAGGGTCTATATTATATGCTCGAAGAGTCTTTTTTTTTAACACGTACAGATCGACACATAAAGAACGAAAGCTGTAAATCATGAATGGCCACTTCTGCAAATTATTTCCTAGAGAAAAAAATTCACTTGGCCATAAACATAAAAACAAACTTTAAAACCCTAATCAAGGGGTGGGGGTCTTCGCCTCCCACAATCCCCTTAACTAAATATACCAACTCTGAGATCACTCTACATTGGAGAAAAGGGACATTCCTGATAATGGACAAGTGAATTTTTTCACAGGGAAAACATTCGTGGAAGTGGCCATTCGCAGTTTCCTGCGTTCACTCTTTATGTGTCAGCATTTAAGTGTCGGATGAAGAGACTCTTTGAGCTTCTAATATAGACCCATTTTAGAAGACTTAAATTAATACTGAAAAGAGCACTGACATCTAGGAACAAAGTCCAAGCTATAAACCAGTTTGCTCTTTGTGTCCTAACTTACAGTTTTGGAGTGACTGACTGGCCTGAAAAGGTATTGGATAGGTTAGACAGGAAAGTAAAAAGGATGCTTCATGCTCACCAAATGATTTATAAAAAATCAGTGCATACCAAGATTATATATTCCCCATTCTGAAGGAAGTATGGGCTTCCTCAAAATTGATTACATGTATAGATCTGCAGTCTTGGGACTGCATACATATCTGCTGACCTCACAAAACCCAAACATAGTGAAAGTTTTGAAACATTTGCAGAATAATTCTAAGATGACTTCCCTGCTTAGTTTATCAGAAGCTTATCATCATAAAGTAGGAATGGAAATCAAACCAGAAGTAGATAAAAATCAGGCAGCAACTGAGCCAAAAAACAAAAGAAAGAATATAAGGTGAAGGATCAGTTGAGAAGGCAAGAAATGTGGAAAATGCATAAATATAGTTGCAAGTATAGAAAACTCTTGGAACAACCTCATGTTGACCAGAATTGAATGCATGAACGTTAAGGAGAGGTGAATTTAAACCAAAAGATGAAAGGTTAAAATTGGTTGCTCAAGAAAGTGGACTACATACAATTTGGCTTACAAAGTCTACTGAACATGTGGGAGAAACAGACAAATGTAGGTTTTGTGAAACAGAAATGGAAACAGTCACACATCTTGTTGCTGGTTGTGATATACTAATGGCAGATGGACTGTTAACTAAAAGACATAATAATGTAGCAAGATTGTTGCATTGAGGATTTTGCAAACATTATAATATTAAAGTAGCTGAAAAACACTGGAAACATGCCACAAAGCATCAAAGAAAATGATGAAGTTTATATCACATGAGATCATCCATTACCAACAGTTCAAAAAAAAATTGATGTGAGAAAACTAGATATGGTAGTCCATGAAAAGAAAACAAAAGTAGCATTGATCATTGAAATTGCTACACCCAGTGACTACAGTGCCTTATGTACAGAGAGACACAAAGCTATAAAATAGCAAGATTTGCAGACAGAAATGAGGGCAGTGTGGAAAAAGGATACTCAGACATTTCAAGTAGTAGCAGGAGCAATGGGTCTTATAAAAAATAATTTACAATTATAGTTAGATATGTTACCAATACATGTAACTCAGTACAAATTGCAGAAGAGGTCATTACTGGGCACATTGTGGGTGCTGAGAAGAGCACTTCTGGCTAACATCAAAGATTGAAACAATATTAATTTCATGAACTATTAATCATACTTTGACTTGGAATGGGGCCATTCCTGTCATGTTATTAGAAACCCAAAATACTTGGAGAAATAAAAAAAAAGTTTCTGTACGAATGAGAAGTGCACTAATTGGTTCTCTGAGAGAAAGCAGCTGATGCATGGAACAGACTAGCAAACTACATTAAAGCAGGCACTATTTAGATATTTTTAAGGATAGCCTGGACATTTATTATGTGAACGACTGTTTTGGTATATTGGCAGGTTAGAAGGGCATTAATGCCCATGCCTGAAACATTTGCATGTATGTATGTGTGTATGTATGTATGTATAGCTTTTCTCTCCTCCTCCATGCAGCTTCTCTTACGCCTCTTCCTTGTTACTGTAAAAGTCCTCAGGCACCATCTAACAGCTCCAAAAAGTAGGGGAAGTTCCTTGATGCCCTGGCCAAATTTCCCATTGTAAGAGGAATACCACCTCTGGTCTCCCCTGAAAAGAGACCACTAGCTTAGCAGGACTAATACAGTCAACAAAGGATAAATATAAATATATGTAATTTCTTTCCATTTTATGTTTGAGCTGTCTATAAATAAGTCAACAATCTAGAGTTGTTTCATCCTTTTCTGCTTTTTCTGGAAGAAAACAAATAAATCAGTGAGTGGTTCCAGGTAATTCAAGGTCTATCATAAGCATAAAGCAAGGACGTGTTCTTAATAACATGTCTTTGTTGAAACTGCATTTGATTCTATACTAATCAATGTTTCAATTCAAATCCTTCTGCCAGATACAATTAAAGCTAAGAAAAAGTTTTTCAATATCTATCTGTCTATCTAAATCTAAATCTATATCTATATATAATTATGTATATCTATAAATATAGATATACATATATCTATGTCTATCTATATATATATATATATATATATATATATATATATATATATATATATATATATGTATACACACACACACACACACACACACACACACACACACACACACACACACACACACACATAAGTAGGCATTTTAATTTAAATGGTCAGAAAATCAAAATCTTAAGCAGGGACCATAGGAACCCAGTATAGGAACTGTAGGCTGAGAGGTTATACAGAGAAACAAGCAAGAATGGCTGCCTTGAATTTTACATGATGGATAAGCCAATCAACAGGAAATGTGATCTATGCCTTTCTTACATAACAATAAGGTTAAGATGTAACCACTTTAGAAAGGTATGCTTTCCAAGTAGTGTGCCTTTCAGGAGATATCCAAGCTAGGAAAATATGTCTGTGGGTAGTTTCCTGAGATCCTCCAAGCTCTCAGCTCTCTCATACCGCCTCAACCTCTTACTGCAAGAAATCAGAAAAAAAACTAAAAATAATGGGTAACAAAGGCCCAAAATCAGACAGAGATTTTAAATATTGGTTTTATAAACTTAGAACGTTGTTAGAATAATATGCTTTTCATTAGCATGCATTTCTGAAAGGTATCAAATCTGAAACTCAAATGTCTGTCATTATCTAATCACGTCACTCCTTGACAATTTGCTAGAAAACCACACATTTTATGAGAAACTGACCAAAAACATGAGACAAAATTCTGTCACCTTAATTGGCTAAAACTGAAGCATATCTTAACACTTAATCAGCTGAAAATAATCATTTATTTTACAAAGCAGCAAAGTGTCCATCACTTCCCACTATAATTAATCAATGTGGTCCTCCCAAATGATATATACCACAAAATCAAAATCTGATGTACATGGTTATATCAAATATTCATTACAAAGAGTCCCTCTTATTGGTCCGTGTTGCTAAAATATAGAACTCCGTTTTTCCAGATGTCAGGAATAAACCCATGCAAACTACATTTTTCTAAAAGCTGAAAAAAATTAGCATCCATTTGGATCTGGGTTTGTAAATAATATTATATTTCTTCTAATTTTATATTCCTATCATTTTTTTTCAAATCATACCCTTTTCTTCTACATTGCTTTCCCTCTCAATTCTTTCATCAACTGCCTTTCTGTTCACCTATCACAATTATACTATTCCTTATTAATATAATATTTTTTTCCTAATACTTCTCTAGATATTCATCCATTTTAAATGTCAACTTAATTTTCCCTGACTCTTTCTTTGCTATATTTGAAACCTTGCCCCATCACTTGCTTCACCCTACAAATTATAGGCAAAGATTTATATTTTTTCTCACTGTAATATTTTTAGACAAGTGTATTACTGAGATATTTTATAACTGTGCATATTTTCCTGTATTACACACTTGTGTAGCAATCTTACTTAATGTCATATTTTGTAAGTAAGGAAGCTCTTCTCCCAGGCTTCTGCTGAAAACGAGCTTTTTCTCTGTCAGATAATCTCAGTAAACAAATGAAATAAATAAATGCACATGCACAAACCCAGAGCTGTTGGGACATGCTCCATTTAAAGAAATCCCCAATCCCTCCGAGCAACATGCTCTAGGGACATAAACCTTGTCACCACCATAAACACAACATGCTGGAGGGATTGATTCCTGTCCCAGAGACTTCCCATACTCTGGAAAAAACTAGCTATCTATATCAAACAAAGCTCCTCATTGGCACTCTTCAAGAAAAATCTTAATAACTGGATGGGAGATAGGAAATTCACCCCAGGGATCACTTCTGTGGCTCTGCTCGACAGGGGCACAGGAAAATAATTTTCTTGGGTGGCGAAAAGCCAGACTATCTTTTTGGCTAGGCTTATATAGGCCCTAGGGCCAATAGCCTAGTACCTACCTATGAACCTATGAAAACACACACACACACACACACACACACACACACACACACACACACACACACACACACACACACACACACACGCATACATACATACATACATGCATAAATAAATAAATAAAACCAATGATGAGACAATCCATTCATAGAAACCTAAATAAATTATATAAATCTATTAAGTTACATTTTAGGCAAATAATACATTCCAGTGAAACCTGTGGAAAGCACTGGTGTAACACAGAAATATAGATACAAAACTAAATAAATGTAATATATTATGATCTGGTTTGTGTGATATTTGAAGTATTTTGTATTTAAGAATAAGGAAATTCTTCACAAAACATATTCCCTAAATCTGCGTTGCAAGATATTTCAAGCATCACACATCAGCCTTTACATATTCAACATATATCTATAGTAATAGTGTTCTATTTTATTACATATATATATATATATATATATATATATATATATATATATATATATATATACACACACACACACACACACACACACACACACACACACACACACACACACACACACACACACACACACACACACACACACACACACACACACACACACACACACACACACACACACACACACACACACACACACACATATATCTATATGGGTTTACTTTAATTCATCAAAAGTGTACTAACCCGAATCACAAGTCGGCAAACTCACTTCTACAAAAGACCAAAATAACAAAACCTGGATCACTGACAATTATACGCATGGTAAGTAACCACTTGGCTAACATGATGAACTTTGCCCTTTCCTTTAGTGTAGTGCTGCTTTGGAGTTGGTACATTTAGTCAGTGGGGGTGGGAGGCAAATCCCCCAACTTGGGTGGGATTAAATGTGTTCTGGTTTGCTGTTTTGTTCTAGTGGTCAAGTGGTTACTTTCCATGTGTATAATTGTCGGTGATTCGGGTTTTGTTATTTTGTTCTTTCATAGATCATAGAAGTGGGTTTGCCGACTTGTGATTCGGGTAAGTGTACTTTCGATGACTGAAAGTAGACCCATATATATATATATATATATATATATATATATAGATAGATATATATATATGTGTATATATATATATATATATATATATATATATATATATATATATATATATATATATATATATATATATATATATATAGATATATATATAGATAGATATATCTATATATCTATATCTATATCTATCTATATGGTTTACATGCATTTGGTCAAAATGCACCCTGTTGAATAGTACTGTGTTCGAATGTAAATGCTGAAAATGAAAATGTCGAAAACGCCGATCACCTAACGGGAAATTCGAAAATGCCGTGTTCGACATTTTTCGAAACAACAGCCGATGCACAGAGCAGGACGGAAGCATGCATAGAGACAGATTTCTCAATGTGCGTATCATGTCACAGAAGGCAGTCTGGATGTAATGTAGCCCTCTATACGGAATTACCAGAGACAGTACCACCTTACATCTGATCCAGGAAACCATATGGATTGTCCAACAATATCAACACAAGCTGTTACTCCAGGTATAAAATTGTGTCAGCAAGTATTGCTGATAGTAACCTCCATTCAGGCCAGCAAAGTGGACTCCAACAGACAGTACATCATGTGCAAAATAGAATACTAACCATTCCTGTAGTGCCGCTCAGACAGCGCATATTGTGGAGTGCAGAATTAAGTCCTGGTATCACCAACTGTCCAAGGAAGCTGTGTATCAGTCCCCAATACCACAGTGCATACCACTACAGAACAGTACTACACTAATAGTACATACTCTATATGTATAGCTAAAACGTAATTGCACAGTCGTGCTCAGTGCCTGAAGAAACTGATGAGCTCCAGACTTCCTCAACACACACCTGGGTTTAAAATGAGCAGTGTTGTGCCAGTAGTGCAATGAATCCGCATGGTGTCATGTTGTCTCGTTTCTCCAAGAGGATCTGGAAAGCATGTTCCTTGATGTCCAGCCTCCGTCGCTTAGGCGTACTTGACAATCCTGGACATGCACCTGGCTATCAGGTCCTCAACATGATTCTGTTCGAGTTGGATGGCATGTAGTACATCCAAAAGAAATAGCCGCTGCTTCCCCATTAGGCTCCTCAACCTCCTGTGCCAGCCCTCAACCACATTCTGCATTCTAGGGAATCCCAGACTGGTGGTATCGTACTGGTTCCAAAATTCCACTTTGAAAAGGGGTGGATGCCTCTCAGCTGTTAGTCCCCTCATCCCATATCTCCTTGGATGACCTAGTAGGTAGTTTTCCTTGAAGAATATGCATACCTGCTGTCCAAAGTCAGAAAAGTCCTTTTCTATGTTGGCAAAGGTCTCACTGAGATACGTTGGGTTTACGAACGCTAGTGCAGGCAATTGTTTACATAACCCTGTAAAGGCTGCATTGGTTCCAAACTCTTTCATTGGATGCACACGCTGGATCTGCCGCCAAATTATTTCGCAAAAGTGGAACCAGCAGCCTTTCGTGAGTGTGTCTGGCAATGCAGCCTGTATGGCATTTACTGCACCTCCCTCGAAGTCAGACATAACCATTGTAGGGGTCAGACACAACCCATGCTTCGCACACAAGCCCACCACCATGGCCCAAAACTGCTTGTAGTAGTCTTCG
Organism: Protopterus annectens; assembly: GCF_019279795.1. Lineage (NCBI taxonomy): Eukaryota > Metazoa > Chordata > Ceratodontiformes > Protopteridae > Protopterus > Protopterus annectens. Next base: position 1,798,853,542 of record NC_056731.1, on the reverse strand, counting down.
GTCTTGCAGGGCAGGATGCCATATATCAAGGAGACTACCTTTTTGCTGACAGCCAGGTCTAGGGGACCATGGACCATATACACCTGCCGGCACATCTTGGTACTAATAGGGAAGGTGTCATCCACCAGTATGAACTCGGTGGCACACAATAGCCTAAGGTTACCTACTGTGGTGAGGATAACTATCTGTATACCTTGCTCAGCTCCCTCCCCACATTCTACAACGAAAGCACCATTTTTCAGTGGCAGCATGTCACTGGACAGGTCCTGCAGGGACTGCAAATCCTTAAACATGGCCACTTTCCTCTTATGCCTCAGTCAGGTTATACTTTCTTTCAATGCCTTTGTGTTAGGCAATTCATTGACAATGCTAGTAGATGTGCCTGCCAGCACCTCAGATACGATTTTACAAGGGTCTTACACACAATTGTGGGCCCTTTTATGTATCTGTTCATGGACCTGACAAACCTTTGAATGCAGGGGATCCGGGCCATGATAGTGTGCAGTACTCTTGGTTAATATGTGTCCATTGCTCCCACACTCAGCGATGCACCTCACCTTGCACTTATCCCTAGTCTTCCTTACACAGCACCAGTAGTGCCTCTGGCCAACACATTTCTCTTGGTAGTGGCAATACCCATTAATAAACAATGTGTACTTCCCCTTCTGGCTTTTGATTGCTGTATATGTCTGTCTCAGTGTACCAGGATTGTGGGGTGTGCAGTCCTCCTCAGCCATCTGCAATTAGACAGGACCTAACATTACTATACTATACACTACAAGACTTCTGCAGATCTTTACCATGACAGCTTATGTGTACGTACCATGCTGTTTTGAAATACCTGCCATGTACATGTCAACAGTCTGTGCAGATGGTGTATACGCCAGAATGCCTTCCTGTTTGGAGAAGGGAGGGTCACAGTTTAATGCAAGTGTGCAAACTACGTCACTTTCGCATTCAGAATGTCGAATGTCAGAATGCTGAATGCAGGGATGTGTTCGTTATTTGGGAGATCGGTCATTTGGTGTTCAGAATTTCGCTGTCTTTGGATTCTGCCTTCGACATTTTCATGTTCGATCATCAGATGGACGACCAAATGCATGTAAACTATATATATATATATATATATATATATATATATATATATATATATATATATATATAGATATATATATATATATATATATATATATCCACATGTGTGTGTGTGTGTGTGTGTGTGTGTGTGTGTGTGTGTGTGTGTGTGTGTGTGTGTGTGTGTGTGTGTGCACACACACACACACACACACACACACACACACACACACACACACACATATATGCGTGTATGTATGTATACATATACAGATCTTACAATTTATTTATTTATTTATTTATTTATCATTTGTTGACCGGGAAAGTCCGACTAGGTTCCACAGAGCCTGTTTTCAGCGGAGGCCCGGGGAGAAATGCTCCAGATTCCAAGTGTATTTTCAGTAGTACATATAGAGATATGTCTAAAAGAAATGTGGTGGTGTCTGGTGGATAGGTATAAGAAATTATGAGAAGGGTAAGATAATGAATAATGGTTAAGATCTTCATCGCAAAAACGCAAGGTACAGGGTTTGATTCTGACCTCTTATTATTAGCTAGGCTTCTAACAGTCTGCAGTCTGATTGCCAAGTATGAACCTATGAATATAGGCTAGCTGAAACTTTAGGGTGGTGTTAAGAGCCCCTCATTGTTTATCCCTCGACTTACTCACACAGTGATATGGTTCATAAACCACTTTTTAACTGAAAAAGATAAATTATACAACTCTAATAATTTTGGTATGCAAATCACTGATGCATCCCAGGCTAGATATATTCTAAAGTACTATGGCACTATAATCTAAAACTCAGTTAAATTATACTGTATTTCCTGTAAGAATGTATCCACATTAGGACTGCACTATTATTAAAGATAGCAATTTCTTGACTGTTAGCATGTACTACCACCCATGTATCAAACATAGATGTCATTGGTAACACTGTGTCAAATGAAAGCCTCTATAAGTATGAATAAAAATTAATAATTAACAAACAGTGGCTCTAACAACAAGTGGTGAGGCAGCCTCATGCCAAGGAATATAATTAAAAATGTTGTCATGTACAGCAAGACGCAGATGCACTTATGTTTTAGTCAGTTACAAGAATATATATGTTACTTTTAATGGTGTATATCAACTACCATGCTGTGCTAAAAGCATTTCTGTTTCCTGCAGTGCAGAAAGGCTGATCTGTGTGATTAATCTTCTGCTTAATTAAGCAGTTACCATTAAAGACTATTTTATGTTTGACTAATACTTTACAGCATTTATGACTTTAATACTGACTTTCATCACCTTCAGCAGACTATTCAGAATGAAATTGCACATCTTTTATAATAGTTATTTAATATTTTAATGAAATTACTATCATTACTTAAAGTTGTTGAACAGGGAACAGTGAATTCCATTTTTGATATAGAGTTGATATAAAAAGTGTACACACCCCTGTTAAAATGCTAGGTTTTTGTAATATAAAAAAACGAGACCACAATAAATCATTTCAAAACTTTTCCCACCTTTAATTTGACCTATAACCTGTACAATTCAATTGCAAAACAAATCTGTTAGGGAAAAGATATAAAAAATAAAAAATGTATAATGCGCTGGTTACATAATTGTGCACATCCTTAAACTAATACTTTGTTTTGTGTGCACACCCTTAAACTAATACTTTGTTGAAGCACCTTTTGATTTAATTACAGCATTCAGTCTTCTTGGGTACACTGCCATCAATTAAATAGACTCTGATTAACCCCAAATAAAGGTCAGCTGTCCTAGAGGATTCTCTTGACGTTTACTCAGTTGCCTGGTACAGCAAAAGCCATAGTTCGGAGAGAGCTTGCAAAGCATCAAAGGGATCTCATTGTTGAAAGGTATCAGTCAGGAGAAGGGTACAAATTTCCACAACATTCGATATACCATGGAACACAGTGAAAACGTTCATCAAAAAGTCGAGAAAATATGGGACAACAGTGATGTTGCAAAGAACTGGACGCCCCTCCAAAATTGATGAAAAGACAAGATGAAAACTGGTCAGGGAGGCTGACAAGAGACCTACAGCAACACTGAAGGAGCTGCATGAATTTCTGGTAAGTACTGGTTGTGTACTACATATGACAACAATCTCCCTTATTCTCCATATGTCCGGCCTATGGGGTAGGGTTGCAAGACGGAAGCCTTTTCTTAAACAGAAAAACATCCAGACCCAGCCAAAATTTGAAAAACAATACATCAACACTCCCAAAAGTATGTGGGAAAACGTGTTATGGTCTGATGAGACCAAGGTTGAACTTTTTGGCCACAATTCCAAAAGGTACGTTTGGTGCAAAAACAACACTTTACATCACCAAAAGAACACCAACCCCATGGTGAAGCATGGTGGTGGCAGTACCATGCTTTGAGGTTGCTTTTCTTCATCTGGAATTGGGCTTTAGTCAAGGTGGAGGGAATTATGAACAGTTCCATATATCAGTCACTTTTGGTCCAAAACCTTCAGGCATCTGCTAGAAAGCTGAAGATGAAGAGGAATTTCAACTTTCAGCATGACAATGCCCCAAGCATACATCCAAATCAACAAAAGAATGACTTCACCAGAAGAAAATTAAAGCTTTGCAATGGCCCAGCCAGAGCCAAGACCTAAATCTAATAAAAAATATGCGGGGTCACCTGAAGAGGGCTGTGCACAAGAGATGTCCTTGCAATCTGACAGATTTGGAGTGCTTTTGCAAGGAAGTGTGGGTAAATATTGCCAAGTCAAAATGTGCCATGGTGGTAATCGCTTACCCAAGAAGACTGAATGCTGTAATTAAATCAAAAGGTGCTTCAACAAAGTATTAGTTTAAGGGTGTGCACCCCTATGCAACCAGCTTATTGTACATTTTTTATTTTTTATATTTTTACCCAAACAGATTTGTTTTTCAATCGAATTGTACAGGTTATAGGTCATTTTAAAGGTGGGAAAAGTTTTGAAATGATTTATTGTGGTCTCATTTTTTATATCACAAAAACCTGGCATTCTACCAGGAGTGTGTAAACTTTTTATATCCACTTTAAACATGGAAGTTAATATTATAATGGTTATAGAAAAGCATACAAAATGTCTTAATACTTTGTGAAAATTGTCTTTTTTTTCAAAAGATTTACCTGCATCCAGGGAAGAAAATGAAGGGGGTATTATACCTGTAAAATACCCACAATGTTCAGACACTTAGTGTACAGCTGCATAAGTAGATTCTGTGTGTTATGTTTAGTATACCAGCCATTGTTATCATGACTTAAACAAATGGATTGTGGTAATACTGTGCAAGGTACATAAGACTGTCTTAGTCTTTGAATGGCACACAGGTGGGTTTATTACATATTGGTGTCTTATGCATAACATTGATATTGACAGGGGAAATCACTGTGTGGTATGCTAGCAATGCACTGCACAGAAGTAACACATTTCATATCAACTCTTACTTCATAGTGCACTGTTGTCATGGCAGCACATGCCAATTCATAAAACCATTTCCATCACTAAGTGTGATGGCAGATGTAAGGTCATTACAATATTATGGTGATAAGGAGATCTGCTGCATCAGCCCCCACTAGTGGGAACTAAGCAACACTAAAGTGAGGGAGCGCAGACAGTGTGGTTGTAATCTCTACTAGGGTTTTTCTAGCATGGAAAGGCTGATATTGTTGCTGCCTTCTATTAGTTATTGTCATATCCACATGGCACTTCACATGTTGGCTGCAGGGTGGGCCTATTAACCTTAAAGAGGGAAGGAAGATCAGAGTGGTAACAAGCACTATACTATCTGTAGGTAAACAGTTCCCATAAGCTGCTCTGTTTGGACCAGCCCACATATAGATGGTGTTGGGATTGTGAATCTTGTGTGATTTTTGGTGGGGGGATATTTACATGTACCTTCCTGCATGGGGTACTATGGAACGTACTAGGATAAGGGCTGTGCAGAAGGTCTTATCCTTTTTTTTTTTTTTTTTTACATTAAGCTGGTATTGGGAATGTCAGAGAAGAAATAAAAATTAAAGTAGATGAATTCTGCAATTAAATAATTAAATAACACATAAAGACACCAACAAACTCTCTCTCTCTCTCACACACACACACACACATACACACACACACACACACACACACACACACACACACACACACACACACACACACACACACACACATGCTTATTCAATATACTTTATGCACTGGTCTCCAGTAATCTTTATTATTTTACTTCATTTAATCATTTCGAGTTTCATCTCTCAACTTTATTTCTAATGAACAAGGTCCAGTGTCCTCCAGCACTTTTTGGTATTTATTGTATACTGTTTATTACTCCTTCATTTAAATGGGTCTTTCTAGCCATACTTCATATACTGTCCAGTACCAATGACATTCTGAACTAATGAGGGAACCTTTACTGCACTGCAGCTTCTTACTCTCCTCCCTTCAAATTATACACCAGCCGTGGACTTCTGATAATGGACTGCAAGTCATGATAAAATATCCCTTTGTAATGAGTTACACATTCCAAAATGAGTAAGGATGCTGTACATGAATTAAACCATCACAAGGCAAATAGTGACATTCTATTGAATACTGTGCAATTTAAAGCATCCTTCAAGAATCTTTGATTCATTCATAAAGAGTATGAATGCACACGTTTTCTGTGTCATAAATGAGTGATGCATGCAAATTAATTACAGTATGAAAGGCAAGGAGTGTAAGTCTAAGTAACCAGTGTAGAATTCACTGTGCCTGGATTAATAAAGTTGAAGATGCATGCTTTACCAGGCTGCTATTTATCTATCTATCTATCTATCTATCTATCTATCTATCTATCTATCTATCTATCTATCTATCTAGCTATTTGTATGCCTAGTTATTCATTGATTTATTCATTTTTGCTGACTGGATTATTATAAATATGTCACTGTTACATAAAAGCATGCTTTATTTTATTAAGAAACCAGGAGCTCCTGGAACATCATTAAGTAAATAGGCCCACCTTGCGGCCAACATATGAAGTGCCATATGGACATGAACACCACTGGATGTTTTAGATTTCTTATACAACATCTAGCTTGGTATTTAGTTATCAAACATTGTGCTTCCTAACCTAATGGTAGTGCTGATGCTACAGATGACTCCCAGGGTACTAGATAAAGTTTTCACAAGCATACTGCTGGACATAGGCAAGAATACTATATTCCTTGATATGCTTTGGAATCATATATCACTATACAGTTATCCTACAGTGTTAGTTTACTCATACGGCCTAACTCTAACTTTATCCCTGTCCATGCCTTTTACCCTAATCATGCATCTTACCTTTCAAAAATTCCATTC
>NC_056731.1:1798749617-1798842117 GCF_019279795.1 Protopterus annectens | reverse complement strand
CAGTTGAGATCTATGCACTCAACTTCTTGAAACACAAGTGGTGGTAGGGATAGAGAATGTAGACTCTTGTAACCAAAGTACAGGGTTTGAGCATGAGCAATGTAACAGCAGCAAGGCAACAATGAATGGAATATTAAATTCCAAATTAAATCCAAATGAAATTGACATTTTCCATGATCAATGCTCTACTGTACAACACTTTCTAATATTTATAATTTTCACAGTTCTTGAAATATTTATAATTTTGTATTGTGTAATATTTGTTAATTTACTGATAGCAAGTTGCAACATACATAGATTAGCATGGGGCCCCTATGCTTGTGGGGCCCCCGGCATTAAGACAGCACTGCTTTATACTAACCTTAACCCACAAAGATTCACACACACACACACACACACACACACACACACACACACACACACACACACACACACACACACACACACACACACACACACACACACACACACACACACACACACACACACACACACACTGCCACCTTAATACTTACGAAATTATCTATTTTGGTAAAATGAGAAATTGGCAACACAGGCAGTAAAATGAATGTTTGGTAATAGCAGCACACAGTTCACTTGGTTGAGTCAATGAGTATTTATCCAAGTGAAATACTTCCATAGATATATAGCTGTAGTTATAGCTATAGGTTTAGATATAGATAAAGACATAGATATAGACAATATAGATATAGGTATAGATAAAGATAGTAATATAGATAGTAGACATAGATAGATTCAGATACAAATACAGATACATGTAGTGCGGAAAAACAGAAAAGTAAACAAGCAGAATAGGAAGTATTATCATAAACTCCAGCCATTTCCCAGGAATAATGGTTATCATAGCACAGTCATGAACCTGTGTTCCACTGATGCACAGCATATATATATAATATATATATATATATATATATATATATATATATATATATATATATATATATATATATATATATATATATATATATATATATATGTGCGTGTGTGTTTGTGTGTGTGTGTGGTTCCCCTTCAGAAGGATGAATGGCTGAAATCTCGAAATGCATATAGTCGAGACCATATGCTGGAAATTTCAGAAGCTCGACCTTCTGAATGGGGATTGGCATACAGCACAGAATGTGAGATTTCCCTTTCTGCACTGTAGTGCGATCTCGGAGTTGTAATAAATAAGTAGCGGGGGGTGTGGGGGGCGCAATCCTCCATGTGGGAGGTGCAGAGGGGCTTGTCCCCCTGCAGAAACATTGTTTTGTGTTTCGTTTTTTTTTTCCCCCTTTCAGAAGGTCGAGCTTCTGAAATTCGAGCATATGGCTTCGGCCATATGCATTTCGAGATTCCTCTCGCTGTAAGCACCATGTCTAGTGTTATTGTCTGACACGTGTCTGATAATGCAATTCTTAAAAATGCATCATTTTTACAATTTGAAAAAGAGCTTTTGACTTGCAATAAATATGGTGTTTGTTCATTAGAAGCATCCTTGCTGGTTCTCTTCATGAAACGTATTGTTATAAGACATTTCCCAGCTCTGTTACAATATGATCAGGATTTTATTTCATTCCTACTTAAGAAATTTGTTATGTTTCTACTGAAACTAACTTTTGGAATTCTACTAATTCAGTGTCTTTTCAGACTCTCTTCCCATTTTCTCTCCCTCATTTCAGGTCCTATTATCCAGAAATTGTCTCTCTTCATCCAGTTCCTTTTATTTTGTGTTTATTGCATTACACTCTGCAAGTTTCTTTCCCCTCATATACAGCAAATACATTCTTTTTCACTGATCTGATATGCTAAAGTCTGGCCTCCATTTCTTGAAAAGCAATGTACATAAGAACCACTGAACCATTCACACATTTTTATACACTGGTTCACAACAGAAAGATGTCTTTCATGTGCCACTATCCAGTCCCAGTGTTATGTGATAACACCCACTAAGGTAAAGTTGATCTGGTTTATCAAAACCCTACTTCCCACTCACAAATACCCATTTTACTTCCTCTCTAAACATTGTTTGCTGTTTTATTGTCAAGGTCCACAATGGGTTATTATGGTTTTCCTTTTTATTAGATAAATAATGGTTTATTGCTCCTAAGAGCAGCAGTGTATTTTGAGGACAATGTTATCAGAGCTGTCTGGGTTCCTGTGACTGATATTTTTTTATGACAGCTAACTTTTCAGAGAAAATTATGGCAGATGCCAGGAACATGTCTACTTCTCTCAACAATTCTCCCATTAATGAAGGAAAACCAGTGTGAGCCCTAATACTGGGCATTTCTGCTTTTGGTGCTGATGTCATACAGTAACATGCAATAGATTTGCTATCCATAGTATGTTTTCATAAAGCAGGATGGACAGGAAGAGTACATGTTATTTAGTCTCAATTCTAGGTTTGGATGAGGGTCATTTTAGCAATATTGTAGAGAAAGCAATCATGACTACTGTGTTATTTAAGGTTAACGCTGTAAACCACTGATAGAATAATGTATTTTTATAACATATTATAAATAACTGATTATGAAATGCTAGATATTTATCAGAGTACAACTCAGTAAATTAAAATGAAGTGGGATGGATTTGCAAAGTAACTTGTTTTGAAGTTGTATATGGTTTTACGATGCAAACCATAATACTTCTCCTAAGTCTTCTGCATGATATAGGGGTTATATCATAATAAAGTAATCTAAGCTTTTTTGGAACAGATCTACTGCTATTTTGCAGTCTATTAACTGAATTGTTTTCAAACACATCACAGTCTAAGAGAATCCTTATTGATTTAGTATGTATGTTGATAAATTCTTCCCCTCAGTCTGTTCTTTGTTTTACCAACATAAAATGCCAGACATGGTGTACACATGGTGTACATGTAGCCCCAAAAACAACACCTCTATTATTGCAATTAAACTATCCCTGACATGACCTAATCAAACTACCAATCATCACAAACTTATTCTTATTAACAAATCTGCATTGTTTGTATAACCACAAGACATCATAACATGTTCCCTTATCCTGGAGTGTAGGATTAAGAAGGGTGACAATAATAATCCTTTGGCTAAGCACAAAATATTCTGTTCAAATTTTAATAAATTTATATGTGTTATAACTAAGAAAGTGGATAAGGATGAGAGGAGGTGAGATTGGGATAATTCTTTGCTGATTTGTGACGTATGGGCAACTCACTCTGGTAGCAGACCAGCCACCAAGTTTGAATGATAAAATAATTATTTCTAGCATTTTATATATATATATATATATATATATATATATATATATATATATATATATATATATATATATGTATGTGTATATATATATATATATATATATATATATATATATGTATGTATGTGTATATATATATATATATATATATATATATATATATATATATATATATATATATATGAATATGGGTTTCGTTCAGAAGCTCGAAATACTGAAATCTCGAATTTCAGTATTTCAAGCCCAAGAAGCTGAATTCACATAATAGCGAAAGTGTAGAAGCGCTAAATTCAAAACCTCGAATACCGGAGGTTTTGAATTTTGCACTTCTAAAGTTCTGCTATGGTTATGTTTTCAGGTAAGTGTGTGTGTGTCTTAAGGGTTTGGGTAGGGGCTGTGGTGTGTGTCAGTGTCTTTTGTTGCTGTGGTGTGTGTGTACGAAGAGAAAGTAGCTTGTGTGGTGGTGTTTTGTGTGTGTTTGTATGTAGTGCGACCTCAGAGCGAGAATATTTAAGTGGGGGGGGGTGTGGGGGCTTTCATGTAGTAGAGTGATTGTGTGTGTTTGTGTGGTGGATGGTGTGTGTGTGTGTGTGTGTGTGTGTGTGTGTGTGTGTGTGTGTGTGTGTGTGTGTGTGTATGTGTGTGTGTGTGTGTGTGTGTGTGTGTGTGTAGTAAAACCGCGAAATTTAAAACTTCCGGTATTCGAGGTTTTGAATTTCGAGGTTTTTAGTTTTCGTTGTTTTGTGGATTCCACTTCTTGGGCTCAAGATACTGAAATTTGAGATTTCAGTATTTCGAGCTTCTAAAGTGAATCCATATATATATATATATATATATATATATATATATATATATATATATATATATATATATATACAGTATATGTACATATATATATATATATATATATATATATATATATATATATATAGATAGATATATGTATACACACACACATATGTACATATATATAGTATTACTGACATTTGTTTTAATACTTTGGTCCATTTTGCTCACAAGACACAGATGTATTCGGTTATAAGTGGCTGTTATACATATGGTTGCTATTCTAAAGAAGCCTTGTTATATTGTTCAAGATGAATGGGCTTAATTGTTTTATTAAATGTATTCTTGGGATGTGATGCTGTGTGTTTTTTTTTATTTTATTAACATTAATAGTTAGGTATATGTACAAGAATGTACCACCAAATAGTCTCAAATAATTCTAAATATCCACAGATGAGAAAGAATGTGTTGCCAGGAACAACCATATTTCTAACTCTGACACACACAGCCACAGAATTTGTCACAGTCTAACAAGAGGGTATGCAGTGTAATATCACAAGTTACAATTTTGAAATGTGTAATTCGTAAGTAATGAAGTAAGATCTTTTAATGCATTGGGGGATTATTTTGTTCAGAATTAAAATGACTTACAATACAGTCTAAAGATAGCAGATATGGAGCTTCAGTGTCAGCATATTAATGCAGTGCTGCAAAAGTGCTAAAACAATGCAGTCAAAATGAAATTCTTTATTTTAGACATTGGTTCTGAGCAAGCTGGGCCAGAAAATATATTTCTGTTCTGTGAGAATGATTTCAGGCATTATTTATAAGAAAGCTAGATCAGAAAACATATTTGTGTTTTTTGAAACATGATGCTACAGCTAGATATTCCAGGTTTGGTTAAGAAGACACAACCCTGCTTTCTAAATTAATAAACAGAAGAGCATTATGGAGCATTGCTTAACTTGTAGAAGAGTTAAAAACATGAAATAGTCTGTCACTGTATTCTGTAAGGAACAAGAGTATTGTTTGTGTAATTGAGAAAAGTATTACAGTATGAAATCATTAGAAACCTACTCAAAATTTGAGAACATTCTACAATTTAACAGTCTGAGCTGTCACTAAATGATGATTGATGGTGCTGTCAGCTTAAGAATATGAACTGTGATTGGAAAGAATATTCCAAAAGGTACCACCGAAGCTGCAACTACTTTTTCTTGTATATAAGTTAGTCTTTGTAGTCTGCCATTTTAGTTGAGATTTAAATTTATTTTAAATTGCTTTGCAATATTTTAATAAGCTGCTATTTTCTTATGAACAATAAAACGTGTTGCCTTGACATGATTCTATACCACAATGAATGTACTTTATGATGGACAGCTTTCTTGATATTTTACACAATTATAATTTAACACTGCAATTGCAATGAAATAAAATATGTAAGATTATGTAAACTAGACATGCATAAGGAATATGCATGTTTTCACACTTTAGGTGAGGTCGAGGGTTAAGTTAGTTTTTAATCTATCAGGAGTCAGAGATAAGGTCTGATGATTTTTTTACATCCTGGATTTATTACCCACTGCCTGTCACCCATCAGCCTTCTGGTAGGTATTTAAGCCCATTCATCCCCCCTTCCTTTGGTGTAAGAGCTAACTATGAAAGACCATCATCATGGCAGCTATCAGTGTGATTATGATATGTTCTAATTCCCCACCCTTTAGTGTGTGTGTGATGTGCATGCTGACTAACATGAGAGCCCTGCAATGTTCTCCTTCCAGAAGCAATGTTTGCACAGTCCTGTAAATACCCTTCCCAGGAAACAATATTCCCTAGGGGACTACTACAGTGCAGCTTAGCAGAAGCCAAGTCAATGTCATTGGTCCATTATTGCACACTGTTCTCTTTTCCTCAGTGGGATGCAGAATTGTGACAGTCCAGACTACCATCCCTTTTCTGGGATGGGCAAGTTAACATAAGCTGCTCATGTGTACCCTTGCTCAGTCCCTGTTGTCCCTGAGCTGTTAATTGCATTTGTGTCATCTAGATCACATTTGAGGCTCCATTCTTGTGAAGAAAAAATTGTCCTAAGGCATATATTCATTATTGTCAACGTGAGGATTGAGAACAACAACACTATGTGAAAACTACAATGAGCTTGGTAGCTACATTAACCTTGTGTCATATAAGTTTATCTTGTTAATCAAAATGTCCAACACTTTAGCTACTGCAGTGATTCTAGGGATTTGTGATACATTTGCGTGTGTTGAAAAATAATGAAATTAAAATTTCCAATAACAATTAAGTAGCCATGCAGGCAGTCTTTCAGCTCATTCATAATGCCACTAGCAGGTTTATCTCCAATTCAATGTAAACATTTTACCTGTCCAGGCTAAGGATTGTACTGCAAAATATCATTTTAATTAAAGAAAATGTAACATGAGAATACTGAACTCTGGTGCAGACTCATGAATATTTATATTTTAATAAATAATGTTATTCCCTCTTTTTATCCTAAATGAATACATTGATTATGATAGACTCAAGTATATGTTTTCAGTTATGGATCTTGGGCTTATGAGACTGATTAAGACCTGCCTCACAACCCTTGGCACACTAATTTCACACATAGTTTTTCCTGCTCGAAATTTGCCATCTTGAAGGAGGTGCTGGTGCCTTTGATTCTGAAGAAACCAACTTTGGATTCAAATAATTTGCAGAAATATTGACTTGTCTCCAGACTTCTTTAAATTGGAGAGGCTACTGAGAAGGTGATTTATGCATGGCCATATTTGTTTTTAATGTCTCATGTCCTATTGGACCTATGTCAGTGATGTTTTAGATCCAGGCATACAATGGATACTTTACTCATATGACTGGTAACTCCTACTAGCAAGAGATCAAAGGAGATATTCAGTCTCGATCTGACATGATCTCTCTGTCTTTTGATTCAATGGATCACAGAATCCAGATCAAGTAATCACAGCAGCACTGGGACTTACGGGATAATTCTGGTATGGTTTAGGTTATACATTTCCAGCCATATACAAAGTATTGTATGTGGCTCAAACTCTTCAGACATCTATCGCTTGGAGTGTAATACATGACAGGGCTTGGTTTTGGCACTCTTATTTTTCTCCATTTATATACTGCCTCTTAGACAAAAATCATTATAACGAAAGATATCACTTATCAGTTGTATTGCTGATACTCAACTGTATCTCACCTTTTCTTCAGGCCATGATGCAGATTGTGCATGGAGTTTATCTTTGACTGAATGAGCTCCAATTAACTAAATTAATACCCAGCAAAGATCAGGGCATTATTAGTACATGCAGTGATCTGCCCATCTTCTCATAGTTGTTGTCCTTCATAATTTATGTGGGCCACTGGCTGGAGTTAGTTTATCATGTGTGCAATCAGGGTATGATTCTTGATAACGGGCTGATATTTGAGATGATATGTTGACAGCTGTTAAAACACCATAACTGTAGCTAAGTTAAGAACATGAGAAATTACATTGTTGTGTTAAAATATTTATGTTCTTAAGAGACTAAAAACAAATAATGCAATTTGACTGCCCAAAAAAAAGTACAATACTAATACAGGATAGAGAGAAATAAAGAATGGCAAAAATATAAAATGCAACGATATCTTGAAAACTTAAAAATGCTTTGCAAAGCAAATTAATGAAGACAAAAAAGTATATTATACTAATTTTCAGAATAATAGTAAACACAACCCTAAAAAAAATTTCAGGATAGCCTTTAAAGAACTTCTGCATCCCAGCCATAAATTCAACCATAACCTCTCTCCCAATGACATATTACTTGAAACCACAATACAATTCAACTCATTTTATAGATAGTATAGCAGCTCTAAGGATTCCCCCACATCTAATCCTAACCCTGCCCAGCAGCCATATATCACCACATCCACGTTTGCCTTTAAACCTGTGCCCACATCCTATATAAAACTACTGTTAAACAAACATGCTCTACTTCAACTGATAACCTTCCAACGAAATACCTTAAAATAGCAACCGATAGCATTGCCTACTCTGTCTCTATCACTATAAATAGGTCAATCTAGGAATCCCACATTACACCTCTCTGGAAAAAGTAATACATTATCCCTCTAGACAAAAGAGGAAATTCAGCAGACATTATCAACTTTAGGCCTATAGCAATCTTATCCTCCCTCTCTAAAATACTTGGGAGGGGTTGGGAGGGTGGCCTAATGGTTAAGGTGTTTGCCTTACAAACACAAGGTGCAAGGTTTGAGTTTCACGAGGGATAATTGGCTAGGCTTAAAATGGCTCGCAAGGGCAATTAGCCTAGTACAAATCTATGAACCTATGAACTTGAACAATGTATTCAAAAAGAATTGATAAACTACCTCTATCAGGAAGAGCTCCTACCCCCCCCCCCCCCACAAAACATGGCTTCCATCCTTCCCATTATATTAACACTGCACTTCTAGCTTAAATAGATACTGTCAATAAAGCTAGAGATAATGGCACCTAGTTTCTTCCTTATTTCTAGACTTGTTTAAAGCCTTCGACACAGATTGCCACAGCAAGCTTCTACTTCAAATGTCCTCATTAGGTCTCCCTCAGCCCACCCTTTCATGGTTCGAATGCTACCTATCCAGTAGGTATGAATGAATAAAATGGCACTTCATCCTCTCTCCATACCTTCCAGTCACCACCGGTGTACCACAAGGCACTATCCTTAGCCCTCTCCTCTTTAACATTCTCACTAACACCCTCCACATATCCATGCAATATGCCTCCCTTATACAGTACAGAGATGACTCCACACTCATTTGCACGTCTGACAATGTGGCACACCTCCAAAAAATTATTCAGGGAGCTTTAACGGCAATTAAACAACAGCAACTAAAACATGGCTTTGTAACTCACAGCCCACGATCAACCGTAAAAATAACAAACTACTACTTTTTACACAACTTCCTCTCCCATAAAAAACTAAATTTTAAGTTCTTTCTCTTGATAATACAACCATTGAAGTCACTTCTCATAGCAAATTATTTGGGATGATAATATTAAATTCAACTTGCATATGCGCAATTGCCTAAGAAAAACTAATCAAAAATTAGAGATGCTTTATAAAGCCAAAAACATTCTCACCAATGCAACTAAACTTCACTTACCAGTACTTATGTCCTTTCCACACTTCTTTATGGTGCTCCCATCCTTACTAACTTGAACAATGCTATAACAAAGTTGTTAAATTTGATAAATTTGCAGCAAATGCCTAATTCATCCACCACTGAATAGCATTAAAAAAGCCTAAATTGGTTAGAACTACCCCATTAATTAACAAATACACAACTTTTTACCACCTATAAAATAATCTAGAATCCATGTTGATCCTCTTCCAGCACTAAATAATATTATACACAATTATGATCCAAGTTGGTCATTATGATCTAACAACCAAAACTCCTGTCTGTCCACAAACTTATCAAATCTGCTGGACATAGTCTTTACTCATACCATGTTGCGAATGCCTGGAACTCCTCATCTGTATCCATCAGGTCAATATCCTCCCTTCCATCCTTCAAAACCTTTCTGAAAAGCCAAGAGCTGTCTCTGTTCTTGCTAAAAACCAGGATAAACTATATCCCTAAATGTGGACAAATACCTATTCATACCTTGCACCTCCTTACACTCCCTTCTTGACTCAGTTCCTTAATTCTATCAGTTTCTCTCCCCTGGCCTTCTCTCTAAATATACCATACGTCTGTTTTTCTCTCACTTCATATTGCAGTTCTTGTTTGTATTATACTAACTTACCTATAAATTCTCTATAAACTGGCTAAAATTTCCCCAACTAGTAAATCATTGCCGTATAAGAGATCTGATGAAGCGTGCATTTCTAGCACGCGAAAGCGCTTATCTTTTACTATTTTTTATGTGTTACTGAATTAAAGCTGCATTGGAACTTCTTGTGGTGTGTCCTCAGGTATTTTACTTTGAGATTTTTGGCTCTGCACTTTGCCAGAGGACACTTTGGAGAGCGGAGACATCATTTTGTGTTTTACTTTGTAAATACTGTTACAATGACGTTGATATAATCTGCCTGCTCATGAATACTAGGCCACAAATGATATCTTGATTCAAAAAAATGTTCCCAAAATGAGTGCACCCATTGTCTCTGAAAATGGAGCTCATTTAAATATGTAAATGCCAAAACATTACTAAAGAGTATGGATTTGTTTTTATTATGTCAGATTCTCATTATCCTCAATCAAATGGTGATGCAGAGAGAACAATACAGACAGTTAATACATTTTTTTACTCAACCAGATAACCATAGTGCTTGCTTCAATTTCTATAGTGTACTATATATATACTGTTTCAGTACCTCAGTCATGTGACTGTAAGTAGAGTGTTGCTGATATTCTCATGGCTTCATACATCGATGCTGGTACTGCAGTTCTTCATCACTAGCACCTGCTGATCACATTCCCCACCCCCCTTTTACCTTGCCTTAGGCATACCTCTGGTTTCTGGTCAGCTCTCAGTAATGGAATATACATCATCAATGGAAGAAAAACATTTGCATAAAGACTGAATTAAATATGAGCAGTCTTTATTGTAATGTCAACTGGGAATGGAAGACTACAGCTGATTATTGTCTTCATTACAGAGAAAATAATATAAGAGCTACATTCAGTATTACAGGTAATGATACGTTATATTAGCTTCACTGCAGAAGGATGTAATAAGGCTCTAGTCCTTCCTTTTCACATGCATTAACATTCTACCTCCCTCGGCCTCTACCCTCCTCTGTGTTTGTTTTTCTATGTGTCCCATGTCATCTTGAATTCCTCAATAGATTCCTTCTCTGCCAACCAATCATGTAGTCCCTTCCAAGGGTATTGAACTCTCTCTGTGAAAAAAGTACTTTCAGAGATCTAGAGAGTACTATTCACTGCAGTCTGCTGAGATCTAGGGAGTACTATTCACTGCAGTCTGCTATGATCTAGGGAGTAGTATTCACTGCAGTCTGCTGAGATCTAGGGAGTACTATTCACTGCAGTCTGCTGAGATCTAGGGAGTACTATTCACTGCAGTCTGCTATGATCTAGGGAGTACTATTCACTGCAGTCTGCTGAGATCTAGGGAGTACTATTCACTGCAGTCTGCTGAGATCTAGGGAGTACTATTCACTGCAGTCTGCTGAGATCTAGGGAGTACTAGTCACTGCAGTCTGCTATGATCTAGGGAGTACTATTCACTGCAGTCTGCTGAGATCTAGGGAGTACTATTCACTGCAGTCTGCTGAGATCTAGGGAGTACTATTCACTGCAGTCTGCTATGATCTAGGGAGTAGCATTCACTGCAGTCTGCTGGGATCTAGGGAGTACTATTCACTGCAGTCTGCTGAGATCTAGGGAGTACTATTCACTGCAGTCTGCTATGATCTAGGGAGTACTATTCACTGCAGTCTGCTGAGATCTAGGGAGTACTATTCACTGCAGTGTGCTGAGATCTAGGGAGTGGTATTCACTGCAGTCTGCTTCTTATACCCCTTCTTTTCCCATTTGTCCTTCCTGGTCAGGGTGACAGCTTCATATATTCTTGATGTGACCTCAAGCACTAATATTATAGCCACCATGTTTTTTTTCTGATTTCAAATAAGAAGACCTCTAACTCATCTCACGTCTGTTCATATCCCTTCCCTCTCCATTCTATGGATCTTTCTGACAGTTTTCCTCTGGATTCATTCCTGAAACTTCATGCCTCTTTCTTAATACAGCCTCCAAAATTCCATGCAGTATTCAAGCTATGGTCTGTCCAAGGCCTGTAGAAAATACTATCTCTTTGCTATTTGAATCTATTTCCCATAGATATACACCAGCATCATGTTTGCTGGTGCTGATATTATCCTCTCATACTGCTCCCATCGCTCTGATCGACATGTGATCAATCCCCGTATCCTTTTTGGGCTCTGTTGCCATAAATTTTTCTGCCCCGACTGATACTAGACACCAAGGTTAGAGCTAGCTAGCTTCAGTCCCTTGCATTGCTTGCACTGAACTTTAACTACTACATTTATATCCACTTGTTCAGCCTCTCCAAATTATTTCGTAGAATATGTCTCAGCCCTCATTGCTTCACCTATTAGCAAAGAGGTTAATACTTTCCTTTGCTCGTTTGGATACGTCTGAAATAAATGCACTTTGGAGTAATGAACAGACCTCTTCATAGGTTCATAGGTGAATGCTAGGCTATAAGTCTATAGGCTATTACTAGCCTAGCCAATTTCAGAGGTCAGAATCAAACCCTGTGCCTTAAGGTTAAGACTTTAACTTTAACTATAGTACTTCTCTCACTATTTTCCTTATTCCTATCATAGTCGTTCTCATCCAACCTTCTGTGTTTTACCATTCAGTCATTCTGTTCAATCTTCTGTCTTTGTTTTATACCCACCTCCTCCAGTCTTCCTGTCAGCCTGCTGTGTGGAACCAGGTCAAAGGCCTTACTGAAATCAAGGTAGATTATACCTCCTGAAGCTCCTTTATCACATTCTTTCATAATCTACTCATAAAATGGATCAGGTTTGACTGATGGCTCTTTCTGACTATAAAGCCATGTTAGCTGCTCTCATGGGGATTCTGTGTCCTCTTATTGCTTGAAAGCAAACTGACTTTTCTTGGTTCTTCAGCTCCTAAGTTGCCTTGTTCTCTCATTTCTCCAGATATTCTGTCCTGAAATTTTCTTGATAATTGACCAGTTTTGCGCTAATCCTTATATCAGTGCAGATGTACAGCTACAAGATTCATAAAAAACGCCTTCCCTTTTTTAGCATCTTTTATGGATCACAAGCTTTCAAGCTATATAGACAAAGAAAATCATGTTGAGTCCCTCATATTTAAATTAGATAGCTTAAAACAGTACGGTTTAATATCATTTAAAATATGATTCCCATGTGAAAATCATGTTGAGTCCCTCATATTTAAATTAGATAGTTTAAAACAGTATGGTTTAATAGCATTTAAAAGATGATTCCTGTGTACTGTCAGTAGGATTTCCTAGGCTCCTAGAGGCAAACAAGAACATTCTTTTTGCCAGATCCCTTAAGGCACAGACATCATGCCAGTCGTACTTCATACCCCAATACTTACACCTGGATTTCTGATAATTCTTTTTTCCCCAGAATGTTTTTATGTCACTCAGTTGTACTCCTCCCACTCAGTACTTCAGACCATCAGGACCAATACCTGAAATCAGCCTACACATCTCTATGTACATCACAAAAACTACTTATTAAATTATCTGTAGTAGAACACCTATATTGATACTGTACTTGCAAGTTATGTCTGAAAAATGTAACTTACATTTAAATGTGATAGCCCTGGCTATCGTAAACAACTTCAACAAACAAGTATGCAAATATTTTACAGAATAAAGCACTTGCAAATTTTACAATACCTGACCATATCTCATTCATACCAATACTATAACAGGAAAAAATCTATCAGCTTTCAAATTCCTATTGATAATAAATCAGTAATAGGTTCAGAGGTTCATAGAAGGTTACTAGGCTAATGGCCATAGAGCCTTTACAAGCCTAGCCATATTTATCCCAAGTTACCCAATTGTCAGTGGTTAGGTGAGTGAAGTTAATACCAGCTTTGTCTGTCCAGGAGAGACATGGGTGCCATCCCATGAGTAAATTTGTGGTCACCCATCCATTGATCTAGGTTGCATTTGAAGAGTGTCAGAGAGGGGCCTGTTTGCATAAACTGTGGATATTATATAATAATGTATTTACTGTGCTAGCTTTTAACATTGACACCACTACTAACCAGTACCACTCTATTTTCCCTTATAGCACTTTAAGAACACTAATTACATCCCTTGCTAATGACATAACATTCCCTATAAAGCGTATTCAAAACCAGCACAAACTGCCATTTAATAATTACTGCTAGCAAACCTCCTTGCACTATACCAGCTGCTACTTCAGAATACATATTCCCTGCGGTATTGTGCCTGTGCAGACCTGGTACCACCTGTATCAGTAAGGTATTGATTCAGTCAGCAGAGAATATCTAACTTGTAGACACCACACATGAGGACCCCATACCCAGAGGAAGCCAGTTGTTGTATTGTCTGTACAAGCTGCAATAATGCTAATAGTATTATAACTGTCTAGTGCTGTATGTGCTTAGCGTGCTTCCCCTCCTACATTGTTGACTATTTATTTGTTATTCCTTCTCTGATTTTCTGCTGTAAACTTTTTGTATTAGTTTTCCAATGTAACCTTATATAATCATTTTACATCCAGGACAATTATTTACATGTATGTGTTCTGAAACTAAACTATTAAGCAGTATTCAGGCTCTCTTCTATCTGTAGCTGGGTAAATAAGTTAACTTTGTCTGTATATGTATATATGTATGTATACATATATATATGTGTGTGTGTGTGTGTGTGTGTGTGCATGTATGTATATATATATATGTATATATATATATATATATATATATATATATATATATATATATATATATAAGCACTTTACATAATCAAATTACTGAAATCTCGAATGTCATATGGTCGAGACCATATGATCGAGATTTCAGTAAATCGAATATGTAAAGTTTTTAAAAATAACACTTTACTTACCTTAAAACATTACGTGCACACAGAGGCAAGGCTTCTTGTACGCTGTGTGTGTACGTAATGTTTTTTTCTTTTTTGCGGTGTTGACAGGAAGTGGGAAATCTCCCGTTTTGCGCTTCCCCATACAGCGCAATATGGGAGATTTCCCTTTTCCTCACTGTAGCGCGATCTCGGAGTTGATATATTTAAGTAGGGGGGGTGGGGGGGGCAAAGCGATGTTTGACTTTTTTTTTTTTGGGGTTACATTTTAGAAGTTTGAGTTTCTAAAACTCGATCTTTTGGTCTCGACCATATGAAGTTCGAGATTTTGGGAATTCGAGCTTCTAAAGTGAATCCATATATATATATATATATATATATATATATATGGGTCTACTTCAGAATGTTGACGGTTTAGAATGCCGACTTTCATATGGCCGACACCATATGATCGACATTCTGAAAGACCGACATCCTGAAATAGCACCATTTACCTACCTGTAAACACAGAAAAGCTGTGTTATGCGGGGGGGGGGGGGAGTGGGCCCGCTACTTAAATATTCTCACTCCGAGATCACAGTGCAGGAAAGGGAGAATCTCCCAGTCCAGCACTGTAGTGAGATCTCTGCTATCATTTGTCGACCTTTCAAAAGTTTGCTCATATGATGTTGGCCATATGAGTTTTGAACATATGAAGGGATCCCATGTGTGTGTGTGCATGTGTATATATTTCTGTATATTATATGTATATAGGTAAGTACTGGACTAGCTATCCTTGTAAATTATTTTAAGCCTAGTCAATTTCCCTTAGTGAGACTCAACCCTGTACCTCTTGTTTATAAGGGAAGCATCTTAACCATTACACCAAACCCCAACCCCCTATACATACATCCACATGTGTGTGGTGTGTGACTGGTGTCTTTCCCTTTTCAGTTAAGAAAAAAACATTGGCTGGATATCTCATGTTCAGTTTAATTTAATGTTATAAAGTTTTATTAAAACCCTCAGTTTCTTATCCTAATTTAGGCTCCTGAGTATATTCCAAAAGTAGAAGGCAAGTCAGCAGTTTTGAACTAGTAGGGTACATGCAGATTTGATGAATTCTTCTTAATATGGAAGACAGAAGCTAGAAAGTAATTATGAAACTATGTGATTTACAACGTTTAGTACTGCAAAATGTATGGTCTGCACTGCAGAATTAATTTCAAATATGTAGTTATGTCAATGACAGTATAACATTTTATATAAGTATTTCTATCACATGACTCCACTTTGAAGCTGACATTCATGTCATGCTGTTTCAAAATGAGTTTAAGATACCAGCATTATGTAGTTCATAACACAGTCTGCATTAATGCTATGGCAAATAACATGAAAGTTTATCCAAATATGCCTTAATACCTAGTTTTCAGCAGTTGTTAACACTGCTCATAATTAAAGCTCTTTTATCTAATGACATCATAGTGAAGTTCCACACTTCATAAAGAATCAAAATACATCTGCTTGACTCATCCAAACTCATAACAGTACATTAATAAACTTCATAAACAAAACTGAAATTTTGCATTTTTGTTTAGTAAAAATTCATCCACATATAACAAAGGATGACATAAATAAACATACAATTTTTTGCAGCAATGTTTTCCCTTCATATCCACTACATAAATTTCTCCATCCATATTTTATAACACTTACCCCTTAAGGCTCTCTTCTACTACCTTCCCCCCTTTCTCTCCTCTGCCTATCACCCCCATACAATATCCCAGTTCTCCTTTAATATTTTCACCTAACGTTCGCTATTGTATTACTACTACATGACTTATTAATTGCCTTATCTTTTCTACTGTGACACTCACTTTGAGTCAAAACTTTGTTGTAACATTCCCCCCTCTTCTCTCCCAAACCTTTAAATATGTGCAAGCTCTGAGCTGATGCCCTAAGTTTATATCTTCATTGATGTCTTCACAGGGCCCCAGAAGTTTAAACATTTTACAGTGCAATCTGAAAATATCTAAGTCAGCAGTTCACAAAGATGAATGCATTTAAGACCTTGTGTAGATGTAAGAAACAGAAATGTAGCGGGCAACTGTCTCCGCAGAACTTTTACTTGCAGGCATGTTTTAAATGAACATCTTAATACAAGACCCAATAACATAAATAAAAATACAAATAAATATCATAAATGACCAAGTTCTTCTAAATGACCTAAAAAAAGGTTATCGTAACATACACTTTTCTCACAACCACTACAGAACACTAACCAATATTTTTTTCCAGTCTTACTCTAGGCTGATTTCAATCCTGCCCACATATGCTCATGTCAGCAGAACATATACAATGTAATGAGAAATGTTTGCACTTGAAAATATTATCCAGAAAATATTATCCAAAAAATATGCGCATAAACCAAATGATAAAAACAAAACTACTACTCCCGTGGGGTAGTACTCCTAAAGAAGCTCCATATATAGCAATCAAAACAGAAGATACTTATGCACTATTGTTTCATGTACCCACAAAAGGATATTGGTGTCATATACATAAATGTTCCACACTGTTTGTGCTAGAATGGAAGAAGAAAAGATATATACATTTTTTCATTAATTGAAAAAGCATGACATAGCAGAATGCATATAGAAGAGTTTCATGATGTCATGCTCAGTCCTTCTCTTAATTCTTAATTGTCTAAGAAACATAGCTCTGAATCAGGAAGGTTGCCACTAAATTATGATGTGCAGCAGTCTCTAATTATATCATCTGTCTCCTAGACCTTTGTCATAATGCCTTAAATTGTCTCTGCAAGAGACTACAGTGATGGGGTACTACAAGTATGGGCATTTCTATTTCTGACTATCTCATCTCTTTGCATAAAGTATGTTGTCATCCTGCATCCTGTCTCCATTGTGTCTGTGTATGCATTTTTTTCTTTCAGCTGTTCCTGTTAGGAGACATAACAGCAGATCATCTGTTTCCATTTCTTCCTGTCCTCTGCATCTTGCTCTGCCACACCAACCACCTGCGTCTCCTCTCTCACCACATCCATAAACCTTATCTTAGGCCTTCCTTTTTTCTTCTTACCTGGCAGCTTCATCCTTAGCATCCTTTTCCAATATACCCAGCATCCCTTCTCAGCACATGTCCAAACCAAAGCAATCTCACTTCTCTGGCTTTGTCTCCAAACCGTCCAACCTGAGCTGACCCTCTAATATACTGATTCCTAATCCTGTCCATCCTCGTCACACCCAATGCAAATCTTAACATCTTTAACTCTGCTACCTCCAGCTCTGACTCCTGCCTTTTTGTCAATGCCACCGTTTCCAACCCATACAACATAGCTGGTCTCACTACCCTGTTGTAGGCCTTCCCTTTCACTGTTACTGGTACCCATCTGTCACAAATCATTCCTGACACACTTCTCCACCCACTCCACCCTGTCTGTACTCTCTTTTTCATGTCCATTCCACACTCACCATTACTCTAAACTGCTGATCCCAAGTATTTAAAT
Source organism: Protopterus annectens (assembly GCF_019279795.1). Classification (NCBI taxonomy): domain Eukaryota; kingdom Metazoa; phylum Chordata; order Ceratodontiformes; family Protopteridae; genus Protopterus; species Protopterus annectens. The sequence continues at coordinate 1,798,823,947 of NC_056731.1, read as the reverse complement.
TCATCCACCTTTGCCAACTCTACTTCCTGCATCCTCACCATTCTGCTAGCCTCCCTTTCATTCACACACATATATTCTGTCTTAGTCTTGCTGACCTTCATTTTTCTCCTGTCTAGAGCATATTTCCATCTCTCCAGGGTCGCCCATCCTCTGAATTAAATTAACAACACTATTTAAAGTAATACAAAACACACTACAGACTGAACAATGCCTAAGTTATTCGTCTGATATTACACTTGAGTGGGTTAAATAATACTGACTATGGATATAATAAATAAATATTGTACTTACTTTGAATATATGTAAGTATATATTGCAAAATAAATTAACATCGACTGGCTATGTGTCCAGACCCCTGGGACTAGTACCCAAATTCAGAAGTCTAATCACTGTAGGGTAGAAATAAATGCTATTATTTATAATGCAAATTTTATTATTTTATTTTTATAAAATAAACTAAAATTAACCACATGTGCAGCCCATTCTAGAGTAGAACGGCTCTTTGGAAGTATACTTTCTATAATACTAGATCTTTGCTGACATGATACTCCAGCAGTAAATTATAACTTTTGTGTTTACACATCTTAAGCATCTTCTGCCTCTGCAACAATTTTTGTCAGTAGTGCCTGTGTCCCTGTAAGGGCTAGAGCAGGTCTCATATCAGCATTCTATGGAAGTCCGTTTGATATGCAAGGCATTGTTATGTAATCTATATTGCTAGAAGCTTTGATGAGTTCTTTGAGCCCCTGCTAGCCCTCATAGAGACTTATAAATGTGATAAAGCATTGTCCATAGTATACTAAATTATTATTATTACTAACAGGAAAAGAACAGGCAGGTATCATCATGATCATCAATAACCTCCCTTTCCCTACTGAGTAGGGTTATTGTCTCAGCTGTCATCATCCTTCTTGTTCCACTGCCATACCTCTCAACCTCTTAGGCCAAGACATCTGGGCAAAGCCTGACATAATGGGGGTACAAAGGCTGAAAAATAGGGACAGATTTTAAATATTGCACTTATAAACTTAGAAAGTTGTTAGAATAACAATGTATGTATTAAAATGCATTTTATAAAGGATAAAAAGGTTCATAGGTTCATAGGTTAGTACTAACCTATGAACCTATGAACTTATGAATAACAAGCTATATATTAAAATGCATTTTCTAAAGGCTAAGAAGTCTTAAACTTAACTGGATTACATTATTTACTAATTTCATTCCTCAGATCATCCCAGTGATTTCCCAGAAAATTAAAAGGTTTATGAGGAACAGACCAAAATTTTGAGAAGAAAATCTGGACATTCTGCAAAAATCTGGACAGTTGAGAGGTATCACTTCCACTCTCATACCTTCTTTGATGGTCATGCCTGTCACATGTCTTCTCTCACTCAGTCCACCCATTTTTTGCTGAACAGTCTTGTTTCCTCTAACCTTCTTCCTGACTCTCTCAAATCTTCTTCAAAAATTATTTTCTTCTTTCCTGAACATGTGCCCAAACCAGCATAATCTGCTCTCTTTGACTTTCATTGCAATCGGAGCTGCTTTGGCTTCTGCTCTGATGTCCTCATTTCTTCATCTGTTCCATAATGTGCATCATACCACCTGTCTCTGGCACTTCATTTCCATCACCTCTGGTTTCCTTAATTGCTGTGCTTTCATAGTCCATGTTTCTGCACTGGCAGTAGTACTAGTCACACACTGTTTAGTACACTTTAGTTTTTCTGCTTCTTTGGCACTCTTCTGTAACACACTACCCCAACACTCTTTGCCAGTTGGCTGCAGCCTCTTGTATATTAGTGTTGATCTCCTCATTCAGACTTTCCTTCTCCTGAAGCACTCCTCCCAGATACTTATAGCTGTTTACCTGTTCCACTATTTCCCTTCTGTCTTAGTTTTCAACTTCTGATTTCCCCCACTTGTTGTCATGACAACTGTCCTATCTGTACTCAGGTTTATCCCTTGTGCTTCCATTTTTGCATTCCATTCTCCTATCATTTGTTGAAGGACTTTTTCAGAATCTGATTGCAATGCCACATCATCTGCATACAGCAACTTTGCTGATCACCCACCCCAACCTCTTTGCTAATGTAGTCTGTCACCAGTATGAACAGCAGAGACCTCAGAGGTGAACCATTTTGCACACCCACTCCTACTGGTAAGCTTAGTGTGTCTCTAAACACTGTTTGTCAGTGGGTCCTTGTACATAACTTGCACTGATTCTAATAATGTTTTTGGGGACTTTAATTTATCACATGACTGTCCAAACCAGTTTTACTGTGACCTTATCATATGCTTTTACCAAGTCTAGGAATGTCCAGTTGGACTATTTTGCACCTCTGGCTTATTTTCAAGTATCTGTCTTACTGCAAACATTGGATCAGTTGTGCTGCATCCTGATATGAATCTAAACTGCTCATCTCCCATCTATAATTTCTACTGCTCTGCATATTTATTGGTCAGTCACCCTCTCCAGCACTTTCATGCAGTGTAACAGGAGACTTGCACTTCTATTCTGCCCACACTTGTGAATGCCCTCTCTTTTCTTGGATAATGACAGAGAATGTTTATTCTCCAGTCAGCTAGGATCCATCTTTCTTTCCATATTGGTGTGAGTACCCCACTAGAGACACGTCTCCTGTACCTCACAGAACATCTTCATTATATCTACCTTGACCTCATCAGAGCTCACTTCTTTCCCTCACTTTGTTTTCCTTAGTTTAGTTCTTATGTGTACAGTGTGCCCTTCTTCCTCTTCCATTGTAGACTGTGCCTGGGACAGAAAAACTTCTGTGTGTTTTTCCTCATTCAGAAATTACTGAATGTACTCTGTCCATCTGCCTTTGATATCCTGTGGGCTGGGAGGAAAGTTATTGCTGGCATCCCTTCTAAAGGGTGTCTGAAAAAAAAATGTCTTTATCTTTCTCTATTTGTCTTGCAACATGATAAAGTTTCTTATTGCTACATGCTGAATCACCTTCCAGAAACTGGTAGAGTTACTTTGATACATTGATTGCTGCTATTGCAACTGCTTTCTTAGCCTCTTTGTTAATTAACATGTCCTTCTTGCCCTGATTCATGTTTTCTGTCTTCTACTTTTGCCTGCATGCCTTCTTTCTTTTGAGAACTTCTTAAACTTCGGCATTCCACCACCAGCTTTCCTTATGTACCTTATTTATATATCTGGTTCATCCACATAGCTGTTCTGTAATCCTCACACATTTTTTGACATGCTGCCATTCTTCTTTAACTCCACCTACTTCCTCTTCTTCCTAAGGTGGTAGAGACCTAAGAGTTTCATGGAAAGAGTTAACATGGAAATGATCACTAATGAAATAGGAAACCTGAAAACACTGAACCCAACCCAGTTTGGATTCATCAAGGACAGATCACCTGACATAATTGAGAAGGTCAGCAAAACAATGCATGAGGCCAAAATGGTTCACCATGTCTATGTTGACCTGGCCATTGCATTTTACATAATACCCCACCCAGGCATTGTTGACAAATTTAAGAGGTTAAGTATAAACCCTTATGTTACTCAGTGGATAGCCATCTGACTCTTAGGCAGAACCCAGAAAGTTAGACTTGGGGAGTCCACCTCTACAAAAAGGCCAGTCACAAGTGGAGTCCCTCAGGGATCAGTCCCAGGACTGCTCCTTTTTGGCATCTACTTTTCTGAAATCAAGACCAACATTAATGGCCTCTAGCTGACTAAATGATTGCAAATGAGGAACTGTCATTGAATTGCCCACTAACACAAATGTTCTCATCGAAGAGCTGACACAGACAAACATCTGGTGCCAGAGCCATGGACTGCAACTAAATGCCAGGAAATGCATAATTGCATCCTTTGGGAAGTCATCCACTCCTAGTAACTATCATATTGACAACACACCCTATAAGTTGGCCCAGCAGTCAAGGACCTGGGGACAGACATAGCCAGCAATCTAACCTTTGACCATCACATGTCTACTGTAGTGAGGAAATTGTTTTATGTTGTGCAACTTTTAAATAAAGGTATGGCATCTAGGTCCAAGGAAGTCATTGTTCTACTGTATTTGGCATCCATCAGATCTATCATTGAGTACAGTGCCCCCTTTGATATGTACCTAACCAGGCATATCCAACAATTGGAATGACAAAAAGAGGTTCTCACTAAAATAATACAGAGCATAAGTAACATGCCCTGTGCTGACCACCTCAAGGCCCTATCCCTGTGTTCTGTCTCCTACAGGCTGTTGAGGGGAGGCATTGTCAGACCCCATTCTGATGGACCTCCTGCATATCCACAAAACAAACAGCACCAGAATTACCCATTCTAAAGATGTAAACCTTGCCTGTGATATAACTAGGACCTGCTGGAGAGATAAGGTATGTATCCCAGAGACTACCCCATCTATGGAACAGGGTCTCCATCCATATAAAGCAGAGTTCCTCCATAACTCAATTCAAGTGCAACTTGGAAAACTGGATGAGAAACCGGAAATTCATCCCTGGTTTGGCACCTATGTCTCTAATGGACACAGGCAGCCTGTAAATGGGTTATCCACCAGGCCCCTGCTTGTAAATGTTTCATCTCCTAAGCCCCTGCTTACACTTGTCAAGGGTATCAGAACTTGTTAGAGATTTGGGATGTATGGATAGGCTTAAAAAGGCCCTTGTGGTCATTAGCCTAGTAAACACCTATGAACCTATAATACTGCTCTATCACCCTTTTTTGTAAATTATGTCACTACCTATATTTTGACTCAATTTTTATAATTAATTTTAGGATAAATGTGGGCTTTTCATGAAATGTTATACTGTATGGTTAAGGAAAATCATATTATATGAGTTTTTATTTATTTATTTTATTTTACATTTGTTGACCGGGAATAGTCTGACTGAGCTGAAAATAGCCCTTTTTCAGCAGATGCCTGGGGAGAAAAGTTCTGAAAACATTATACAGTAATTATTAATAAAAATTACAGATGCAAATGTTCAAAAAAATAAAAAATTACAGAAGCATATTCAAAAAAGATAATATCAAGTGTAAACAACATTAAACCAATTATGATATATTTACAAAGTCATTTATATGCAGGAAATATGAGAAGAAACATAAGCATACAGTCTTAAAGCATTAGTTCAATATAAAACATAATTTGCTTCCAGATGACAATTTAGAGGAGGTATTTAGAAAAGAGAAGACTTTAACTAAAGCATAAGTTGTCTAAGGTAAATGAGACTGGTAGGCAAAACCAGGTGAGGTAGAAAAGTGTGGAGAGTAGAGGATAAAAGTTTGAAACAGTGTTTAATTAGTAGGTTGTTTAGAGATGGGGACAATTTATGTTGGGTGGTAAGAGAGGTAGGACTATAGAGTTTTTTAAGTGTTCTTTAGCAGCTGATTTGAATTGTTTTGGTTGATTTAGCAAACTAATTTGAAGAGGAAGTTTGTTCCATGCAGTGGTAGGATGGTAGATATATAAGTTGCATCCCATATCAGTCGTAGGTTTATAGATAAGTATTAGATCTTGATCTGAGCTTTGAAGTGATCTAATTGGAGAGTAGTTGGATATAAAGAAGGATAAGTTTGGGAAATAGAACGGTTGGTATATTATAATCTGGAGCTGAGAAAGAAGAAGCAGGTTGGGTAGTTCCAGCCAGTTTAGGTGCTTAAGTGAGACACAGTGATGGGTTTTATAAGTATGTTAGGCAGAGAATCTGGCTACCTTATTGTAGGTTGAGTTAAGCTTAGCTAGGAGAGTAGTGTTTAGATTTATGTGTATTTGAGAACCATATAGTAGACTGGGTAGGAAATAAGTATGGGACAGGGTTACTTTGCCTTTGGAAGTGAGAAACTTTCTGTTTCTGTATGGAAGGCCTAGTTTTTGATGAGTCTTCCTAATACAATTGTTGCTGTGCAAGTCAAATTTAAGTTGATCATCTGTGGTGATGCCTAGGAGTTTAGTGCTAGCTTCAGGTACTATTGGAGTGTTATTTAGAAACAGTATAGTGAAAGTAGATTTGAGATGGTTAAGAGTTTTAGGGAGAAAGAGTAAAAGTTTAGCTTTTTAGGATTCAGAATTAATTGGTTGTTGGTGAGACAGGTTTCCACGGTTGTAAAGGCTGCCTGAGTAGTAGAGATGAGACCAGATGGAGAGTCAGAGATAGTGATCACAGTAGAATCATCTGCATATGGTAAGGCCTAGAAATAACAAGGATATGAGTTTGTTATTATCATGAGCCAGTGAAATAGTGTTAGTAAAGGAGATAAGGGCAGTGGTTGTACTGTGTTTTGGATGGAAACCGTGCTGAGTAGGGATAAGTAGGTTTTCTTGATTTAGGTATTGCAGAGTTTGCTTATGTATACATTTTTCAGGTAGCTTAGAGAGGGGTGACAGAATGGCTATCGGCCTAAAATTAGAGATTTCTTTGGAGCTACCACCGTTGTGGATAGGTATTGTGTAAAATTATTTCCAGATAGATGGAACTTTTGACTCACAGATACAGCGGTTGATTAAGATGGATACAGGAAAAGCAAGAGTATCAGCAGCAAGCTGGAGGAAGTAGGAAGGAATGTTATCAGCAGAAAAAGAGCAGGGTTTTAATTTGGAGAGTAAAGATTTGATGTAAGTAGTAGATATAGGTTGCAAAGAAAAGGGTTTGGAAGGGTTGGAACTAGGAGATAGGACAGCGAGATTAGAGTCCTTAGCAGGGGGAGGGTTTGTATTAACCATCTTTTTTACAGTTTCAATAAAGAAGGTGTTAAAGATAGTGGCAGTTTCTTCATGTATCGTATTTGGGTAGGGGTTAGGAGAGGAAAGGTTTCCAGGGTGCAGTATTTGGTTGACTGAATTCCAAAATTTTTTGGGATTAGATTTTAGTGCTATAGGAGGGTTAAAATAGAATGCCTTTTTATCTTTAGCAATGCATTTTTTTGTCAGGTTTCTAAGTTCTTTGTACTTTTGCAAGTCAGAGAGGAGTTTACATCTCTTCCAGATTTTCCATTGCCTGTCCCCGTTTTGCATTAGAGTGCAGGTTTCCTGAGAGAGCTACAATGATACTTTTGATATTATTCTAACAGTATGGAGAGGTGCAAGAGAGTTTAGTATATCAAGGAAGAGTTAAAAGACTGGACTGCTTCATCCAGAGTAAGCTCGTTAAGTAGACTCCAATTTATTCTAGAGAGAAGGGTCTTAAAGGTGTTAGGAGAGATGTTGGATAGTTTTTGACAAGTTAAGTGTCTATGAGATCTGGTAAAATGGGGACTAAATCTAGTGCCTTTTATTAGAGAGTGATCACTAAGGGAAATGGGTAGGGTTTCAGGGTTATGGTATATAGAATGGTTAGATGCTTAGTATCCAGTCAAGTAAGGTACTAGAAATTTGTGAGCTATTGTAATGGGTGGGTTCAGATATTAGTTGAGTAAAGGCATGTAAATTAATGCATGAGGTAGAGTTTGGGTTACTTAGAGCTAGCCAGTTTATATTTACATCACATAGGAGAATTGTTTTATTCAAGTAGTATTCACTGAGATAGGAGAAAAAGTTTTTAAGCAGTGGAATATTATCTCCTGTAGGAATATAGATGGCTACTACAATGATGGAAGAAAAGTTATTGAGTTTAAGGTTTGCTGCTAGGATTTCTGCTGGGGGGAAATGTTTATTAATACAAGGGAGGGTTAGATAGAGTTGATGATGGCAACTCCACCCCATTTTTTTCTTTGGGTGATCAATGTGAAGTATATTATACCCTGGAGAAAGAATATCACTGTCTGGGATCTGTGGTTTCAGCCACATTTCTGTAAGGGAGATTACATCAGGGGTATGGTTGGCAACCCAGGTATGGAATTCACTGGTTTACCTGAGTATACTTTTAATATTCAGCGAGTAGAATGATATGTGTTTTTTGGCAGGGTAGGGGCATGTTGGTTGGGAGGGATAGTATTATTAAGGGGTGAGGCTATGTCTTGTTCTGAGTTAGGGTGAATGTCACCTGATAGAAGTATGGCAGCAGGGAGGAGGTGAGACTTATGTTTTCAAAAACAGCTGCAGAGATATTTAGTTTTAGTTTAAGAATGAATAGTGCAGGAGGGAGGAATTCTGATTCTGGGTATTGGAGTATTTAGAGGGAGGATAGATGAGGTGATATTAAGGGATTGCTTTAGATAAGAAAATATATAGTCTTGAGATTTAGTAGGGCTATTGTTGACTGGAGTTAAATAAGGATGAAAGGCGGTCAATGATGCGAGGAAAAGTAAAGAAGAGATATAAATAATAAGATACAGAGTGATACTCATATAGAAGGCTAAGAGTAATCAGTTGCTTTTGAGCCAAACAGAAGTTTGTAAGGAAGGTAGTTAGACTAATAAGGATTGTGAGTAGGGTTGAGAATGGGACCAGTAGGCGGAGTAAGAGAGAGAGAGAGAGAGAGACAGACAGAGAGAGACAGAGACAGAGAGACAGAGAGAGAGAGAGAGAGCGAGAGAAGAGTTAGGATCACTAGTGATATAGGGTGACCACCTGTCTCACTTTGCGAGGGACAGTCCCTCTTTGGGCAGTTGTGTCCTGCCAAAAAATTGTAAAAATGGCAAATGTCCTGAGATTTTAGGACAAAATTATTTTATATATTTTATGTAATAGTTGCATAAAACAGTTATTATGTATCTGTAACACCTATATGTTATAAGAAACAGAATAAGCAACTAAAATGCTACAAGAATAAGATTTTATTTACACAAAAAAATTGAAGTTCTGTCTTTTGTACTGGCCATGGGTATGTTTTGGCCTGCAAAATCTGACATTTGTACCAAAAATGTCCCACTTTGGGCATTTGAAAAGGTGGTAACCCTATAGTGATATTGATGTAACTAAGTAGGTGTAAGTGAAAACCTGGTCTCATCATTCTTAGTTCTGTTGGAGAGCATTAATTACCTGAAACTTCAGCTGAAACAAAACTTATGGCAAAGACAATACCTCCATTCACATTAATGAGGTGATGGACTCAGAGATTCATTCTTAACAATTAATGGATTGTAATTTCAGTTTATGAAAAATGCACAGAAGCCATTATTGGTGGGGTTCGGCTCTGTAGGAGGTATGATATGCTGTGAATTTCCTGCAGGATTTTTCTCTCAGTTGACACACAGTGAGAGTGAAAACCTGGTGGACAGTTTTGTGTAATATTTTTATATTGCTTCTCATAAAAAAAGGGGAAATACTTCTGTTGAGCTATGTGCTATGAATAATGGCAATGTTTTCTTACATGGGTATTTTCTATACAGTTACATTTTTGGGAAATTATTTGGAAATTGTCATGTTTGTAGAAGAAGACCACTACCAGAAAACTATGAGAACCGTACATATACCTGATAGCTGCTGAGCATTACAAGTGCAACTTGTCATTTTGTCATAGATTGTAAAGCATTACATGTTCAGGAAAAAATATGCACAAGTTTTACATTCAGTGTACTTCTGCAGTGTTTTGACTAAACACTAATGTTTTGTAGTATTGACTTTAATGTAATACTTTGTAATATTGGTTTTATTTAGTTGTTTATTTCGCACATTTCCTATTTTAATTTTGATGTGGGTGGGTGTGTGCTTATTTACACTTGGATGAGATTTTCCACAATTTCTTTTCTTATTTTTATTTCAGGTCTATTTGTTTAAACTAAAGTACTTTATATAGATAGGTTTGTTTTCAGATAAGAGGGAATTCGCTGAGTATTTGCTTGTTTTTGTGTGTACATGTCTTTGTACTTTGTGCACTTTCAGGTTAGGCCTGTCTTGTTTGAGGTTAGTGATCAGGAATGAGAGTGTTTATCAGTGGCTTCCTGATGAGGATCTCTGCACACATGCTCTACAGTTGGACAAATTCAGGTTCCTAGCAACTTAATCTAAAATAACTACTACACAACAGTCCCCATTATCCTATTTTGGCAGCATTTTCACAGTGGTCCATGAAGAGAACACTTAGGTTCTCAAAGTTTTTTGGTCACTTGGGTTTGCATGATACAGAGCAACCTGGAATAAGACATGTGTATGTATGCATTCATGTGCCCGTAAGAGGGCCTAGTAGCCTTTTAACATCCCCACTTAGTTTATAGTAAAGCTCTGTATTTTAACATGCTAGTGTTTCATTTATTTATATTGGACTGTTCTTTGGATGATGTAGGCAGACAGAGAGTTGTTAGACTGTCAGTTTCGTAAGGCAGAGGTCCCCAACCGCTGAGACACAGATTGGTACTGGGTCATCAGGTGGATCACTTCATTGGCTCTGCTTGACAGAGGATCAGTTAAATAATCAATGGGGCGACGAAAGCCAACACACACTGGCTAGGCTTATAAATGCCCTCGGGCAGATAGCCTAGTACCTACCTATGAACCTATGAGTAAAATGAAAAAGTGAATGCATGTTTATGTGTCTGTCTATGTGTGTGAGCGAATGTGTGCATGAAAGTAGAAGAGTCTGTGTGTGTGTGTGTGTGTGTGTGTGTGTGTGTGTGTGTGTGTGTGTGTGTGTGTGTGTGTGTGTGTGTGTGTGTGTGTGAGATCGGGAGAGTGAGAGCGATGTGTGAGTGAATGCAGGTGTGATTGAGGAAGTGAGTGTGTGTGTGTGTGTGTGTGTGTGTGTGTGTGTGTGTGTGTGTGTGTGTGTGTGTGTGTGTGAGAGAGAATGAAGCATGAGAGTGATGTGTGAGTGAATGCCGATATGAATGAGGAAGTGACTCTGTGTGTGTGTTTTATTGGACGAGACTGAGAGCGATGTGTGAGTGAATGCAGGTATGAATGAGGAAATGACCATGTGTGTGTGTGTGTGTGTGTGTGTGTGTGTGTGTGTGTGTGTGTGTGTGTGTGTGTGTGTGTGTGTGTGTGTGAGAGATCGGTAGAGTGAGAGTGATGTGTGAGTGAATGCGCGTCTATATCACATTATCGAAATTTTACTACATCGAATCAATAAAGGTCGAACTTTATTGATCGAAGTAGTAAAATATCGAATAACGTAAAAAAAAATAAATCAATAAAAAAAACTAACTAGCGTAGGCAGGGGGGCAAGCCCCCCAGCACCCCCACACCCCACCTACTTAAATATACCAACTCCAAGACCGCACTACATTGAGGTTAATGAAAATCTCCCCCTTACAGAGATTTCCGTTTACCTGATCGATGTTCTGAACTTTCGACATTGTTGTGCCGACAATATCGTATTCAATATTGTCAGCTTATGACAACGTGAACTAGACCCGTGAATGCAGGTATGAATGAGGAAGTGACTGTGTGTGTGTTTGATAGGAATAGATTGATAGTGATGTGTACGAGTAAATGCGTGCATGAATGCAAAAGAGACTCTGTGTGTGTGTGTGTGTGTGTGTGTGTGTGTGTGTGTGTGTGTGTGTGTGTGTGTGTGTGTGTGTGTGTGTGTGAGACAGAGAGACAGGGGGAGAAAGAGAGAAGGAGAGAGAGAGTGAAGAGTGACAGTGATCCCTGGCAGCAACAGCAATGAGGTCTGTGTACCTCTCGGCCATACCACTGGACACATACCTCTCAACTTATTAGATCAAGAAATCTGGATAAAGCCAAAAATAATGCAGGGGGGGATAAAGGCCCAAACATAGGGCTACCTTTAAGTACTGCTCTTACAAATGTAGAAAGTTGATAGAAATGCAGATTTTGCATTAGCATGAATTCTCTGAAGGGTGTGAAGTATGAAACTCAACTGTCTGTCATTATGTTCTGACTTCAAACCTCAATGATCTGCCACTGATTTGTCAGAATACAAAAATTTTATGAGAAAGAGACCAAAAATATGAGGCAAAAATCTGGACATTCTGCAAAAATCTGTACAGTTAAGAGGTATGCTAGACAGAGCCAAATAATAGGGAAATATTTTAAATATTGCTCTTATAAACTTAAAGTCAGTAAGGTTGCCATTAGGTTTACTTACATCTCAACCATAGTAGATCAATATTATGCTGTTAAGCAGAATGTACACTTTTTTTTTGGTAATTATTGCCAATTGTCTTTTTATTGTACTTTGAAGCTTTTCTCCCCAGATCTCGGCTGAAAATGGACTTCTAGTCCAGTTGGGCCTCCTCATTAAACAAATGTTAAATAAATAAATATGCACTTTATTATGCTTGCCAAATGATGACTGATCTGTGGAAAATTATCTTACATGATACTGGTCCTTGGTGCAAAAAAGGTCGGAGACCACTGCCATAAGGTATGCCTGAAGTGGGCAGTGCAGAACTGAGGTTTGTTACTGTGCAACTGATGTAGTGCTTCTTTAAGATATAGCCTATACTTAATGTATTGATTTATTTATGTTTATATAAGTAAACAATCCCCACAAGAACTGAATCTATTGGGCTTTTCACACAGTGACCTAAACCAGTATGAATAACAGCAAGGCTGCACAGTCCTACTCTATGTTAAGAATTATTGCTAATAATATATTTATCCATTTATCTAAATGGTTCACTAAAATGCATAACCTTTTGTATTACAAATACATGGAGATCTATCCATCGTTTATGATGTTTAGCGTTACACTCGCTAAGATCCTTATTTAGATTCCATATGTTATTGAATACTGACACATTTTTCCCTAATCTTTCTTCAGACAAATCTTGAGATTTGTGAATAGTCCAATATCCATGAATTATACATTAATTATGCTCTCAGTAAATTAAATCTTCATTCTAATCCCACACTATAACATGCATGCCTTGTATCATCTGACTGTCCTATTTGTACAAATAATTTTCTGTATGATGCCTATTTCCATTTTTTTAGCTTTCATTGAGGTAATAAAAAAATCTTGCTACCCTCAGTCTCTTTACTGCCATAACAGTAACTAATCTTTGTTCCCCCTCAAAAGAACAGTCCATTTTTGTTTGTGCCATAACAGTAACTCTTGCTCCCTCTTCAAAAGTGCAGTGTATGCTTGTTTGTGCCATCCAACCTGCCCTTTGTTTTTTGGCAAATGCATATCATACTATTTTGCCAGTTAATATCCTCACATATTTCTAGGGTAATGATATAGCATGGCTTACAAACTGCATGTCTCAGAGTATTGGTCAGATAACTGATGGATGACCAGGGAAAACAGAAATGTAACACAGAGCTGTATATGTGTAAGCGATAATCATAACAGGTTGTGTCTGTCTGTAAGGCACATCTCTTAACCATTATGCCAAAATCTCCAGTGGTCTATGGTTTGATATCAGTATACATTCTGTTACAGTTGGTTGTGTGATGACTTCAGTCCTTGACTGCAAAGCTGTTTGTGTGGCAAACATGGATAAGGCACCCATCCTGTTTTGTGAATGTGCATTGGAGTGAGGGTTAAAATCCATACCTATGTAGACATATCATATGGGTACTAACATTTTCTACTTGTAGCCCTTAATTGTCCAGATTTTTGCCTCATATTTTGGCCTGTTCATCATAATTGTTTTCTAGCAAATCACTGAGAACCGAATTCATTAAATAATGGTATACATTTGACTTTCAGATTTAATATCCTTCAGAAAATGCACAGTAATACAAATCCTGTTATTTTAGCAACTTTCTAAGCTTATAAGAGCAATATTTAAAATCTGTCCATAATTTTGGGCCTTTGTCCTCCCATTATGTTATGCTTTGTCCAGATTTCTTGAGCTAAGGTTGAGAGACATGTTTCTACTATGTATATCATAGAATTGCTTTTTCTCATTTCATATATTTCTCCCTTATTATTTTTTTCTTTTCTTTTATATTGCATAATACTAAAAACAGGACAGAGATAACACAATTTCTCAACAAATAAAGAGGAGGCTGGATGTTAATGAAATAAAACCTGTGACTTATGCACTGCTTGCTTGTATTTCCAACCTTGACAGACCTAATGTAACACTTTGTAAGTCTAACCTGACAAACCCACCTGATGTAAGCAATCACAGTTGCCATCCATCTAACCTGACACCCCCCAATGCAAGCAACCATAGTTGCCATCCCATAAACACAAACACTGAGGTAGGCTTGCCACCCCTCCGTTTTTTTTCCGGACTATCAGGAAATCAAACTGATTCTCCGGTAGTCCGAAAAACACTGTACAAACTCCGGTATTCTGTTTCAAAAAGGAAACAGACTATTGGAGTTTGTACATCGGCTGATTTACTATGCTTTTTTTACAGAAAAGCATAGTAAATCAGCCAAAAGCAGGTGGCGGGAACGAAAAAAGAGGGCGTTCCCGTTGAGTGATGCTGTCGTGACATCACAAAATAGGAGGTATGCTGGTGGGAGAGGGGGTTGGGGTGGGCGAGGTTACTGGTGACGCGAGGGGCATGGCTTTGCTCCGGTTTTAGCCGTGAAGGAAGGTGGCAACCCTACACTGAGGGAGTGCCTACACAATGTGACCATCCCTATACACATCCACGTTTTTGTGATTCAGCAATTTTAATGACTTCTAACCTAATTTGCATCTTCACTGTGCTAACAGCCCTGAATGTACATGGTTAACAACCATGTAGCTGGGAAAACTGAAGGGGAGACAATGTTTTAATTTTTTTTTTTTTTTTTGGAGAGATCCCTGGGATAATGTAAAGATTAAAGTCCCTAAATAATGACATGGCATTTGAGTTTTCAACTTCATAAGCTTCAGAAAATACATGCTAACAAAAATCCTGTCATTCTAGCAACTTTCTAAGTTAATAAGAGCAATATTTAAATTGTGTCCAGATTTCTTGTGCTAAGAGGCTGACAGGTATCGTGGAAGAGGTTGGGAGAATCTGTTAACTGCTACTGCTGCAAACCTGTTGTACTATCAATTTTCTAAGTTTTTAAAAGTGTCCCTATTTCTGGCCCTTTTTCCCCTACATTATTGATGACTTTGCTCAGATTTCTTGCTCGAACAGGGTGACAGGTTTGAATACAGACAGAACACCTGCACAGAATCTACACGGTTGGGTTTTTGCTTGTTGAATCACTCTATGATGTCTCCTGGCTTCATTTGCATGGTATTCAGCTGCTTATGCAGCTGAATAACATGCTACACTGTTTAAACGGTCTCTGCGGGGATGCCCTCCACTACAGGGTACTTACTGAATTTCAAATTTCCTGGGGCCATGTTCACATTACAATGACAAAAAATGCAAAATGACAGTATAAGCTTTATTGAATCCTATGTACGGTCAAATTCAGGGTAGTGCTACAGTGAAATCTAAGGCTAGAATAACAATGTCACATGTTTTGTAGCTAAAGAATGTGATATTACTGTCTGAAAGTTTCCTAATAAAATCTCATGGGAAGACTGAGATATGACCTTTTATACATAGGCACCTGATGACATAAAATGTATCTTTACTGTGATGACCTTATGTGAGAAGTAAAAATCATATTTATTTCACTTGAATATAGAAGTTTCTTTTGTTGTTTTTGTTTTGTTGTCACTGGATTTATGACTTCCCCAGTTCAGACTCATATACAGTAAAGTATGTTATATGAAGATAAAGTTGTCCTCATGTCTTTATATCTGGAATAATTAGTTAAGTGTTTTTTTTGTATTGGAGGGTCATGCCATATTATTCTGAGAAATGTACTACAATATTTCATATGGTTACAGAGATGTGGCATTTATTGCTAGTCATGACTAGACTTGTAGTCCTGTATAGTCATGTATGTGCTCTTCTTTTGTTAACATATTCTTATGAAACAGGAATTAAAATCAATGCTCTTTTTGCAAAATATGCAAATGTTCTTGTTCTTGCAAGCATTCACATGTTTGAGACTGAGTTGTTTAGATTGTGAAAAACTTATTAAAAGTGGAACTGGACAGGAATTTTGTTCTGAAGTAATTCAAAGATCTTGAAGCAGTAGTGAGATATTGTTATTGAAAGTTATGGTAAAATTCAGGTCAATATGTAGCACTTAAGGGCAACCAACTAAAACCAAAAGTGCAGTGTTCACGTATCTTTAGAGTAAAATATGCAAAAGCTATTATGAAATAGGTTCATAGGTTCATAGGTTCATACTAGGCTATCTGCCCGAGGGCATTTACAAGCCTAGCCCATCGTTTTGTGGCTTACGCCACCCCTTTAGTATGGGGAACTATACCCATTATTTTGCTGTGCCTCTGTCGAGCAGTGACAAATATAATTACATATAATGCTGTTGTCATTTCAGACATAAAAAGAACGCTGTTTTGATATTACAGTGATCTCTTTTTTTATACTGCTCCTATCTAAGTCCAAGAACACTATATCCATGGGGCCAGATAACATACCAGGCTCCCTACTTGTCAGTCTGAAACATGACTTGTCAGACCCCCTACAGAACCTGTTTAATAATATCCTCAGAATGGGCTTCATGAAGGATGAATGGAGGATTGTAACAGCCATTCTCTTCCACAAAGGTGGGGCTTCAGTGAACCTAGGTAACAATAGACCCCTAAGCCTGATCAGTTTCATCTGTAAGGCTATGGAAGGGATCATTATGAAATTAATAGATTAGGATATAGGTAATCTAAACACTTTCAGTCCAACCCAGTTTGGATATGTCAGGGATAGATCCTGCCTACTCAGCCTGGCTGACTTCTTCAAACAAGTTATGGAACCAATGGGCAAAGCAGTCACACCACATAACTAGACCTTACAAAGGCACTTAACACAACCCCACAGTCATGTATCATAGATAAACTCTCCAGCTAAATGAGAATCCTTATGCACCTCATTGGATAGCAAACTGGCTCACAAACAGAAACCAGGAGGATAGGGTGGGGGGGTCTACCTCCTCCAAAAGACCTGTCACTAGTGGTGTACCCCAGGGTTCAGTCCTTCGATCATTCCTTTTTGGCATTTATTTCTCCATTGTCAAAATTAATGTTAAGGATCTGTGACTGACCAAGTTTGCAAATGACTGCAAACATAGTGCCATCATAAACTCCCCAGAGGACACCAAGATCCTCCAAGAAGGCCTGATCTAAACAATTAGCTGATGCCAAAACCATGGAATAACACTGAATTCCAAGAAGTATATAATCATATCCTTTGCCAAACATGAAACCCCTTGTAACTACCACATTGACAACACACCCCTGGAAATCGATGCTGTAGTTAGGGATTTGGGAACCTGTTCTAACAATGAACTGTCATTTGATCACCATAAATCCACGTTTTAAGGAAGTTCTTTTTCATAGCATAGCTTATATCTGAATGTAATACATCTAGTTCTGGGGATGTAATCATTCCACTGTATTCAGCACTCATTACAATGATCATTTAGTATAATGCTTCTTTTGACAGGCACCTGTCCAAACACTTGTCATAACTGGAATGACCATAATTCTTTCTCAAAAAAAGGGTCTAAATTGTAAAAAAATATGCAGACCATTTCAAAGCATTATACCTCTTCTCAGTATCCTGCAGGCTACTGGCAGGTGAACTCTGTCTTGTGTATAGAGCTTCAACAGCCCCTATTTTGTTACACATTTGCAAGTCCAATGGTATCATAAACACCTGCTCAAGGAATACCAATCTCTTTTGGAACCATAATGGAGCATGTTCAAGGGAAAGGTTTGATCAGTGAGAATATTGCTTCCGTGGAGCCATTGTTCACTCCACATAAAGAAAAATACTTCTCTAGCTTTATTCATAGGTTCATAGGTAGGTACTAGGCTATTGGCCCAAGGGCCTAAATAAGCCTAGCCAACAAGGTTCCGTGGCTTACGCCACCAAAGACAGTTAATTTCTTGTGCCCCTGTCGAGCAGAGCCACAGAAGTGAAGTGATCCTCGGGGTGGATTTCCTATTTCCCATCCACTCATCAAGATTTTTCTTGAAGAGTGCTAATGAGAAACTTTGCTTGACATAGATGGGTAGCTTGTTCCAGAGTATAGGAAGTCTCTGGGACAGGAATCTATCCCTCCAGCATGTCCTGTTTATTGCAGTGACAAGGTTTAGGTCCCTAGAGCATGTAGCTCGGACAGATTGGGATTTCTTTAAGTGTAGCATGTCCAACAGCTCTGGGTTTAACATAGCTTTATATGTTAGGCAGAGATCTCCTCGGAGTAGGCGATATGCTACAGAGTAAAGCTGGAATTTTTTGAGATGATCAGTGTAGGGCATCTGTTTGAGGCCAGCAATCCTCTTTGTGAGGTACTTCTGCGGACTTTCCAGCTGCTGCAGATGTCTTGTGAGGTACATTCCAAAAGAAGCATTGTACTTTATAACGGGTCTAATGAGTGCCGAGTAGAAGGGAACAGTTACAGTATTAAAATAATTTATTCTACAAATGAAATTTATTTGCATTTAAAGGATGTGTCAATGATGTAAAATGCATATGTCTTACATTATCTTTAATGTATCTGGCTGCCATTTTTTATGGGGTCTCCCAAGTGTGCATGTGCGCAGCTGATTATATTAGGATGCTTGCTCACGTGTGAGGTAGCGTGAGTGATTTTCTTCTTTTTTTAGATTCATCCTTTAATTTTATGTACTATTTACTTTAAGAAGTACTATGGTGTGTGAGAGGGTGGAATTTACCACTGAAGAAGTTACTGTTTTTGAGTTTTGTTTCTGTGATTAGCAAAGCAGAGAATATTGTAGTTGTAGTTTTTATTTTCAATGGTTTCTCTTTAGTTCTGTAGCCACATTTCTTTCTTTCTTTCTTTGGGGAATTCTGAATTTACAATGAGCAAACACTGGATAGCAACCAGTCATTATTCATATTTATACATAGTAATTAGTCTCCATTGTATAATGGTTAGCGAAGAATTTCAAGTTATTCTTTAGGTAGGATTAAAGTAAAATAAACAGGCCAAAATGTGCTTGTCTGTAGAGTAGTTATGCTTCTGTTTTTTGGTATTCTACATGCAGGGCCGGCCTTAGTATTCTGCATGCAGGGCCAGCCTTAGCTGAAATGGCGTCCTAAGCAAAGTAGTACTCTGGTGCCCCTTAAGCCCCATCCACACCATACTCATGAATCACCCCTATAAGCCACACCCATAGATAGGTCACTCCTCAGGAATGCCACTCCAGTCATTTCCTTTACTTAAATGCATAGGAATAAAAGATACCTTGTAATGTAGTTAAACTGCAAGTGAAGGATGGTGGAATTTTCCTTTAATAAACCTGCTTTATCTGTTGCTCCTTCACACATATTTTACTACAAAAGTCATGTCCTCAGAAAATGGAAGCCCATGTGCCTTATTTCAAAGGGTTGCTTAAGTTAATCTAAACAGTTTAATTTACTTTGGGGTAGACGAGTGAGCCTTACAGCTCAGTGAAAGTAGAATAGCAACCTCTCTGCTCCCTGTGTACAGTAGCTTATTTGCTAAACAAACAATACAGTCTCACAATGAAAACAGACTTAGCATGAGCAGTAAACTTCTCCACCACTGAAACGGCATGAAAACCTACATTGATAGAAAATGCATCTAGCCAGTGGAGGATTAAGTTTACCTTTAAGCTGATTTCAAAACAGACTCCTTCCACTCATTTTCAGGGTCATGCATACATGTATCTGTCCTTTGATTCAAATGCCTGATTGAATTAAATTATATTCCTTGTATAATGCAGTACTACTTGCTAGAATGCATTTTTAATTTGTAGTTTTAAACATTCTTTTAATAAGCAATGAAACAAACTGTATAAACCAATAATGACAGCACTATTCATTTCAGAAAATGTCACACATAAAAGGCCACTCAGACCTCTGTCATTACAATCCACTAACATCACCCAATACACAATCTCTGCAGAAGTAAAATCATCTGAATAATTCCACATTAAAGAAATCTGTAACTAATGAAGAAGTTGCTACTGGCAAACAACTTTACACCTCAGTGTTTCATCTATACTGCATCAATTCTTACCCAGCTTAGAAGGTAGACCTTGCCAAACTCGAATCATGTTATAATAAAATCGCCAAGTTTGCCAACAACTCCACCTTTAGAACCTACCACTTCCAGGCACTAAAGGAATTGCAATGGCTAGAACTTCCCCCGCCTCTAAATAATCACCAGCTAGTCATTGCCTACAATGTGATAAGACATCCTGAAAAAACTCCTGCACTAGGCCAACTTTTTACCCTCTATAATACAAATCGTCATCGCCGCTCCTCCAACAAGTCTCTCCTCTGTATCTCAAGGGCTAACAATTCTGCAGGAAAAGCACTATTCTCCCACACTATAGCTAAAAACCTGGAACAATCTTTCTTCTGCTCTGATCTCTGCCTCCACTACTACTCTCTTTAAAAACTCCCTTAGATCGCACTTACTGAATAACTGGTTGTGCCCATGTATTACATAAGACCTCCTTTTCTGCCACTCTATAGACCTCACTTACAAATTGCAGCTACTGTAATATATACTACAGGCTAGGATACTAATACTGCTGACTGATATTGTAGACGTAATGTATTATTAGCTATGTTTAATTATCTTTTCTGTATATATAGGTCTTGTTACTGCATACTGCTGTATACTGTAGTTTTTTCATATTGTTTAAACTTTTACTTATTGTGGAGCTTTTCTCCCCAAGCCTCTGCTGCAAATGGACCTGTGTCCAGTTGGACCATCCCAGTAAACAAATGTAAAATAAAATAAAATACGTAAATCTACAAATTCAGTGTCTGTTGCCCTTGAAGAATTAAATGCCTATATTACATTAAAAAAATTGGTAAACTGCTAATATTGCAATAGGAAATTACTAAAACTGACAAGTTCATAGTTACTAGGCATCTCATACAAAGGAGGATACACTCCGGAGTTTAGAACCCCATATCCCCCCTTATAATGCCCAAATAATTGGCACTCGTCTGGGTATTGCAATATCAGCACTATATCTACATGGTGTGAGAGTAGAATCCACAGCCTTCTGCATCAAAGGCAATTATTCTACTAACACTGGTTTCAAATTGTACACCACAGTGTGCTATTTGATAAACAAAACAGTTAGTTGCACATTAAAAACAGACAGCATGAGCAGCAGTAAACTTTCTTCCTTTGAAGCTCACAATTCCATGAAAATGAACTGAAACTCATAATCCCTTGAAAATGCACTGAAACTCAAATTCATTTCTGTCAGCAGTCTGGTAGTTGGCATAGAGCAGTGGTTCCCAAACCTTTATGGACTGAGACCCACTTTTGAAAATGGTAATTTTTCATGACCCACTACTCACATCGGCATGTGAAGCACTCATAGTCCTCCTTAAAGGAGAAGATGCCACCACCACGGAGTGTGTTTTGGGATTTAAAGGGGCCATGTAAACTACTCTCATACTTTATTAGCAGAGCCGAATCATGATCAAATGGGACCCTAGGCAGGGTAATAGATTGGGGCCCTCCCAAGCAGCCCGTCTTGCAGCAGCACCCTCCCCAGCCATACCAGTGTTCCATTACTTGGCTATTTCTCCCTAGTTACCATAAACACTGTTCAAACCTATCAGTGTGTATACTGTTACTTATTTAATTCTACAGCGATTAGATATTGAAATAAAATGCACAAACACCAACAGCCATTTGCTAAACACTGCAGTCTCACAATGAAAACAGACAGTATGAGCAGTAAACTTCTTTGCCATTGAAACTCACTTTCATTGAAACAGCATTAAAACCTGCATTCAAATAAACTCCATCTGGCCAGTGGAGAAGTGGAGAATTAAGTTTATCTCTGGGCTATTTTCAAACTATAGGCTCCTTGAGCAAATGTTTAGGACCATGAATACATGTATGTGTTCTCTGATTCACCTTCCTGCTTGTATTAAATTATATTCATTGTATAATAAAGCACCACTTGTTAGTGTGTGTTTTAAATTTGTAGTTTTGAATATTTTTTCCAGTAAGCCATGAAGCAAAATGCATGACCCAGTAATGACGAAACTGCCCATTTCAGAGCATTTTAACCATAAAAAGCCACTCAGACTTCTGTCATTAGAATCCACTAGTATCGGTCAATAAGCCCAATCCTATGATCCTATGTTCTCTGCAGAAGTAAAATTCATCCAAATAATTCTATATTAAAGATATTTGTAAATAATGAAGAGGCTGTTACTGGCAAACAACTGCATATTTCAGTGTTTCATGTACAAATTCAGTGCCTGCTGCCCTTGAAGAATTAATCGCCTATGCTACTTAAAAAAACTGGTATGCTGGCAATATTGCAGTAGGGAATAACTGAAAAACTGACAAGTTCATACTTACTAGGCATCTTATACAAAGGAGGACGCACTCAGGAATCCAGAACACAAGAGGAGGGAAATATTTCCTTTATTTGGGTAATTCACAAGCTGCTGCACTGCTAGGTCAAATGCAAAAGTCTTCTAAATGTGTTTTTCAGCAAGAATAACTTACCTTTTCCTACACTGTGATCAATTTGGTAGGTGCTATGACAAGAAATTCACAATTTCTGCATTGGCAGGTCAGCAAATGATTGTAAATTAAATATTTCAAGTTTCAAAACAGATATTTAGAGTCTTTTTTTCCCAATCCGAAATAGAACATCCAAAGAACAGAAAGTTATGTAGTATGGTACTTACCATTTGCTCTATATTTCTGAGGATGTCCTAGGAAGAGATTCATACATTCAGCTTTTCTTTCTAAATAATTGTGGAGAGGTTACTCTCATTGCCACAAGGGCATTTTCTAAAATTATCATAGATCTCCCAGGTGGAAACACTGAGAATGGGATGCTTGTCTCCTTCAAAATACTGTTTAATCTTTTGCAGGGTGACTATACCCTAAATACGTGCAAGGCATCTGACACTGACCCACAAGTAAAATAGTACAAGTACTACAATAAGGAAAGGAAAAATCAATTTTCACAACAGGGCACTTATCTTTTAGCTCTGGAAAACATGTTAAACTGCTGGACTAATGATGCTTTACATGCAAGACACAAACTGCACTGTAGCAAAAAACAGCTAAAAATGTCTTGGCATCTGAAGATGGAAAGGTGCAAAACTCTGTAGTTTTATGGCTACTGCAAAAGTGGTCCATATGATGACCATCTTACTGCTACTAGGTTGTGCTCAGATTGCAGTTCTTACAAGTGTTCCTGCCTAGAGATGACAACAATGGTGTATAATCATGTTCCTATCAAATAAATACTACCAATTCAATGGGTGCAGAACTAAAATAATAAGCACCCCCTTCACTGAAACATTATTAGGAACAGATACAGTAAATACACCGAGAAAGTAGCTGGAGCCTACAGGTAGCCTGCAATTATCTTGCAAAGAAAGGTCACCATAAGCCAGAAGGATGGAGGAGAAAGCAGACTAAATTAAAAAAGAAAAATAAAAAAGATATTGAAAGTCTCATGTTAGGGCATCCTAAATCAGTTGGGTGATACAGAACATAACTCTAAATCAGAATTTTAGGTGATGCAAAGAGTTCTTTGTTCTAAAACATATTAAGCTGCACTAGAGGTAAAGAAAGAAGAAAAGAACAAATACCTTTAATACACACACATCCTGAGGGCCAAATGTGGAACAGTTGTAATAGAAGACTGCCATCTCTTCAGATCGCATATCTAGGGTATAATGAACCCTGACCAACTTATATGCTGCTGAGGATCTTTGTGCAGAGTATCACTTATACTGCACCAAAACACAATCAAATCCATGCGGTGGACTCTGTCACTTCTTAGTGGAGTGGGGCTACTTGTTTTCCATTTGAGCTGTTTAAAACCATGACAAATGGAATTGTGAATGAAACTCAACAGCTGCAATTGTGAAAGTTAACATTTTTAGATTGGTATTTTCTCCCCTTTCCCTGAGATACAGCAGTCTGAGAGTAAGTGTACATATATTCAGAAGGCGGGGAGCACAGCTATATGTAAAAAACACTAGTTCAAAAATCCTACTTTTGCAGTTACAGGCATTCAAGATGTTGGTCTTTGCAAATTCAGTAGGAAACCATTTTTCATGCACACACACACACACACACACACACACACACACACACACACACACACACACACACACACACACACACACACACACACACACTTTTTCTCTCATACAGAAACGAAAGATTTAAATTATACATAGACACACACACACACACACACACACACACACACACACACACACACACACACACGCACGCATACTTAGCTTCTTTCTAAACCAAACGGCCACATGTAGACACATGGACTTCACTCATTTCTTAAAAGAACTTCTGACTTAAATTCCATGCAGATGACGCATGCATGTTCCTCCTTAAAAGAGAAGAATCTCATACCACGAAGAATTTTTTTTTTTAAATTGTTAAAGCCTCCTGGCCAACCTGCAGCTGTAAGTGGGAGGGTGCTCATCCACCTTGCCCTATGGTTCTGGTGCCCTGCACTGAGAAGAGTGCAAACTTTATCTACATTAAAATGAATAAATACATAAATAAAAATTGTGCCGTTTACGAGGCTGGCTTGTACAGTGCCCTAGACAGTTGCCTAATTTGCCTATGGATAAGGCCAGCCATGTCTAAATGATCAGTTACAAATTAACACCCTTGCTCAACATAAACTATTCTACTGTATTTTCCCTTTGCAGTATATATTGCTGAACTGGTCCCATCTTACTCAGTAACATTATTTGTTGTCTTATTAAAACTTGCAATTCTATTCCATCCCTGTATGTTTCACTGTGTTCTGCTGGGTTGCAATGAACTTTATTAAGTTTTATATCATTTGTTCTGGATTTAAGATATTCCAGAACACCAGCAAGGCCATAAGGCCTGAACATACAAAAGACAGACAGACAGGCAGGTGCTGTTCCATTTAACCTTTACTTATGAGTGCTAAGATCCCTGTAGTCACATGAATCACATAAACAAGTTACGTGTTTCTTAAACCTGTTTTATACCATTGCATTCCTTTGTATGCTGTCATGTCCTACTACTTTATTTGCTACAGCTTTGCTCATAATACTCTCCATGCTACTTCTACCCTCATATCACAGATTCTGTTACTCTCTTTTGTCCCAGTGTTTCTTTCACACTGGCACACGTTCACAGAGAAGAATAAAATATTATGTTATTGCGGTTTATGCTGTACATTAATAGTGCAGCATGGGAGCATTGCATTCCTGAGGTACTCTCCTTCAACATGGGAATATTGCTTTCCTAGGGTACTCTCCTTCAGATAAGATGTGAAATTGTGGTCCCACTGCTGAGTTGCTGGTAGGTCAAGGGACTGTAAAATATCTCAAGGCACTTACTGGAAACAGTATGGAAGCTTCCCTGGTGTCCTGACCAAATTATCCCTAGTTATTATAAATACCACCTTGTTTCTCCCTAAAAACAGGCCATGTCTAGTGGGACAGACCCAACCAATAAAAGCAAATAAATAGGTACTATAACTGGAGAGAGGCAAAAGCTTCTTCTTTCTGACCATTCCATAAACTACAGAAAAAAATTATGATGTAAACTTTCCCTTTGAAGTGGTACAATTAGCATACCTATTATTCCACTGTTGCGCTAAATCTACTTGAAGAATAAGACATTTCATAGGATCATAGGAAGTTACCAGGCTAATGGGCCCTAGGGCCCTTACAAGCCTAGCCAAGTTCTACCCTTATTTCCATGATCAGCAAATAATGCCCCTGTACAAGCGGGACATAGTTGGAACCCCCAGGATGAATTTACGGTTACCCATCCAATCGTCCAGTTTGCGTTTGAAGAGGGTCAGTGAGGTGCTCTGTTTGACATGAAGTGGGAGTCTTTCCAAAAGTGTGGTAACCTCTGGGAGACAAATCTGTCCCTCCAGCAGGTTCTATTAATGTCACATATAAGGTTAAAGTCTTTAAAGTGAGGAACCCGCGTACCATTCGACTTGCGAATAAGCAGCATTTCTAATAAACAGGGTCAGAGAATGTTTTATGTGGGAGGCAGAGATCACCTCAGTGCAGTCTGTATGAAACAGAATAAAGTGACAGTAATTTCAGATGATCCACATAGGACAGTAGCTGAAGACCTTGCATTTTTCTTGTGAGGAATCTTTGTGGTCTCTTCAATTGCTGCAGTCACTTGGAAAGGTACATACCAAAAGGGGCATTGTACTCAGTTATTGGCCTGATGAGGGAAGAGTACAGGGAAGTTATAATTTCTTTTTTATGGAGGCAATGCCCTTATAGTAGACATTACAGGACTGATCTCTGTGGAACACCACTGGTTACAGGTCTGCTGTTGGAGGTGTTTTCCACTATTTTGACTATATGTGTTCTATCAGTGAGCTATTTAGTGACCCATCTAATGTTATAAGGGTTGATACCTAGCTGGGTTAGTTTGTCAATAATGCCTGAGTGGGGGATAGTGTCAAAAGCCTTGGCTAAGTCTAGGTAGGCTGCATGCACAGATTTCCCCTCATCCAGGGCCTTGGTGACTGTCTTGAAGACGTCCATCAGGTTTAGCAGGCATGATCTCCCTTTGACAAATCCAAACTGAGTAGGGTCAAGTGTCTGAAGATTACCTATATCTTTGTTGATAATGTCCATGATGATTTGCTCCATGGCCTTGCAGATAAGGCTAGTTTGGCTAATAGGTTTATAGTTCCTGGGGTCAGTGGAAGCACTATCTTTGTGCAAGGGAATAATGGTGGCCATTTTCCATTTAGCTGGGACAAAGCTGATGCTTAGACTATGATTGAAAAGATTACCAAATGAGTGCTTAGACTATGATTGAAAAGAGCACCCAATGGTGTTGCTAATTTTTGTTGGAGTCCATGCAGGATGCAGCCTGGGTTGATATCAGGTCCCATATGCTGTGTTATTGTCCTTAGGGCATTTGTGACCTGATCTTTAGAGATACAAGGTAGGGGACATGTGGTAGGGATGTCATGGGGTACATGTGGTAATGACAGGGGAGTGAAGTTTTCACAGAACCTGTTGGTCAACATGTTAGCTGTGTCCAAAGGTTCAGTATATGTGGTATCATTAGCTACCAGTTCAGCACAAATCTGGGCCTTTCTTTTTAGGTTACGGATGCAACTAAAGAATGCCTTATGGTTGTCCTTAGTTCATGAAGCTAATCTGGATTTGTAGTTTGCTTTGGAGGACTTCACACGAAGCCTTATTTGCTTGTTTAAGCTGAGTAGGGAGTGTTTCCAGTTTAGGCCTTACTCCCTCTTTCTCTTAGAAAGCAATTTCTTCCTCTTATTGTAAAGCCTGTTAATGGCAGTTGTCCGCCAGGCAGGTTTGCTCATCCTTCAGGAGCTAATTTTGGTCCTTTCAGGTACAGTCGAGTCAATGCAGTTATACAGGTGTTTGTATAAAACATTGGTGTAGAACTCAGCATAGTTGCCAGTTCAATCTGGGGGGAGGTGCAGTGAAGCTATTTATACCATCTTGTAAGAGTTATAATCTGCTTCAGAGAAGTTTTTTTGTTTAGTTGCTGCTAGAGGGAGTCAGGTGAAATAGTTACTTCGAATGAGACTGATTTTTGGTCAGATCTCACCAGGGAAGGCTTCACAGTGGGGGTTCTACAGTGGTTCCCCGATATTAAGCACCAGATCCAGGATATTACCACCCTTTGTGGGGGGTGTCAACCAGCTGGTCCAGGGCATTGGAGATAAAGTTGAGGAACCTATGGGCAAGTGAGTTTGAGCATGAGGAATTTACCCAGCCAATGGATGGGTAATTAAAGTCACCCAAAATCACGGTGTTCATATGTATCTTGATAGACTCAACTAAAACCAAATAGGCAGAGTGGGTGTACTGATTCATGCAGGGGGTCCTATAGCTGGCAATAACTTCAATAGGTGTTCTACCAATAGTTAATTTCACCTGAAGTATCTCCAGGGAATCATACTGTTTAACCAATCTGGAGGTGTATTTATCTTTAATGAATAAACCAAGCAATCGCTGTGGTATCCCCAAAGTCTCAAACAACCCGCTAAACAAGTATAGTGGGTCCAAAAACAAAACAGTGTAAGAAACTTCTCTATGTGGAAGATTTTCAATCCATATATATCTAGTTAATCACTGTATATTAATCCGATCAGATAATGGTAGTAGAAGTAGCGAACTCAAACTTGTCCTAAGTCAAAAAAATAATAAAAAAAAATATAATATATAATTTGCATTATTGTACAGAATTATTAAGTATTCAAAAGTAATCCAAGCAGGGTAGGCAGTCTGTTTCTTGTTGAAAATCCTTTATTATGTACACAGACGAGCAATCGAAGTAAAACAAAAATAACAGAGTAATAGTTTCCTCAAAAGTTTTCTAACTATATATATATACACTTTTAATCAAGCAAGAGAGTGCTTTATTGTGCTGTACAACAAAGTGTTATTGGTATACATGTTAAATTCACATCCCTTTCCCTTTCAGTGTGACATTCGAGCTGGTTCTGCCCTACTTAGTAGCTGTCATAATAATATAATCCTTATGCACTTTAATTAAAATTAATAATGATGTGGTACCTCTAATTTAGCCACATTATTAAGGAGATTATTAAGTCTGTGATTTTATACAAGACAATATACAACTTGGCTGTAAATAGAATATTGATACACCATCTCCTTTAGTTTTCATGCCTTCAGTTGTGGTCTGAACGTCTGGAAGGAGGTGTAACCCAGTATGGCTGGGGTGCTCTCCACAGCCTTGAACCAGGTCTCTGTGACTGCACAAGCGTCTTCCAAAGTGAGGACTGTTTCCAGTTAGCAGGATAACCTTGAGGTTGTTTTTAGTTGGAGTTTTTGCATAGGGGTCCTAGAGACACTGCCTAAAAAAAGGCACCATGGGGTGGCAAGAACCTTAGCAAGTAGCTGAAATCCCAGGAGTGACAGATGAAGACCATCTCTGGCAAAGCATTGAGGACTGTCGATCATGTCATCCCAGACTGACAGATACCGGATTCTCTTAGAATGAAACCATATAACATCTGTGTTAATTTTTGGACATAGCCTTGACTCTAACACATGTCCTTTTATTTGCTGTGATACAGTCCAACTATTGAAGTTTTTTGCTGATATGTGTATATATGGGGCTCCCAAAAGTATATATGGGGCTCCCAAAAGATGATTGAAATAGTTTCATGAAGAAGGTCATTTACCATGTTTATTGCAAATCTGCTAAGCAGGAAGATTTGTGAGGAGAGGGCATGTTGAGGGATACTTCATGTATCTCACAAGTAAACATAGTCTGTCTTTGAGTATGTAATATTCCTTTGTGGTCTTGTTGAGACATAATTGACCAAACATGTCTTGCTTTATTGTCCCTTGATCATTTACCATGCATTATTTATTTAATACTTTATTGTTTGTTAAACTGGGTGGTATGTTAGTTCAAGGACAATTTTAAAGGAGAACCGCACCTACAGACTCAAAAAACATGTTTATTTCATCATGGTTTGGTGTTTCCTACATTTTAACACCCATCTGGGACTATTTACAGGTTTTTAAATACTGTTGTACATAATTCCTGAGTCTGACCACATGGGGTCTGGCATCTTGAAGTAATTCTGATTGTTTAGTTTGCCTCTTGGTATCCCAAAATGCAGTGCTCATTTGTAAAAAGTTACATCACACAGGCCTCTTTCTTCCTAAAGCTCCTGTCACTGCTTGATTTTACATGCATACACTGCTGTTTTTCAGTCAGTTTTAAGTAACATTTTCTGCTGTTCAATGACTACTTAAAACACAAACAGTGCAAATGCCACAGAATAAACTTTCAAAGTTCTTTTTACTGCTGCTTCTTTTTAGAATGGCTAAACTGCATTTTTTGTGAAGCCTGAATTGTACTACTTTGACTAATCTCCCATCCCCCTTCACAGTTAACTTCCCTAGCTGTCAAAGTGCTAAGGGTAATTTGAGGTATTACCTGCTGTGATTGACAGCTCACAGCAGGAGACTTGACTCATGTACTGATTCCTTCTGCTAGCCTTTAGTTTCTGTATGGGTAGGGGAAGGACCAGGGAGTTGTGACATCACAGCATGGGTGGGTTTTTAGGAAAGTCACGGTGATGTCAGTTTGGGGATGCAACTAGCCAGAAGGCTACCTGTATTCAGTGGCCTTGATGACATTAATGAATTGGAGACTGCAGCAAGGGCAGGATCAAAGTTTTTTGAAAATGAAACCAGCACAGTACAGTAAGGTACTGTTCTAGTGGAGAGAAGCAGTCCATTTAAAATATTTTAAATGCTGTGTTGTTGTTTATTCATAGCATGGGCAACAAATAGGGAGAAAAAGGACTGAGAAGTTGAGCATTTAATAATAGAATCCCGTTGTTGTCCTTTAACCATAATCCTAACTAGTTGATATGGTGAACATGTATCAGTTTTACATGAGCTTTGTTTACAGAAATTTAAAGAAAGTGTTGCATGAACTTTGCATACAAGAACATTAGTGGTGCAACAAATTCTGTCAAACATTAGTGCAAACACAGATGCAGTAACTGGAATTATTCCAACAGGCCATTATACATTATGAGTGGGGGATAAAACAAAAATCTCTCCACTTGTTAAAATAAGGGAAGTTAACAACATATAAACAATCATCTATTAACACAGCATGCTGGAAAAGAGTCATATCCTTTAATTGATGATACATACATTAATGGAGAACTAGGCATCCATTTTCTTTGTAACACTGACAAGTGTGGAATGAAAAAATGATAACATACCAAAATAAAAAGCAGAGGTGAATAAATAATTTTATCCAGATGTTCTTTGTGTTTTTGACAGATTCATTATTTGCATTCACTCACATTTCTTGCAGTTTGTATAAAATGTTCTAGGTGCTTAGATTTGAATACTGCATGGTTTAGTTCATATCTATTCAGGTCTAGCAAGGTATTTTGTATGGCAGGAACAGTCTTACTAATTGTTGTTTTCCCAGTAATTAGTCCAAAAGCCATTCTTCTCAAATTTAGGGCCCCTTGATGATGAATTCTCAGAGAAGATGTCTAATGTGTGTACTAATCAGTGCTCCCCACTTAGCAGTTTAAATATCAGAGTGGCTAATAGGAAAATTGTTATAGCGATGGATGTGGTTTATGCTCTAAAACGTCAAGGCAAGACCCTTTATGGCTTTGAAGGCTAGTGTTTCTGTAGCTAATGTGCTTGTTCTGCCTCTGCCTGTGACTAGGAGTCAGTTATCTCATTGTACTAAAATGCACTTGTACTCCCACACGTCAGTAAGGGATAAGAATCTGCACGTATTTTTGTTAGTTGTTTGAAGAATTGCATCATTGTGAGTATGCCAACTGATGCATTAGTAATTTTGTTTGCTCTTCTTTAGTCAAAATGAAAGGGTAGTGAGTTTATAACTTACCTTAAGCTAAGTGCATTGTTTGCATTGGTTCCTATATATTGCTAAAATGACCAGGGTAGTGAGTTTATACCTTACATTAAGCTAAGTGCATTGCTTGCATTGGTTCCTATATATTGCTAAAATGAGCAGGGTAGTGAGTTTATACCTTACATTAAGCTAAGTGCATTGTTTGCATCGATTTTTATATATTGCTAAAATGAAAGGGTAGTGAGTTTATACCTTACATTAAGCTAAGTGCATTGTTTGCATTGGTTCCTATATAATGATCAAGAAGGATAAAGTCAAACACTCAACTTGTACCGCTGAATCATATTAGTCAAATCCCTAAGTGAGTTTGAAATGCCAAAAATACTTCTTTCACTCTGTGGTGCTCTGAATAATGTCGATTTTATTTTACCATTCACCTCTAGTTTTGTTACTATTAAGCCAGTATAACAGGTTTATTAAACTCAGTCTATAGCCTTTTTGCACAGATGAACTAGCTATGGCTTCCATGAATAAAACTGGATAATTCACACAAAGATGACACTTAGCTGTGACAAGGCCAGTACTGTGTCATTACTTAACAGTAACATAATATGTGCTGTACAGATAAGCTCTGCAGCTGATCATTCTTTTAGGTTTTACTGCTTTTTTGTTTGTTTGTTTATTTGTTTTTTAAAATCTGCATGCTCTGTTACTGAACTGGAGCTGAACAGACGTGAGTGCAGTATTTGAAGTGAAGGTGAGCATGTTGAAAGAAGATGCAATATTCCTGGTAGATCATCAGAAATAGTAATAAAATGCTATGTTAAATCCATGGATCACTTCAATTCTTGAAATTCCTGTGTAGATTTAATTGAATATTAGGGTCATCCTTGAATGCATGAAAAAATTCTTATTTTAAAAATAATGGCAACATAAGTTTTCTGCTTGCAAATTACAGTGGTCTTTTATGTCAGTTATTCCCCAAATAAGAATATATTATATGTGTCGCTAAGATACTATGATCACATAATCAGGGAAGGATAAACACAAATGAACAGTTATCTGTTTTACTACACTAAGCCCAAAACTACATGTTGGGTGTATCTCATGTCAGGGAAAAATCAGCCATTCCAAATGGAATCACAGAAATTTGAAGTGATGATGTAGTCAAAAATAAACTCAAATGTAATCACAGAAATTTGAAGTGATGATGCAGTCAAAAATAAACCCAAATTTAATCACAGAAATTTGAAGTGATGATGCAGTCAAAAATAAACCCAAATGTAATCACAGAAATTTGAAGTGACGATGCAGTCAAAAATAAACTAGTGGAAGCTTGGAATCTTACAAGATCTGTCTCACTGATTTTCTCGGGGGTAATGTTTACTTCATTACTTTCATGCCATTAATATTCGGACTAAATTTTTATATTTGTTTATATCTTTTATGAATTCTGTCAAAACCTAGTGTCAAAGTACATTATAAGTAGGATTGTTTTATTAGTGGATTACATACAAGGAAGCCAACAGTGAGGCCTCAGCAACAGGAAATGTTTTTAAAGAGAGCTTTATTTTTTAATTCAGTTATACACAGAAGAGTATCATACAATATATTCCTCATGCACGGTGAGCATAACAGAGTATTTGTCAAAATCACTTTCACTCAAGATTAATAATTATTTTAAGAACATTGACTTTATTTACCATGAACAGAAGTCTTCCCTATACTAAAATTTACAAGTCTTGTACACAAATAAGAATGTTCTGTATTGATCTTATGTATGAGCTCTCCGGTTATAGTTCCATCTTCGCCTTCCAAAATGTGGTTCCAGTGAACAAATTTGTACTTGCACAGTTTACTTAAAATTTATTTCTTCTCCACATAGTTCAATGTCATGGGTGGTATTTATAATCTACACTTATGTGCTTTTGTAGTTCAGGAATTATTAGGAACAAAAGCACTTGACTGAAATAAAAGTTTTGTACAAGTAGTTTTCAAGTTTGTTTTCCATGTCCCGGTCTCCAGTGATCCAGGTGGTGTTTGTTTGCTTGATAGTTTGTGTTTGGTTTTTGGTACCTCTATGATGCATCTCAAGGTCAACAATAAATTCTCCATTATACAGCAGCACCATGCCATGTGTTAATCACTCTCAAAGGTTGTTATGTACACAGATAACCAAACTGTTTATCATCCACAATCCTGAACAGCAGTCCTAAATACCCTGAACACTTTAGTCCAGCAGACGTAGCCATTTAGCCA
Source organism: Protopterus annectens (assembly GCF_019279795.1). Taxonomy (NCBI): domain Eukaryota; kingdom Metazoa; phylum Chordata; order Ceratodontiformes; family Protopteridae; genus Protopterus; species Protopterus annectens. Next base: position 1,798,790,486 of record NC_056731.1, on the reverse strand, counting down.
GTACTGCTTGGCAGTACTCTCAGATCCATCAGACTCACAGAGGGGTACACATAACTGACAGGGAATTTTACTCTTTGGAGCAAATGATTTGCAGTAATTTGCTGCAGAGTAATCCAGAGAAGTCTGATTTTTCGGAAAGGAATAATTCTAAGACTTTTTTGTAGAAAATGTATCCAAAGACTGCCCACCTACAATGGCACAACTTATTTTCTGACTTGACTTCTGCCTGATGTTTCTCAGGTTCAGCTAGTTTCTGCTTTACATGTTTTCCTAAGCTAAAGCATATGGAAAAGCATTGACCTAGGTTTGCTGAAGTTCTCTGGGGAAGCAAGATTCCTGTAACTAAGCAGGTCTGTGCTAGACATGGGATATGTCATGCACTATCCAAACTGTAAGTGAAACAGTATCCACCAACTCTATCAGCTTTCTCCGGTTTCCTCATCTTCAAGGGTGCTGATGAATTAAGCCACCTCTCTCAGAATATGGTAACAATATCTCACGGACTGCCTAAGAGACTTCTGAGACTCATTGTTAGGAAATAGATTGTTGAGATATTTGTGTATTTTCTGACATTCCTGAGCTACTCTAGACACTAATAATGTGGCAGAGGGTTTTTTTCTTTAAGAATTTGAACATCCTATGGCAACTGCTTAGACTCCAGTCTTCCACTCATTCTTTGAAGAAAGACAAAAGCTTTCACAGGAGGTCTCTGTGTTACAAAAAGTGAATGTTATAAGGCTGATATGTGAGGAGAAAAATACAAGATTATGATTTGGTAATTCTAGGTAATCTAATAGGGTGACTAGGGATTCCTGTTCAACAAAACTGGATAGCCTAGAACTTTAAGTATTAACTGCAAAAATTTATCACAGCCTGTATCTTTGACTTGAATATTATAACCCCAGAGGTACAAGAAATACTGTGCCTAGGGGACTAAAAGATAACATTAGGGCCAGGAAAATCCTCATCTTCCTAACTCCTAAACAGGATCACCTCTTGTATGACCTCCTAGTCTAAAAGGTTCTCCACTTCAGATAATTTGTTGTATTATAAAATGAAAGCTATTTGACTGTTATCTCTGTCCTGAATTGTGCTGCAAGGCAAAATGCATCCAAATATAAGCTTATGTGTTTTTGTATTTCAGGAATCTCATCAGCACTTGCAATATAATATAAAACAGATCAGTCAAAATAAAGAAACCCTCTATGGTGAGCTACATCTTATACAAGGACAACACTCTAGCCATAAGGCAACACATATGTAGGGCATGGAGAGTGGTGATTATGCTCCAATATCCAGAAAAAGATAAACCAGTTAAGCTGTTCTAAAGAGCAAGACCCACTGTTAGCAATTAAGTACCCATTCCTTTACTTATTAAGACTGGATATAACACAATGCATTTATATTAGCCAATACTGACCAGCAAATAAGAGAAGCTGAATAAAAAACAGATTTGTTTCTGCCTGCTGTCTCTGCCAGTAGTGTCTCCCTGATGTTCTGTAACATAAGAGAATATGTTACCGCCTCTTTGATGGTGCTCACTGAGTACTTTACAGCTATGAAAGCTGGCAAAACACTTATACGTTTTTATTTCTGTAACATAAAGCATTGTGCACTACAAAGAAATGTGATCAGGTATCCAATCATAACCTTTTATTTATCTCAAGGTAAATTTCTTTTCATCAATGTCTTGAGCACATAATAAGCCATTTATGATCGGTGGATCCCTTGTAATCCTCTATGCTCATAGGATCATAGGAGGTTACTAGGCTATTGGCCCTGAGGCACTTGTGAGCCTAGCCAAGAGTTTAGCCCATATTTAGACAATTCAGCACCTGATGCCCCTGTCCAGCAGGGAGACGGGTAAAATCCCAGGGGTATATTTTCTGTTTCCAATCCAGTTATCCAGGTTGTGCACTTAAAATGTGGTAAAGAGGCACTCTGCTTGATGTGGAAAGGGAGTCTATTCCATAGATGGGGGAGTCTATGGGACAAAAATCTGTTCCACTAACAATTCCTGTTGATGTCACAGACCAGGTAGAGGCCACGCATGCGAGTTACTCAAGTGGAGCTTAACTTGCGGATATGCAGCAGTCCCATCAAGGTGGGGTCCATGATCACCTTGTATGCCAGACAGAGGTCACTTCTGAGGAGTCTGCATGAAACTGAGTAGAGGTATAGGGTTTTAGCCTATCTGTGTACGGTAGATGTTTGAGGCCCTGGATTCTCCTGGTGAGGAACCTCTGTGGTGTCTCCAGCTGCTGCATGTGCTTTGCGAGGTACATTACAAAATGGGCATTGTACTCAATATTGGGCCTTATAAGGGAAGAATACAGGGATGTTATGACCTCCTTGTCCCTGGATGAGATACCCTTACTTATGAGGTGGGCAATGTAAAAAGCTTTCCATACAATGGAAGTAACATGGTGGTCAAAAGTCAGGCTGCTATCAACCTGGGTGCCCAAATCCCTCATGACTGATTGTTTGCTTAAGACGTTGTTATTAATGTGATAATTTGTGGGGACATCACCCTCCCCAAAGGGGACAATAATGCATTTTTTGGTATTCAGCTTGAGGCCATGTTTCTAGCACCAGTCATTTGTCTGTGTGAGACCCTCTTGGAGGATGTCCACATCATTAGGGGAATTGATGACAGCACCCACCTTGCAGTCATCTGCAAATTTGGTCAGCCATAGTCCACTGGTTTTGGCCTGCACCTCAGAAAAGTCTATCCCAAATAACAGAGGCCCCAAGAACAAACCCTGGAGTACACCGCTTGTTACGGTTCTACTGCTTGAGGTGGTTTACCCTATTCTGATTATGTGGGTTCTATCAGTGAGGCAGTTTGCTACGCATCTGGTAACATATGGATTGATGCCTAGTTGAGAGAGTTTATCTATTATGTTCGAGTAAGGAATAGTTTCAAAGGCTTTGGCCAGGTTAAGGTAGACAGTGTGCAGCATCCTCCCCTCGTCCATGGCTTTGGTGACTGTCTCAAAGAAGTTGAGCAATAGACAAAGTACACTCCAAGCAATGTCAAAAGTAATGATACTGTAGTTTAATAAAGTAAGGTTAGCGCTTTCGTTCTTCAGACAAAAAAAAAAAAAATTGGCAAAATCAGTTAAATACCTTCTCCCAACAAATAACCACACCTACCAGGAATCACATGAGCAATTAAAGAATTAAATACAATCAAATACATTAACCCACAAGTAAACACAAAAAATGTTCTATTTAAAAATCCATTTAAAAACTGGTATGAGTAGTGAAGTATTAGCAGGAATTTCACTAAAACCAAGCCTAAAATCTATTATAAATGTATGCATGTCCTAAAAAAAGTAATGGTTAAAAACATGCTCTATCAAAATAATAAATATAGTGCTACACACATTTATATGAGTATATTTAAAAAATGTGTAAACCCTATGATAGGCCAATGAAAACACATAGAAAGTTTATACATAAATAAATATACACACACATAACAAAATGATTCATCTCATTAAACTCCTTAGTTTTAAAATGCAGGCAATGGAGCACACATCATTGATGTCCGGATATCTAAAGGCATCACATCAAAGTTGCCATAAAACTCACACCTTTCCAACCATAGTGGGATAGGGCCACCCCTAATGGATCCATTAACCTGCTCTATAACCCTGAAATTGAATGAGTGATCTGGGAGGTTAGTTATGTGTTTTGCAAGTGCGTTTTACACTTTTTTTTATTTTTGATGGCATAAATGTGTTCATACAGCCTGTCCCTAACGCTCCTTTCCATCTTAACAATATACAAGACGGGACATAGTTTACACTTGGCTAAATAAACTATACTTCTGGAATTACAATTGATTATTCCAGTAGATGAAAAATTGTAACCGTAAACGAGCAACCAGTGTTGATAAACCTGCAATAGGGGCAAGCCTCACACCGAAACATGCCCTTTACCCTTGACTTAGTTGCCTTTTTATTTTCCAATAAAGACTTCAAATTTTGTCCCCTTTTAAATAGGACTACTGGTTTTGTGGGAAGGCTGTGCCTCACATTCACATCTGCCTTAATTAAATCAAAGTTCTTAAATAAAATATGTTTCAAAAGGCAGGCTTCATTACTAAAAGGACTAATAAAGGATGAAGAAAAGTTAGTGCTGGTATCCATATGTAAACTGGTAGCTCGATCACCAATATCATTGATCATCATCACCTGTTCCATACAATAATCATTTAAAATTGCTTTGTAAAAACCAGTAGATCTTTTAAAAGTTACTTCATCAAATATATCATCAAGTAAAACCTGTGCTATGGGATCACCGTGTGGTGCCAGCTTTTCTAGTCTTGTGAAGTTTTTCTGGGAGAAGGAATATTTGGTGAATAATAATCCTTTTTCCGAGTACATTCACTTTTATACCCGGTACTTGGATGATATTTTTATCATCTTTAAAAGTAATGAGATGGTTTTTAGACAACTGTTATATTATATGAATAATACCACGGAATTCCTTAGATTTACCAGTGATTTCATGGGGAGAGTATTTCTTATTTAGATATACGTTTGACCAAGGACCATACTAGACATTGTTATGTAGCTGCTATTTCTAGGAAAGAAACCTACTCCAACTCTTTCTTACACTTTTCCAGCTCCCATCCAGGACACCAGAAAAAATCAGTTGTCAAAGGACAACTTGTCTGAGCAGCTGGAATGGTTTCTGATTTCGAGGAATTCTTAGCTGAATGCCATCTCTTGAGGGATATGTTCCTCAAGCGTGGTTACCCACAGGTTTTACTTGATGATATATTTAATGAAGTAACTTTTAAAAGATCTACTGGTTTTTACAAAGCAATTTTAAATGATTCTTGTATGGAACAGGTGATGATGACCAATGATATTGGTGATCGAGCTACCAATTATATGGATGCCAGCACTGACTTTTCTTCATCCTTTATTAGTCCTTTTAGTAATGAAGCCTGCCTTTTGAAACATATTTTATTTAAGAACTTTGATTTAATTAAGGCGGATGTGAATGTGAGGCATAGCCTTCCCACAAAACCAGTAGTCCTTTTTAAAAGGGGACAAAATTTAAAGTCTTTATTAGAAAGTAAAAAGGCAACTAAGTCAAGGGTAAAGAGCATGTTTCGGTGTGAGGCTTGCCCCTATTGCAGGTTTATCAACACTGGTTGCTCCTTTATGGTTAGGAATCACAATTGTTCATCTACTTGAAGGTTCAATTGTAATTCCAGAAGTATAGTTTATTTAGCCAAGTGTAAACTATGTCCCGTTTTCTATATTGGTAAGACGGATAGAAGACTTAGGGACAGGCTGTATGAACACATTTATGCCATCAAAAATAAAATGGTGTAGAAAGTACTTGCAAAACACTTAACTAACCACCCAGATCACTCATTCGATTTTAGGGTTATAGAGCAGGTTAATGGAGCCATTAGGGGTGGCCCTATCCCACTATGGTTGGAAAGGTGTGAGCTTTTATGGCAACTTTAATGTGATGCCTTTAGATATCCGGACATCAATGATGTGTGCTCCATTGCCTGCATTTTAAAACTAAGATATTTAATGAGATGAGTCCTTTTGTTATTTGTGTGTTTATTTATTTATGTATAAACTTTTTATGTGTTTCCTTTGGCCTATTATAGGGCTTACACATTTTTTAAATATACTCATATAAATGTGTGTAGCACTATATTTATTATTTTGATAGAGCATGTTTTTAACCATTACTTTTTTTAGGACATGCATACATTTATAATAGATTTTAGGTGTGGTTTTAGTGAAATTCCTGCTACTACTTCACCACTCATACCAGTTTTGAAATGGATTTTTAAATAGAACATTTTTTGTGTTTACTCGTGGGTTAATGTATTTGATTGTATTTAATTCTTTAATTGCTCATGTGATTCCTGGTAGGTATGGTTATTTGTTGGGAGAAGGTATTTAATTGATTTTGTCAATGTGTTTTTTTTGTCTGAATAAGTGCAGGCACTGACCTGCATGAAAGAGATAACCTTACTTTATTAAACTACAGTATCATTACTTTTGATATTCTTGGAGTGTACTTTGTCCATTGCTTTTCTTGTTTTTCCTCAGTTTGTCTATTCTTTTTGGTTTGCCTCAAAGAAGTTGACCAAATTTAACAGACATGACTTCCCCTTGATGATGCCATACTGTGTGGGATCGAGTGTTTAGAGGTTGCCAATGTCCTTGTTAATGAGGTCCATGTTAACTCGTTCCATGGCCTTGCAGATCAGGCTAGTTAGGCTGATGGTTTTATAATTTCTTGGATCAGTGGACAGTCCACCTTTGTGTAAAGGGATGACAGTGGATGTCCTACACTCAGCAGGAACAAAGCCGGTACTCAGACTTTGGTCGAATAGGAAGCCTAATGGTGTTGCAAGTGCCTGTCTGAGTTCACATAGGATGCAGCCTGGGATGTTATCCGATCCCATGGAGGCTGTATTTTTTGCCTTTGAGAGAACAGTGATGACTTGTTCCCTAGATATAAGGGGATGGGCGTAGGTACTGGGGATGTCCTGATTTACTAATTGGGGGGACAGAGGGGTGATGTTTTCAATGAATCTGTCAGCTAGCAAGTTTGCTATATCTATGGCATTTGTATATGTGGTGTCCCTGACAACCAGTTCTGAACACATCTAGGTGCTTCCTTTGAGGTTGCGGACATATGTGAAGAAGGCCTTATGATTGTCTCTAGCAGATCTGACCAATTTGGACTCGAAGTTTGCTTTGGAGGATTTCACTAGTGCTCTTATTTGCTTGTTCAGGCTAAGGAGACATTGCTACCAGTTGGGCACCTGCTTCTTCTTGGTCTTTGACAGCAGTTTTTTTTCCTTTCATTACAGAGTTTAATTACTGCAGATGTCTGTAAGAAAGGCGTACTCTTCCTTGCGGAGGATGTTTTAGTCCTGTCGAGTATTCCTGATTCCATGCATCTATATAAATGTTTGTATAGTGCTTTTGTGTACTTTTGGATATTGGTGCCAGTTCCTACAAAGTGGGGAGGGGGCTCTGAAGTTGTTTATACTATCCCTCAGGAGGCTGTAATCAGCTTTGGAGAAGTTTTTATGTCTGATCCTAGCTAGATGGGGGTTGGGGGAGATGGTGATTTGGAAAGTGACTGCTTTATGGTTGGATCTTACCAGGGAGAATGATACTATAGGGATGCTGCAGTGGTTACTCATGCTGATTAATACCAAGTCCAACATATTATTGTTTCTTGTGGGCATATCGACTAGCTTTTCCAAGGCATTTGCATTGACAAAATTGAGGCGTTTGTGTTCTGGCATAAGTAGTTCTTCCAATCTATGTTTGGGAAGTTAAAGTCACCCAGGATCAGGGTAAAGGGTTGAATCTTGATAGATTCAAACAGGTCCAAATAGGTGGATTGGGCATCTTGAGTCAGATTTGGGGCCTGATAGCTAGCTATAATTTTAATAGGGGGTCTTATCAATGGTTAACTGCACCTGGAGTGTCTTCTGTGCGTCATACTGTTTGACCAACCTGGAGGTGTGTATGTCTTTAATGTATATTGAAACTCCACCTCCTTTGACTTTATTGCCCACAGTTTGGGGTCTGAGTGTATGACGGGATGAATAACCAGGTAAGGCTGGGGTGCTCTCCGCAGCTTTGAACCAGGTTTCTGTGTCAGTGCAGATGTCAGCATTTTCCAAGGTTAAGAATGCTTGCAATGAGTGCAGTTTCATGTTTAGACTCCTATAGTTTAGCAGATGATACATCTTATGATCAACAATAAACCGTCCATTATAGAGTAGTGCCACACCATGTGCTGATCTAGCCCAAAGGTTGTTACGTACACAGATAATCAAACTATGTATCTTTCACACTCCTGAACAGCAGTTCTAAATAACCTGAACACTTTAGGTCAGCAGATGTAGCCATTTAGCCAGTATTGCTCGGCAGTTCTCTCATATCCATCAAACTCACAAAGGGGTACACTTATAACTGACAGGGAATTTTCCCTCATTGGTGGAAATGATTTTCAGGAATGAGCTGCAGGGTAATCCACAGAAGTCTTATTCTTCTGAGATGGATAACTCTAAGACTCTTTTGTAGAAAACTTATCCAAAGAATGTTCTCCTATTATGGCACAAGTGATTTGTTGAATGGACCTCTGCCTAATTTTTCTCAGGTTTAGCTAGTTTCTACTTTACCTGTTTTCCAAATAAGCTAAAGCATATGAAAAAGCATTGACCTAGTTTTTCTGAAGCTTTCTGGGGAGGCAGGATTCCTGTAACTAGGCAAGTCTTTTATTGGCTTTATTGGTTATCCCCTATAACCTTGGTAATGTCCTGAACATGGGACAAGTCATGTGCTGTCCTCAGAGCCAAACTGTAAGTGAATCAGTATCCACCAACTCTATCAGTTTATCTCCAGTGTCCTTATCTTCAAGAGAGCTAATAATTTAAGCCATCTCTCTCAGAATATTGTAAGAATACCTCACTGACTGCCTGAGAGACTTTTGAGACTCATTGTTAGGAAATAGATTTATGAGATATTTGTGTGCTTTCTCACCTTCTTAAGCTACTCCAGACACTAGTAATATGGCACAGGATTATGAAAAGTGTGAATCTCTCAATGACAACTGCTTAGAATTTACTCTTCCACTCTTTGGAGAAGGACAAGGGTTTTCTCAGAAGTTCTCTATGTTACCAAACGTGCATGCTCTAAGGTTCATATAGGAGGGGAAAAGTATATGATTATGATTTAGTAATTCTAGGTAAACTAATAGGGTGAATAGGGATTCCTGTTCAACAAAACTGGAGAATCTAGTAACCTTGAGTATTAAGTGGAAAAGTTATCACAGCCTGTATCTTTCATGGGAATATTATAACCAGGGGCATAAGGAATACTGTGCCTAGGGGACTAAAAGATAACATTAGGGCCAGAAAAGTCCTCATCCTGCCTATCTCCTAAACATGCTCACCTCTTGTAAGACATCCTAGTCCAGCAGGTTCTCAGATTCAGAGCATTTGTTATATTGTAAAATGAAAGGTATTTGATTGCTGTCTCTGTCCTGTATGGTGTTGCAAGGTGAAATGCATCCAAAGATGAGCTTATGTCTGTTTGTATTTCAAGAATCTCGTCAGCACCTGCAAAAAAATATAAAACACATCAGCCGAAATAAAGAAGCCCTGTATGGTGATCTGCATCTTATACAAGAAGAACAGCCAGCCCATAAGGCAACACATATGTAGGGCATAGAGGGTGGTGATTATGCTTCAATATCTGGAAAAAGACAAACCAGTTAAGCTGCTCTATGGAGCAAGGCCCGATCTTAAGAATTAAGTAAACCCTGCTTAACTTGTTAAGACTGGAAATCACATTAGACAGTTAAATTAGCCAGTACTAACCAGCAAAGGAGAGCAGCTGAATAAAAAAATGATTTGTTTCTGCCTGCTGTCTCCATCAGTAATGTGTCTCTGACTTTGTATAACATAAGAGAGTATGCTTCTGCCTCTTTGACAGTAGTTGCTATGTACTTTACAGCTACAAAAGCCTGCAAAACACTTCTTTTCTGTAACATAAAGCACAAAGCACTACAAAGAATTATGATCATGTCTATTTGTTTATGATCAGTAGCTCCCTCATAATCATATACGATATGTCTTATTATCAACAATAAACCCTCCGTTACACAGCAGTGCCATGCCATGTGCTGATCTAGCCCAGAGGTTGTTACATACACAGATAACCAAACTGTTAATCTTCCACTGTCCTGAACAGCAGTCCTAAGTAGCCTGAACACTTTAGTCCAGCAGATGTAGCCATTTAGCCAGTATTGCTCATCCATCAAACTCACAGAGGGATACACTTATAAATGACAGGGAATTTTCCTCTTTGGAGGATATTATTTTCAGGAATGAGCTGTAGGGTAATTCAGGGAAGCATGATGTTTTTGAAAAGGGTAACTCCAAAACTTTTTTATAGAGAATTTATCCAAAGATTGCCCTCCTACATTGGCACAACATATGTGATGACTTGACCTCTGCCTGATGTCTCAGGTTCAACTAGTTTCTGCTTTACCTGTTTAACAAGTAGGCTAAAGGAAATGAAAAAGTATTGACCTAGTTTTGCTGAAGCTCTTTTGGGGGGGATTTATATTAGATGACTGAACTTCCAAAAGTTCGACTGTCGTATGGTCGACACCATATGATCGAACTTTTAAAAGTTTGAACATCTAATAAAAAATAAATAAACTACACAAATAACCTACCTGAATGTTTTAAGCAGGGGGTGCTGCGCCCTGACACCCTGTGCTCTTTAAATATACCAACTCCAAGATCGCACTACAGTGCAGAAAAGGGAAATCTTCCAAGTCAGCGATATACAGAAATCTCCGTTAAAACATTCAAACTTTCAAAAGTTCGATCATATGGTGTCAATCATATGACAGGCAAACTTTTGGAAGTTTGATCAACTAATATAAACCCCTCTGGGGAAGCAAGATTCCTGTAACTAGGCAGGTCTTATATTGGTTATCCCATATAATCAGCTTTTGTCCCATTTCCTTGTCTTGAAGGGAGATGCAGAATTAAGCCACCTCTCTCAGAATATGGTAAGAATACCTTAAAGACTGCCTGACAGACTTTTGAAACACATTATTAGGAAATAGATTGTTTAGATATCTGGGTGTGTTCTTACATTGCTGAGCTACTCCAGAAACTACTAATGATGCAGAGGATTTTTTAAGAATGTGAACCTCTCAATGGCAACTGCTTAGAATCAACTCTCTTTGGAGAGGACAAAGGCTTTCTTAAGAGTTCTCCATGTTACAAAAAGTGCATTCCATATAGGGGGAAATACATCATAATACAGGATTATGATTTGGTAATTAGGTAATCTAATAGGGTGAATAGGAATTCCTGTTCAACAAAACTGAACAACCTAGTAACTTTGAGTATTAAGTGGAAAAAGTTATCAAAGCCTGTATCTTTTAGGGGAGTATTATAACCCCAGGGGCATAAGGAATACTGCAACTGGGGGAGTAAAAGATAACATTAGGGCCAGGAATCCTGCCTATCCCCTAAAAGTACTCACCTCTTGTAAGACCTCGTAGTCCAGCAGGTTCGCCACCTCAGAGAAATTCTATTAAAAAACAATAGGTACTTGACTGCTGTCTCTGTCTTGTATCATGCTGCAAGGTGAAATGTATCCAAAGATGGGGTTTTGGGGTTTTGTAGTTCAGGAATCTCATCAGCACCTGCAATATAACATAAAACACATCAGTCCAAATAAAGAAACCCTGTATGGTGAGCTACATCTTATACAAGAACAACACTTTGGCCATAAGGCAACACATATGTAGGGCATGGAGAGTGGTGATTATGTTCCGATATCCAGGAAAGGCAAACCAGTCAAGCTGTCCTATAGAGAAAGACCCAGTCCTGACAATTAAGTACCCCATGGTTTACTATAGCAATAACCCATGCCTGGGTGTGGGTAATGCGGAATTTACCCACGGTTGGCGTGCTTTGGTCCGAGGGACCAAACACGTGGGTAACTTTGATTACCCACACCCAGGCGTGGGTTATTGCTATTATACTAAGACATTATTTAAGAAAAGAAACAATTACTTTTCTTAAATAATGGCATTGTATAATGCCTCTGTCTGGCATCTGCGGAAGTTCTGATGTACTGCGCATGCCTACACAGTACATCAGTGCTGTGGCCAAAAGCACGGAGAAGCAAGATCTCCATTGCTTTTTTACTGTTTCGCTATGTTAAATGGATTTAACATAGCGAGACAGCTTTAAAATAAGCAACGGAGATGTCCGTTGCTTATTTTAAAGCTGCCTCGCTATGTTAAACCCATTTAACATAGCAAAACAGTAAAAAGCAATGGAGATCTTGCTTTCTCTGTTGCTTTTTTTTTTTAAACGTGTCTCGCTATGTTAAATGGGTTTAACATAGCGAGACAGCTTTAAAATAAGCAACAGAGTTCTCCGTTGCTTATTTTAAAGCTGCCTCGCTATGTTAAACCCATTTAACATAGCGAAACAGTAAAAAGCAATGGAGATCTTGCTTTCTCCGTTGCTTTTTTTTAAACCTGTCTCGCTATGTTAAATGGGTTTAACATAGCGAGACAGCTTTAAAATAAGCAACGGAGTTCTCCATTGCTTATTTTAAAGCTGTCCTGCTATGTTAAACCCATTTAACATAGCGAAACAGGTTTAAAAAAAAAAGCAACGGAGAAAGCAAGATCTCCGTTGCTTTTTTTAAACCTGTGTCGCTATGTTAAACTCTTTTAACATAGCGAGATGGTGTTTTAAAAAAAGACTTATACTAATGGAAAAAGTCCGGGCACCGATCGACCTTTTCCATTAGTATAGTCGATTACAACGTGCACGCTGGCCAATCAGCGTGCACGTTTTGGAATATTAATGGGGGGTCATGGTATAATTGTTAAGATTGGATATTACACTAGGCAGTTACATTAGTCATTACTGCCAGCAAAGGAGAGCAGCCAAATAAAAAAAAATAGATTCGTTTCTGCCTGCTGTCTCTGTCAGTGATCTCTCCCTGACTGTCTGTAACATAAGAGAGTGTGTTACTACTGCCTTTTTGACAGTGCTCACTAAGTACTTTACAGCTATGAAAGCCAGCAAAACAATTTTTTTTTCTGTAACATAAAGCTCCATGCCCTACAAAGAATTATGATCAGGTTTCTGGTAATAACCCTTTATTTATATAAGGTGAATTTCTTGGCATTTATTTATTTATTTGCATTTGTTTACTGGGATGGTTCACTGGGTCTAGAAGAGCCCATTTTAAGTGGAGGCCCGGGGATAAAAGCTCCACATAAAAACACACATAAATTATACATGAGTACACAGATAAACAACTGAATACACATTTGGATACATATTTCTGGAATAACAGTTATCTACATAGCAAGTAGAACATGCCAGTTTCACATACTTCAAATAAAAAATATGTATAACTACTTTTTAAGGTAGGTTCTCATGATAAAAATATGGATGAAGTAGTAAATCAGCGTAGATATACAGGTCAATAGCTTTAGTTCATTATAGCTATCGATTTGATATAACAATGTAGTAATAATAGCAAGTGTGTCTTTCATTAGAAACAGAAAGGGTGTAGAGCCATTGATAAGTGGAGAGCTGAGGAATCAAGTTTTGAAAGGTACAGAGTTGGTACATGTGTGACACCATAGAATGGGGAGGTATTGCCGTAGAGATGTTTTGCAAGTAGACACATTTGTAATAGTCCTTATTGATAGGGGGAGGGTATGCCACTGCTTTGCTACTGTGAAAGAGTATAGCATCTGGCCTACTGAAAGGTTTATTTTTGCTACTTTTAGGAGAAGTTGGTTCTCTGATCTAAGTGGTTTATTAGGCTAGTAGTGAATGAATATAGAAGTAAAATCTGGGCAGTCTGAAAGTTTGAAAATAATTTTATGTGCAGTAGTTAATTGTATATATGTGAGGTAATTAAGGAGGTCAAGCCAGTTCAGTAAGTGTAAGGAGGAACAGTGATGGGAGGAGTATTTAGCATTAGTTACAGACTTGCCTATTTTGTTACAATAGGTCTCATGTTTGGATTTCAGGTAGGACTGAATATTTGCAAGTAGAGGAGCACCATATGTGATAAAAGGTAGGAGATAGTTAGTGGCAACAGTTTGTTTAGTGGAGCAGCTGAGGAAATATTTATGTCTGTTAAGGAAGCCAAGTTTTTGATGATTTTTTTATGCTATTTTGCACATGCAGGTCAAATGTCAGGTTTTTGTGTAGCGTCACACCTAGTAGTTTTGTATGAGGCATAACCTCAATAATAACAATGTTTTGAGAGTGAATAGTGAACTCTGCCTTGTTTAGGGGTGGTTTTCTTGGGGGTGAATACCATGAGTTTTGTTTTGTTAGGGTTAAGAGCAAGATGGTTACTGGTGATCCAGGTTTCAGTAGAAGTGAAGTCATTTTGGGTAATTTGTTGTATTTCTGGTATGGAGTTAGCTGTGCATATGACAGCTGAATCATTGGCACATTGCATTACTGAACATTGACTAAGTGCAGAGTGAAAGTTGTTAGTGAAAATACTGAAAGGAAATGGCCCTAGTGTGGAGTCCTGGGGTATCCCTGTGGTTGTGTTAAGGAATGGTGAAAGACAGTCCTGCCATTTGGCAGCGTGTTGTCTGTTTGACTGGTAATTCGAGACTCATTGTTAGGAAACAAATTGTTGAGATATTTGTGCGATTTCTGACATTCCCGAGCTACTCCAGACACTAATAATGTGGCAGAGAGTTTTTGAAGAATGTGAACCTCTTAATGCTAACTGCTTAGAATCAACTCTTCCACTCTTTGAAGAAGGACAAGGGCTTTCTCAGGAGTTCTCTGTGTTACCAAAAAGTGCATGCTATATAGCTGATATATGAGGGGGAAAATACATGGTTAGAATTTTGTAATTAGATAATCTAATAAGGTGAATACGGATTCCTGTTCAGCAAAACTGGACAACCTAGTAACCTTGAGTATTAAGTGGAAAAAGTTATCACAGCCTGTATCTTTCAGGGGAACATGAGACAGTTTATGCACTGTCCTTAGAGCCAAGATCTAAGTGAAACAGTATACGGCAAAGCTATCAGCTTGTCTCCAGTCTCCTCATCTTCAAGGGAGCTGATGAATTAAGCCACCTCTCTCAGAATACGGTAAGAATATCTCACCGACTGCTTGAGAAATGTCTGTGGCTCACTGTTAGGAAATAGATTGTTGAGATATTTGTGTGCTTCCTGACATTTAGAGCTACTACAGACACTACTAATGTATCAAAGTTTTTTTTAAAGAATGTGAAACTCTTAATGGCAACTGCTTAGAATCAACTCTTCCACTCTTTGGAGAAGGACAATGGCTTTCTCAGGAGTTCTCTGTGTTAGCAAAAGTGCATACTATAAGGCTGATATATGAGGGGAAAATACATGATTATGATTTGCAATCAGGTAATCTGAAAGGGTGAATAGGGATCCCTGTTCAAGAAAACTGGACAACCTAGTAACCTTGAGTATTAAGAGGAAAATGTTATCACAGCTTGTATCTCTCAGGGGAATATTATAACCCCAGGAGTATAAGGAATACTGTGCCTAGAGGACTAAAAGATAACATTAGGGCCAGAAATGCCCTTGCCCTGTCTATCTCCTAAAGATGCTCACCTCTTGTAAGACCTCCTAGTCCAAAAGGTTCTCCACTTCAGTGAAATTGTTGTATGATAAAATAAAAGGTATTTGACTGCTGTCTCTGTCCTGTATCGTGCTGCAAGATGAAATGCATCCAAACATGAGCTTATCTACTTTTTTAGTTCAGGAAACTCATCAACCCCTGCAATATAATATAAAACAAATCAGTCTAAATAAAGAAACCATGTATGGTGAGCTACATCTTATACAAGGACAAAACTCTGGCCATAAGGCAACACATATGTAGGGTATGGAGAGTGGTGACTATGCTCTGAAATCTGGAAAAAGACAAACCAGTCAAGCTGTTCTATAGAGCAAGACCTGATTTTAACAATTAAATACCTCCTGCTTAACTTGTTAAGATTGGATATCACACCAGGCAGTTCAAATTAGCCAGTAATGACCAGCAAAGGAGAGTAGCTGAATAAAAAACAGATTTGTTTCTGCCTGCTGTCTTTGCCAGTAATATCTCCCTGACTTTCTGTAACATAAGAGGGTGTGTTACTGCCTTTTTGACAGCACTCACTAAGTATTCTACAGTTATGAAGGCTGGCCATAAGGCTTTTCTCTAAGATAAAGCTCCATGCACTACAAAGAGTTATGATCAGGTCTCCGACCATAACCCTTTATTTACCTCAAGGTGAATTTCTTGGCATCAATGTCTTTAGCACATAATAAGCTGTTTATGATCAGTGGCTACCTAATAATCCACTATGATACATCTCATGGCCAACAAAAATCTCTCTCTTATACAGCAGTGCCATGAAATGTGCTGCTCTAGGCCAAAGCTTGCTACGTACACAGATAGCCATACTGTTTGTCTTCCACTTTCCTAAACAGTAGTCTTAAATAGCCTGGACACTTTAGTCCAGCAGATGTAGCCATTTAGCCAGTTTTGTTAAGAATGGATGTTATACTAGTAAGTTACATTAGTCATTACTGCCAGCAAAGAAGAGCAGCCAAATAAAAAAAAAATAGATTAGTTTCTGCCTACTGTCTCTGTCAGTGATGTCGCCCTGACTGTCTGTAACATAAGAGAGTGTGTTAACTGCCTTTTTGACAGTGCTCACTAAGTACTTTACAGCTATGAAAGCCAGCAAAATATATATTTTTTCTATAACATAAATCTCCATGCACTACAAAGAATTATGATCAGGTCTCTGGTAATAACCCTGTATTTATCTAAGGTAAATTTCTTGGCATTTATTTATTTATTTGCATTTGTTTACTGGGATGGTTCACTGGGTCTAGAAGAGCCCATTTTCCAAGGAGGCCCAGGGATAAAAGCTCCACATAAAAACACACATAAATTATACATGAGTACACAGATAAACAACTGAATACACATTTGGATACATATTTATGGAATAACAGTTATCTACATAGCAAGAAAAACATGCCAGTTTCATATACTTCAAATAGAAAATTATGTATAACTACTTTTTAAGGTAGGTTCATATGATCAAAATATGGATGAAGTAGTAAATCAGCATAGATATATAGGTCAATAGCTTTAGTTCATTATAGCTATCGATTTGATATAACAATGTAGTAATAATAGCAAGTGTGTCTTTCATCAGACGCAGAAAGGGTGTAGAGCCATTGAGAGCGGATAGCTGAGGAATCAAGTTTTGAAAGGTACAGAGTTGGTACATGTGTGAGACCACAGGATGGGGAGGTATTGCCATAGAAATGTTTTGAAAGTAGACGCATTTGTAATAGTCCTTATTGAAACGGGCAGGGCATGCCACTGCTTTGCTAATGTGAAAGAGTATAGCATCTGGCCTACTGAAAAATTGTTTTTGCTACTTTTAGGAGAAGTTGGTTCTCTGATCTAAGCGGTTTATTAGGATAGTAGTGAATGAATATAGAAGTAAAATCTGGGCAGTCTGAAGGTTTGAAAATAATTTTATGTGCAGTAGTTAATTGTATATATGTGAGGTAATTAAGGAGGTCAAGCCAGTTCAGTAAGTGTAAGGAGGAACAGTGATGGGAGGAGTATTTAGCATTAGTTACAGACTTGCCTATTTTGTTACAATAGGTCTCAAGTTTGGATTTCAGGGAGGACTGAATACTTGCAAGTAGAGGAGCACGTTATGTGATAAAAGGTAGGAGATAGGTAGTAGCAACCATTTGTTTAGTGGAGCAGCTGAGAAAATATTTATGTCTGTAAAGGATGCCAAGTTTCTGATGATTTTCTTTATGCTATTTTGCACATGCAGGTCAAATGTCAGGTTTTTGTCTAGCGTCACACCTAGTAGTTTTGTATGAGACACAGCATTGATAATAACAATGTTTTGAGAGTGAATAGTGAACTCTGCCTTGTTTAGGGGTGGTATTGGGGGTGAATACCATCAGTTTTGTTTTGTTAGGGTTAAGAGCAAGATGGCTACTGGTGACCCAGGTCTCAGCAGAGGTGAAGTCGTTTTGGGTAATTTGTTGTAGTTCTGGTATGGAGTTAGCTGTGCATATGACAGCTGAATCATCGGCACAGGGCTTTCTCATGAGTTCTCTGTGTTACCAAAAAGTGCATGCTATATAGCTGATATATGAGGGGAAAAATACATGATTAGAATTTGGTAATTAGATAATCTAATAGGGTGAATAGGGATTCCTGTTCAGCAAAACTGGACAACCTAGTAACCTTGAGTATTAAGTGGAAAAAGTTATCATAACCTGTATCTTTCAGGGGAATATTATAACCCCAGGGGCATAAGGAATACTGTGCCTAGAGGACTAAAAGATAACATTAGGGTCAGGAAACCCCTCATCCTGCCTATCTCCTAAACATGCTCACCTCTTGTAAGACCTCCTAGCCCAAAAGGTTCTTCACTTCAGTGAAACTGTTGTACTATAAAATTAAGGTATCTGACTACTGTCTCTGTCCTGTATCATGCTGCAAGGCGAAATGCATCCAAACATGAGCTTGTGTGCCTTTGCAGTTCAGGAATCTTATCAGCACCTGCAATATAATATAATATAAAATAAAACACATCAGTTGAAATAAAGAAACCCTGTATGGTGAACTGCATCTTACACAAGAACAACACTCTGGTCATAAGGCAACACATATGTAGGGTATGGAGTGTGGTGATTATGCCCTGATATCTGGAAAAGGACAAACCAGTTAAGCTGTTCTATATAGCAACACCTGACCTTAACAATTAAGTACGCTCTGCTTAGCTTGTTAAGACTGGATATCACACTAGGCAGTTAAATTAGCTAGTGCTGACCAACAAAGGAGAGCAGCTGAATAAAAAACAAATTTCTTTCTACCCGCTGTCTCTGCCAGTAATGTCTCCCTGATCTTCTGTAACATAAAGAGTCTGCTACTGCCTTTTTACTTGCTAAGCACTTTACAGGTATGAAAGCTGGCAAAACACTTGAGTTTTTTTTTTCTGTAACATAAAGCTCTATGCACAACAAGGAATTATAATCAGGTGTCTGATCATAACTTTTTATTTATCTCAAGGTGAATTTCTTGGCATCGATGTCTTGAGCACATAATAAGCTGTTTATGAGGATTAAGCTTCCTTACTCCTTTTCAGGAGGAAGGCTAGGGAATGTTTGCTCTAATCACACTGCCCTGGTATAATATCAGGAGAATTACTGGATACTAAGTGAACATGTGTGGGGGGGCTGGAGCACATTACACCGAGCCATATGCATCAATCACACAGCCCATTACACCCCAACCCCTCTTCAGGATGGGGCATGCACCAGGGGACAAAGTAGGGACCTAGCCCATCAAGTCAGCTTCTGTGACCACAGTGATGACTTCCAGGTTTACTCACCGCCCATGGAAAACTAGTTGTCAACGGTATAGCACAGGCTGATGACCATGGCCTATAGGGATTAAATACCCGATGAAGTCACATGAAGTGCTTGTGGCATTGCGTGGACTTAAGGATCAAGTGGAGCTGTGCTGCCACAGAAGAACAAATTCTCCCCCAAATGAATGATATCAAACAGCAAAAAGAAACAAATCTGAAATGTGCGTGCATTGCAGTCCTTAATGTAGTAGATAGTGGCTGGCATTGCTTTGCCACCTAAAAGAGAGAGGTTGTGTCAATTATCTAAATAATGTTCAAAGTCAAAGTCACACATATATGAGTGCCTAAAGACCAGAGACTTAACAGTAAGCCAGAATAAAGAATAATATCCTAGAATTAAATCAAACAAAATAACAATAATATACTGTCACAATTTAATAAAACTGGAAAATGACATTAACTATAGTTTTGTATGGAAGTTGTTTAATAAGCTTGCTTGTTTGCTAGTATTTAAGGCACTTTGAAGTCACCCTTTAGTTCACTTGTTTGCTAGAATTTAAAACACGGTGAAGTCACCCTTTAGTTCACTTGTTTGCTAGTATTTAAGGCACTGTGAAATCGCCCTTTAGTTCACTTGTTTGCTAGCATTTAAAACATGTTAAAGTCACCCTTTAGTTCACTTGTTTGCTAGCATTTAAGACACGTTAAAGTTACCCTTTAGTTCACTTGTTTCCTAGTATTTAAGGCACTGTGATGTCACCCTTTAGTTCATTTGTTTACTAGCATTTAAGACATGGTGAAGTCACCCTTTAGTTCACTTGTTTGCTAGTATTTAAGGCACGGTGATGTCACCCTTTAGTTCACTTGTTTGCTAGTATTTAAGGCACTGTGAAGGCACCCTTTAGTTCACTCATTTGCTAGTATTTAATGAGATGGGATGGAATTCTACATGATCAGCATTACTTAAAATGTTTAAATAGGCAGCCTTTGTTTTCCAGTAAGATACTGTTATGGTCTAACGGTGAAACTAGACAGTCTTATACTCTCTCAGTATGAGTAAAAGAAGAAAGAAAATGCAAAACAAAGACTGCTGCTGGCAAACAGCTGAACTGCATTTTTATTTTTACTGTTTAGCTACTGCAGTTGGCTAAGTACATTAAGCTCATTATGTACATTCTGTCTGTTGTACAATGAACCCCGCTGTTCTAGCCTGCAGTCCACCTGCCCCAAAACATCACCTGTTTTATACCACCCATTGTAACTTAAAGCAGGCATGCAAGCATATCCCTTTCCACCATTCAAAGATCAAAGTTGGAAGTGATGTTTCATCCAGCAGGAATGCGAAGGGATGGCTCAGTGCTAGGATGTAAAGACAGTCGAGAATTATACTACTGATGGGAAGCATGGTGTGCTGAAAACACACACACTAAATCAGCAAGGATGGGCAAAGGACATAGCATAGTGCTTCAGAGATTAAGCTCTCTGCCTTCTCAACTCTTCAATATGTGCTTCAGTCCTGGCATATGACCACTGTCTGGAGTTTACATATTCTCCCTAAAACAACACAGGATTTCTTTGGGTATTCTAGGTTTCTCCTAAAACATACGATGGAATCTAAACTGTGTATACAGATGTCTTGCAGTTCTGGCTTAATAGAGTCATTTTTTTTATTTCTTTTTCAGTTTGTTTGCCAAGATAGTCCAAATGGGCCTTGAAGAACCCATGTTCAATGGAGTTCTGGGGAGAAAAGCTCCAGAAATACAAGAATATATGGATATAAAATACAATATACAATATCAATGCAATAAGTCAACAAGAATATAAGATAAAAATTACACAATTAAGAGAGGATTTAACATCAAACAAAGTAATGGGATGTCATTGCATTGGCATTATGAGATCCTAGTTAGTATGCTGAATTAACTTCAGTACAGTTCTTATACAAATATCATGATTCCTACTGTTGTTGTTGCAAGTTATTAGACTGTAGGAGGCTATTATAGATATGATGGCTAGTGAAGAGTAGTTATGGGTGAGGAAATTATGAAGGATGGGAGCAGGAGCATTCCCATTGTAAAGTTAGGTGTGAATGAAGTTGGGTTTTAAAGATAGAGAGTTTAGATGTGGTACGGATAAGAGGTGGAAGAGAATTCCAGTGGCGTGCAAGTGAGAAAGATAGGAGGTGGTTGCCTGGTGGACGGGATGGTTTATGCAGTTATATTAGATTCTGGGAGTTAGATCTTAGACACCTATCAGCAAGATGGATTTTGAAGGTTGAGGCAAGAGAGGGGCAGGGAGAGGAGTTAAAAATAAGTTTATGTGCTTGGATTAGTTGGATATAGTTAAGATAGTTAGGTATTCTAGCCAGTTTAATTGATGTAGGGAAATACAGTGATGGGTATTGGCTCTGTGGCCAGTTGCAAATTTTGAAATTTTATAGTAGCAGGAGGAGAGCTTTGTTTTGAGGGAAGATTGCAGATTGATAAGTGTAGAGGCACCATATAGGAGGGAAGGGATGAGGTAGTTAGTAGCAAGAAGAAGCCTGGAAGAGGGAGAGATATAGCAGTTGTGACAATAAAGCATGCCTAATTTTTTATGCTTTTTTAAATATTTTTTTGTATGTGGCTATCAAACTTGAGCTTATCGTCAATGAGAATCTCAAGAAGTTTGGCTGTAGAAACTATTTTGAGAGTTGTATTATTGTGGGTGGTGATAGAGAATGAGTTTTTATCAAGGATGAAGTTTTTGGAAGGGGTAAATATCATTAGTTTATAGTCTTGTTTGCATTTAGTGCTAGATGATTATCTAGCATCCATTGTTCTGTGGAGTGGAAGGCCTCCTGGGTTAATAGTGCTAGTGAGGAGGTTGAGGTGGCAGAACAGATTATAGTGGAGTCGTCGGCATATTGGATGAGTTTGGTATTGGGGATGGCATGATAGAAGTCATTTATGAAGTTATTGAATAGTAGGGGACCTAGAATTGAGCCTTGAGGGACACCTGTGCACGTATCTAGGAAGGGTGAAATAGCTTTCTTCCATTTGATGGCTTGCTGCCTATTCGATAGGTAACTGGTGAACCAATTAATAGAGGAAGGGGATAGGTTTAGTTTTGAAAGTTTGGTAATAAGAAGACTGTGAGAGATAGTATCAAAAGCCTTAGACAGGTCTAAGAGGAGGGCAGATACAATATGACCAGTGTCACAGGCCTTATTGATGATCTCTAGGAAAGAGAGAAGAGCAGTGGTGATACTATGGCCTGGTCGGAATCCATGCTGGGTAGGAGTAAGGAGGTTATTGTTTAAGAGGTAGGGTAGGAGTTGAAGGTGAACACATTTTTCGAGGAGTTTAGAAATAGGAGATAGAATAGCAGTTGATCGGAAGTTTGGGATGTCATTGTTGTTGCCTCCTTTATGGAGTGGAATAATAAAGGCCTTTTTCCACAGTTGGGGAACATGGCATTCTGAAATTGATCGATTTATTAGAATGCAGATAGGGACGGCAATGGCTTCTGCTGCTATATTTAGGAAATAGGAGGGTATTTCGTCAGGAGCATTAGAACATGGTTTCATTTTTAGGAGTAGCTGTTTTATAGTAGACATGGGGATGGGATGCATGGAGAAGGGAGGGGGTTGGCTGCTGGAGTTTCTAGGGGAGGGGGGACATGTGGGCATGTTTGTGGGGATGGGGGTACATTATTGTTAGTGAAGGAAGATGTAAGTTTGGCTATGGAATTGATGAAGAATGAGTTATGGTCAGATGCTAAGGTCAGGTCAGAAGCATGAGGATCAGGGCAGGGATTCTTTTTTTTACCTGAGTTAAGGAGAGAGGAGATTCCATTTCAGAATTTTTTGGGGTTAGTGTTATGGTTTAAGGATGGGCAAAGGACATAGAATACATTTAATATTGGTTACTAAAAGGAATAATAAATATTTAATACCAATTTGATGAAAGAGAAGACACGAATGTATGTATACCTCTAAGCTAGTTACATGTGCAAAATATAAATTGGACATTTCTTTAATACTGCACTTCCAGACTTGGCTGGAAAGGAAGCTAAATGCCATATAGATAGACCTAACACACTTTTAAAATAATAAGTACTGAGAATCATAGCACTGAACCTGAATTCATGGTACTGAAAAGAGGCAGAAACAAGTGTGAAGAAATCAGATAACAGGTAAATGTGTTAAATAGAACTCCAAACCAGCAAAAAAAAAATCAATGCACTGAACAACACTAATAACCAAAAATATACAGTGAGTATTGAGGCCCATTGATGAACAAAGAGTCCACAGTACACAGAAATTATAATATTAATAGGATCAACATTTACTAATGTAGTTAAGCACTTCCTTCCTCCATTCATTTAAAAAGGACATCGTCAGAAAAAATAATTTATCACATTGGTAACATGAATTACTTCTGTCCCAAAATCTAGAAGATTATTTAAAGTGGTAGATTAAATATATGAAGTTGAATCTAGTAAATGACTAGAATATTTGATATATCAATACATAAAAATGTTTTGCCTAAAGGCACTTAAAAACTTGAAAAAAAAACATTGAAAACAATCCCTTATCTCCTTTGAAGATGTAAAATAATATATATAGAATATAAATATATAATATACATATAAATGAATAATATGCTATGAAATATACATTTATTAATATAGCACATACTATGTATAAAATGTGTATGCTGCATAAACAACAATCCCAATAACATCTGAGAAATTTCTTCCTCTTCAAATAATTTAAATTTGCTAATGGTTAAAGATTTGCTGGCCATAGTTTTAATAATGGTTGTATAGACACATTGTCTTTAATCTCAGGGGTGGAGTATAGCATTTAATCTGAGCTGTCAGAATAATTATTTAAAACTACAGGATGCAAAACTTTAACCAAGAAATGATACAAATGGAAATGTTTATGGAAGAATTAAATATGCCAATTATTAACAGTTAGGATAGGAGTAGATTAGATAAAAATAATGATGTATAACCAATCTACAGGAATGTCCCTAGGAATAGATGGTACTCTGGTAGAAGTTGGGACGCTAGGAGGGAAGAAAGTGATGAAGATTTGGAAGGTTTTGTTTAACGGTATTTTAAAAGGAGGAGAAACATAAACATCCTGGAAGAAAGCTGTGATGGCTGCAATACCTAAAGATGGTAAAGATCCATCAGATCAACTTTCATATAGCCCCATTTCAATACTAAACCATGTCTATAATGGCTAAAAGAATGTCAACAGTGATGGCAAAATTCACAGATATGGATTAATGTGTTTTTGGAGGGGAGGCAATGATTCACACAGAAGCAGAATGCAAAAAAAAAAAAAGAAAGAAAGAAAGAAATAAAATAACTCTGTTTCTGATGGGTCTTGATTCAGAGAAAGCATTCATCTGTGTACTCTGGGATTTTATGAGTAGGGCAATGAAAGCATCTGCATTCCCTGACAAAATAATAAAGTTAATTAGGAGAATGTATGAGGTATCAGAGGCAAAATAAATTGGGGGTTTCATCTCTGATAAGTTCTGTTTGAACAGAGGAACCAGGCAGGGAGTGTTCTCTTTCTTCTTTGTTATTCTTGTTATATTTAGAACCATTGGCAAAGAAAATAAGAGACTCAGAAATTCAAAGATATAATTGGTATGATAATCAAGAAAAGTTTTTATTTGCAGATGATATTATTTTGTATCTGATAAAGCCAGAAAAGGAGATTTCAGTGTTGTAGAACATTCTAAGACAGTTTCAGATCTTTTCAGGATACAACATTAATAAAGATAAAACAAAGGCAATAGCTGTAAAATATGTACCCACACATGAATTTGTTCAGCAATGCCCATACTTATGGAGAAAGGATAAAATGAAGTACTTAGGAGTAAGAGTTAAAACCGTTCTGTTATGGTAGCTAAGGATATGTGAGAAGCGACTAAAATGATAATAAAAAACTGAGAAATTGAAAGCTCTATTATATGGATACAGCTAGCAAAATACAAGCATGGAAATGTGTTTAGTCCCTTTAGCTTTATACACTGGTCAGGCATATTTTTATCAACCAGAGGAGAAGTTGTGGATAGCAATAAAGTGCTGAAGGATTTATCTGGGAGGGAAAGAGGGAAGAGTCACATGGAATACATTGATCTTTCCAATAGAATATGATGGCTTGGGATTACTTGATTTGAATAGGGTATTTTAGAGCTATACATTTAAGGCTCCTATACATAGTACCAGCAGAAAGCTATAATTGAAAGTGGAAAGGGATGATGAGGAAACAGCTTGAACCCTCATGAAATAAGGAGAGAGTGGAATTTTTGAAGTAGAGCTTTAAGAAGAGCAATAACCATAAGGAATTATATTCACAAAGTAGAAGAAATTATTCTAAGAACTAAGCCAACACAGGGCTGGAGAAAGGAGATTCTGACAATAGGGATGACTGCAATTAAAGGTAGAGAAAATAGACAAGAGGGGACTGGAATTTACTGAAGAAAACTGGCAAAGGAACCAAGGTATTGGGAGCAAATAATTAGTAATTGGAAAGGTAATAGAATGAAAAGTGGCCAAGCATTCATTTGGACTGTAGATTAGAGATTGCCTTCCCTATCAAGGATTGATATCAGAATTTAGACAAAGGGCAAAGACTAGGGGGATCCTACATGAAAGGCTAACACTGCTAGAGTTTTCAGTAGCATCTAGAACAGAAGGCGTTGTTAAAAAAGAGATAAATAGTAGGGTATATACAACATTGCATGATAACTATAGGAATCAATCAGAGGTTAGAAAGGATTGGGAAGAGAAATTGTTTAAGCAATTCACAAAGAAGCAATAGGATGATATATGTTTTTCGCTCAGTTTCTCTAGTCTAAGAAACATAGCCTCAAGGTGCTTCTCTCATACATTATCTCACTCTCAGCTCTAATTTTACTTACACGTATTACCTCCTATCACCATACTAATCCAATATCAGCTCCTCACCATATCAGAGCGACTACACATACTACAAAATCTACTGCACTCAAACACTGCATATACCCAGCTCTCTTTCACATAGCAACCCATCACACATAGTAGTAAAACACCCACCATGCCAGCACTCAAATAGCCCATCCTTACTATACAATAAGCACCTCACCAAAATCATAAACCTAATTGTGCACATTGCATCCAGGTTGTCACTCAGCATAGATACACACCCCAACCCTAGCCCTCCCCAGCCTTCTATCAACTTTCTCAAGACAAATGCACCCCACAATCTACCTTACCTCTCCAGAAATGCTAGTGACCTGCTAATACTAAACTTTAATATTCCCCAGAATGAAAAGCCACGATCCACGATGTAAAAACACTGATTTATTATAGTAATAGTATTATATATTTTGGTTCGTGCATATTTCCTGAGTTGGTTTTCCCTGGAAGCGCATCGTTGGTAAATTTTAATATTAGAAGTATATCAAAGTCCATGACTTCCATGCTAATCTTACCATTTACTGACCAGATGTAGTACTTCTTACTGAAATGTGGATAATACCTGACATCTCCAATAATGAAATTACTGCCCCCAAGTATAATTTACTACACATAGACTGAATAAACAAAGAGGGAGGAGGTATTACAATATTATTTAAAGACCATCTAAATGTCACAACACTATACATCCCTACTCCAGACCTAGATACCATCGAAATTTGATTTACTAACCTCAAAATTAACACTAGAAAAGCTATCAATATAGCTGGATGCTACTTCCCACCCAATAATAATATATTCACCATAATGACTTTAATATATTTAATTGCAGATATCTTGATATGACTGTTGATTATTTTATTTTATTTAAAAAGGGATTTAAGTTTATTCCTGCTAAGTGGATTGATATAAGTAATACCCTAGTAGAAGTTAAGCTTTTTACCAGAAAGCTTAATTTAGCAATGTTATTTAATGACTCAAAAAGTAGTGGAGAAGGTCACTGTAGTAAGTTTAGAAAGAAAAGTATTTTTAACACAGTTATGTACCCTGTGATTCTACCACTTGAAAAGGTAGTGAAAAGACATTTATAAATATTCAGGAGATAAAATGCAAATCTAACCTTTTATAAAGAGAAAAGGAATTGCTGGATTCAATTTTAAATATATTTATTTATTAACATTTGTTGACAGGTAAAGTCCACTAGGTTAGAAACCCATTTTCAGTGGAGGCCCGGGAAGAAAAGCTCCACAATACATTACAGTGATAACAAGTTTGACATAGGCTTTAAAAGTATACATGTTAAAAAAGTCAGTTTGTTTGTTTTTCGGCTTTTTCCCGGTAAGGGGTCGCCACATCGGAACTCCAGTCCGGTAATGATTGGCAGTAGATTTTTACGAAATGCCAAGGTGCCAGCTCAATGCCCAACCTTCAATGAAGGCATGCCCATTTACGCATGCATGTCTTTTGAATGCTACCCAACCACAGGGAGGACATGCAGACTCCACACAGAAGGCACTCCCAAGTCGAGAATCGAACGGGAGAACCTCTTGCTGTGAGGTAACAACACTATCGCCATACCACCATGGCATCCTATGTTAAAAAAGTCAGTAATTCAGAGAAGAGAACTGTATGTCTACAATACTATTTACAGGATTTGCAGAAGTCTAGATACAATTTACAAGATTTACAGAAGTCTTCACAAGATGAAAGAGAAAAAGTACATTTCAAGTAACAAATTTGCAGTTTATTTTATTCAACAATGGAGAAACATGAGGTTTGATACAGTACTATCTATGTTAAGAATATAGTATACTGTATGGAGGTAATTATCCAATGGTTATTATTATCACATTGTGAAATGAAAGCGTTAACCAGTTTTTATTGTTTTATGTATTAAAGTGGTGCTTGCACCTTTTGAGTACTTGTATACAGTCTACAGTTGTTCTTCAAGCTGCTACTACATTCATTGACTGTCTATGGGATTTTTTATCCAATGGTTATTAAGAAAGACTGGGTTTACATAGATAAGCCAACCCAATGAATGGTAAATGTGCTTTTTTTTTTTTTAATTAATTAATTTATTTTTTAAGGAGGCTTGTTTCTGAGGCAGATGCAGGATGGATTATTTAGCTATTGTGTTTTTAGAGCTATTTTAAAGGTTTGTGTGTGTTCAGTCTTGGTTATTTCAGATGGTAGGTTATTCCAAAGTTTGGCTATAGAGTGGGAGAACAGGCACTGACCGGCTTTTTTTGGGGGTTTTGTTACTGTGAGCAAGGGTTTACAGGAAGATTTTAGTGTTCTAGTAGGGGTATATGTTTGTAGGATTGCTTTGAGAGTTGGGCATGCATTAGGTTGACTGATAAGTTTGTGGGCTAAGGTTAGTTGGGTATATTTTAGATGGTGGGAGAAGTCTAGTCATTTTAGTTCTGTAATTGCTAGCCAGTGATGAGAACGGTATGATTTTTTGAAGGTGAATTTGGCTATTTTATTGTAGCAGGATTATAGTTTATTACTAACAGTTGAGTGAAGACTGGTAAAAATGGCACTACCATATAGGAGGGAAGGAATGAGTAGGCTATAGGCTAGTTTTATTTTGGTATATTTATCCATGAAGAGCTTTTGGCGATATAGGTTGCCTAGTCTGAAAAGGGTTTTCTTTATTACATTCAGAATGTGTAGTTCATACTTGAGTTTGTTATCTATTGTTATGCCTAGTAGTGTGATTGTGTTTACTAGTTCTATTTCTGTGCCGTCTTTAGCAAGGATTTTGAAGTCATACTCAGGTGATTTTGAAGAAAATAGTAAAAGTTTGGTCTTTTGGGGTTTAGCATGAGTTGTGCATTAATTAGCCATGATTCGATAGAAGTAAAGGCCTGTTGTGTGACTGTGAGGAGGTACTTAGCCACGATTTGATAGAAGTAAAGGCCTGTTGTGTGACTGTGAGGAGGTACTTAGCCACAATTCGATAGACGTAAAGGCCTGTTGTGTGACTGTGAGGAGGTACTTAGCCACGATTCGATAGAAGTAAAGGCCTGTTGTGTGACTGTGAGGAGTTACTTAGCCACAATTCGATAGAAGTAAAGGCTGTTGTGTGACGGTGAGGAGGTACTTAGCCACGATTCGATAGAAGTAAAGGCCTGTTGTGTGACTGTGAGGAGGTACGTAGCCACAATTCGATAGAAGTAAAGGCCTGTTGTGTGACTGTGAGGAGGTACTTAGCCACGATTTGATAGAAGTAAAGGCCTGTTGTGTGACTGTGAGCAGGTACTTAGCCACGATTCGATAGAAGTAAAGGCCTGTTGTGTGACTGTGAGGAGGTACTTAGCCATGATTCGATAGAAGTAAAGGCCTGTTGTCTGACTGTGAGGAGGTACTTAGCCACGATTCGATAGAAGTAAAGGCCTGTTGTGTGACTGTGAGGAGGTACTTAGCCACGATTCGATAGAAGTAAAGGCCTGTTGTGTGACTGTGAGGAGTTACTTAGCCATGATTCGATAGAAGTAAAGGCCTGTTGTGTGCCTGTGAGGAGGTACTTAGCCACGATTCGATAGAAGTAAAGGCCTGCTGTGTGACTGTGAGGAGATCTGAGAAACTTTTGGAGGTTGATATCAGAGTTGAATCGTCCGCATATTGGATGAGATTCTGGATTTGGGGGGCTTTGTGCAGGTCATTGATAAAAATATTAAACATTAGTGGACCTAAAATGGATCCCTGTGGTACTCCTGTATTGTTGGGTTGGTATTCAAATTGTACATTTAGCCATCTTACTGATTGTTCCCTGTTCTGTAAGTAAGATGAAAACCTGTTTAGGGATCTTGGGGAGCAGCCTAGTTTTGATAGTTGACTTAATAACGTAGTATGTGAGACTGTATCGAATGCTTTAGATAGGTCCAGTAGGATTACAAAGGTAGGATGCCCTGTCTCTAAGGCTTTGTTGATGAGGTCAGTAAAAGAAAGAAGGGCAGTGATAGTGCTATGGCCTGGCTGGAAACTGTGTTGAGTGAGGGACAAAGGAGCATTACAAGAGAGGTGGTTAAGTAGTTGTGAGTGAACACATTCTTCCAAGATTTTTGATAGTGGGGAGAGTATAGAGATAGGGCAGTAGTTAGAAGTATCATGGGAGTTTCTCCCTTTATGTAGTGGGGTAATGGTAGATTTTTTCCAGAGAAGAGGAACATAGGATCCAGAGAGAGCGGTTTATAAGGATTGAGACTGGGTACGCTATTGCGGTAGCAGTTAGTTGCAGGTATTCTGGGGGAAGTTTATTTGTAGATAGTGAGCAAGGTTTGAGTTGTTTTAAGAGTTTCAGGATTAGGGAGGTGGATACAGGTTGGATAGTGAAAGAGTTGGCTGTTTGAGAATGAATATACTCTATAGGGGAGAGGGTATGTTCAGTAGGTTGGGGAGGGTGTGAGTTAGATGTGGATGGGCAATCTTTGAGCAGTTTTTGAATGGTGGAGATGAAATGGATATTAAAATATTGAGAAATTTGTTGAGGTGTTTTTTCTGGTGCTGGGGATGGGTTTTGGATTGTGCCTGGGTTTAGAAGAGAGGAGACAGATTTCCAAAAATGTTTGGGATTGTTGTGTGAGGTAGATAGTTTAGTGGAAAAGTAATCCTTTTTGTCCTGAATCACTAGCTTTTTTGCTTTGTTAAGGAGTTGTTTGTAGTAAAGATCATTTTGTTTTGTTCTATCTTTCAGCCATGTTTTCCATGCTTTGTTTCTGAGAAAGATATTTTGTTTAGTTTGTTTTGTTAACCGTAGAGCATGATTAGTTTTGGTCCTTTTTGTATGCATTGGAGTTAGGCTATTTAGAGTAGCTAGAAAGAGTTTGTTAAAATAGTCAATGGCTTCATCTAAGGGTAGTATTTTAATAGGTTCCAGTTTTGGCAGTTTAGGATACTTATAAACTTATTTGGATCAAAGTGGGCAAGGTTCCTTGATGTTCTATATGTGTGTGTTTTAATTGTATGAGGGTGAGTCTTACAGGTATATGCTGGGAGGTGATCACTTAGTGTGTTTGTTAAGGTGCCTGAGTTTGAATAGATTTGGGGTTGGTTAACCAGTATCCAATCTAGGGCTGACTCACAGTTTGTTGATAGACCATGAGTAGAGTAAAACTATGGAGGTTTATGCTGTTTGCTGGGGATGCAGTGTCTAAGTTTAGCCAATTAATGTTGGTGCCCCCTTGAATTATAGTTTCATGGAGTATATTATGAGTTATCCAAGATAAACAGTCTTCCAGTATATGAATATTGTGGCCTGGGGGAATATAAATTACTGTTATGCATACTTGTTTGTTTCTATTTACGTGAAGGGTGGAAAGTAGGACTTCAAGGTTTTCAAAGGAGGGGAGGGGTTTTGAACAGGTTGTTATTTGTAATGAGTTCTCATATATTAATGCTACACCGCCACCCTTTTTATGAAGTCTGTCTGAACGAATTATGTTGTAACCTAGAGGGAGAATTTCAATGTCAGCTATGTGTGGTTTTAGCCAAGTTTTCTGCAATACTATTAGGTGTGTGTGTGGTTATAAATGATTGATAAAAAGTTATAAATTCATACATATTATGAAACCTGACAAAGGTGGTGGGATTGTAATCTTCAACACCATAGATTATTCAGGTGCTATGTTTAATGTCCTACAGAATGATGAGACTTGCTTACAGGTGTCCAGGAACCAGGTGCTTATAGCTTATTGGACTACTGACTTACAACTGGAAGACCATTTATTATAAACCATGATAACATTCAGTGTTTATAACTTTAAAAAAACAAGCATATGATCCCTACTATTTTTGGATTACCAAAAGTACATAAAGAATATACTACATCCCCTGTGTAGACCCTTAACAGCTGTATATGAGCCTAAGACTTATCCCCTGGAAGTGCTTATTGATAGACCCCTCACGTCTGTCTTTTTAAGAGAGTCTCAATGTTAAAGGACTCATGAGA
Source organism: Protopterus annectens (assembly GCF_019279795.1). Lineage (NCBI taxonomy): Eukaryota > Metazoa > Chordata > Ceratodontiformes > Protopteridae > Protopterus > Protopterus annectens. The sequence continues at coordinate 1,798,758,557 of NC_056731.1, read as the reverse complement.
TTTTTCGAGGAGACTAAAAGGGGATTTATGGACTGAGAATGTTGATGTGGTCGATCTTTTTACTTGTATCCCTCAGAAAGAAGGTTTGGAATTATTCCGTAGTGCAATATTATGTTCTGAATTACTCAAAGCAACAGATACTACTTTGAGGGTAGATCTCATGCTTATTGTTTTAGAGAATAATTTTATATTCTTTGAAGGAGAAATTTACAAACTAATAAAAGTGTGATGATGGGGGCAGGTTGCACTCTTATTTTTGCAAATATAGTAATGAGGAGTTTGGCGATGAAATGTATTTTTCTTTCAAAATTTTATCAATATTGTGAGTTGTTACTTAGATTTCTTGGCAATAGTTTTATTTTATGGAATGGTCTAGCAGGTATTGTAAAATAATTATTTTACTATATGAATGAAGCAAATATTTTTAATTGCTTATAGTTATGACAGAAAAGAGGTTCATTTTTTAGATGCAGCTATTAAAAATATTGAAAGGGGCTTCAGTTTTAATATTTATAGGAAGCTCACCTTTGGTAATACATATTTGCATTAAGGAAGTTTTCATCTCGCAACACAAAAGTGAAGCCTAGTAAAATGACAGTGCATAAGATTGGCTTGTATGATTTCTTTATGAGATGTTTTGATTCAGGAAATGAATACATTGGAGAAAATGTTCTTGGACAGAGGTTATCCCAAGCAATTTGTGTGACATTATACAGTAATGGGGTGATAAGTATAAACTTTTGTTAGGTGATCATGTGAAGTATAGTAAACCTCCAGAACATTACAATGAAGGACAAAAGGAGACCGAGAACAGATATGAGAAAGCTTTTCTTATCCTGTATAATCAAGGTAAAGAAATATCAAAAACACTGATAAAAATTGAAATATATGCAAAGCAAACTACCAAGTGTCTGAAGTTGCAGGACAGCAACCATTTCTGAATTTGACAAAGTATGTTAGAGCACACAAATCTAACTGAACCTCACAAGGCAGACAATAGAGAAACAACAAAATGTGGCTGCTGTAATCAGTGTTTCTATATTTTTAAAGTGAGGTTCTAAAACTAGACAGCATATTTAGAACTGTATTGAAATTGCAGTCTGGTAATTGTTTGACTGATGGCATAGTTTATGTTGTTATATATTCAGGGTGCCCAAGTTTTTATATTTGAAAAATAGAGACACCCTTAAAGAAAAATATATGTGACATTGTCATGACATACTAAAAAACAATGTTAATAGTGCATTGTTTAAATATTTAGAGGTGTGTACCGATTTTAAGATGTTTTGTTTTGTGATTGTGAAAAAACAACACCTAGTCCTGGGGGGTGCATGGGAAACCAAAGTTGAATATAGACAATTATTATGGCAGCCTGGATTAAATTCTACACCTCCTTTGGGATTAATGACAATGTACTTATATACCAGTATTAAAACTAAGTGCAACAAAACTTTAACAATTAGCATATTTAAATTAATTCAACAATGAGGGATTTCTCAGATGTTATTGGTATAGTTGCATATACAACATATGCATGCTTTATACATAATGTGTGGTACATTAGTATATTTATATTTTGTAAGTTATATTTATTTATTGGTATTTATTGGCATTTGATTACTGGGAAAGTCAGAGTAGGTAGGAATCCATTTTCAGCAGACACCTGTGGAGGAAATCTCCTCAGTACTACAAGACATTTTTAAAAACAATAATTTTACAATCTTCAAAAAAAAACACAAAAAACATCTACAATTTATACAATTATACCACATTAGACATAATATGTCAACTTTGGTTAGAACAGATACAAGTTTATGACAATGATTTAATATTTAGAGAAATTTTAGACAGTTTATATAAAAATTAAAGTTTAAGTAAGTATGATGCAAACAGGAATTACAATATGAAGTGAGAGAAAAGCAGGCTTATGGTATATTTAGAGAGAAATCCAGGGGAGAGTTATTGCTGGAAGTAAGGAAGTGAGTGAAAAATGTTGATTAAGGAGGTGTAAGGTATGAACAGGTTATTTGCTCACATTTGAGGATATAGTTTATCCTACTGCTGAGCAAGAACAGAACCAGAGTTTTGGCTAAGAACTCTTTCAGAATGGTTTAGAAGGATGGGAGTATGGGTGTTGACCTGATGGATACAGGCAAAGAGTTCCTGGCCTTAGCAACATGGTACAAGTATAAACACATAAAAAACTAAATAACTGGTAAAAAATAATAAAAAACGATCCGAGAACATATAAAACCTGCCTTTATTAGATAAAATATTGATTGCTTTCATCCCTAAAACTAGGAACTTCTTCAGAATAAATTCACAGTACAACAAATCCTCTTTAAATACCATGCCACAAACTTAGATTGGCTAAACATTGTCCAATCAAAGCACATTAAAATAAGAGAGAAGAAAGCAACTATAACAGGAACTGCTGTAACACCGCCAACTATTTAAAGCATCATAATGCTTGGATGAATATAATTTTGATTGATACATATGAATCTTGAAAGCAATAAATTACACCGAATATGTCATACCTTGTTGAAACCTCTTAACTAAATCTAATTAATAACTTTTTAGCTCATTCATATAATATAGGAGCAATGGAAATGGCATTGTTTAATCCTGGGGAAAACATAGCTGCCAACCTGAATTACCATTCTGTCTTTTCTTTCTAAGCAAATTCTTCCAATCACCCCCCCCCCCCACCCCCACCGGGTTGAGTTTGATGCCTTCCGGTATACCAAAAAGAAACTTGGTAAAACCTATACAATGCTGAGGGTGCTAAACAGTGCATTATTATATAATTTTATTTTTGATATCATTAAGAAGTTTGTATATCCTATTGCTAAGGGGTCTTTCAGATTTTCCTGTGTAGAAACTAACACATGTCACACGATAAGCCAAATAGACCACCTTGCTGGTTGCACAATTCCCTTTCCTAAATGTCACCTTACTCCCTAGTCTATTTTCCAAAACTATATTTGTTTGTTTGTTTATATAACCACATTGGCCACAAGCTGCACAAGGTTTGGTGCCATGATCAAAACCCCCCAAGGAAATCGCAGCTGATGCTCTGGTCTAACCAGTATCCATCTTGATTAACCGATCTCTGTCAGAAAATTACGTTCCTACACTGTGGAAAGTATCACATATAATTCCCCTCCACAAAGGCGACCCCTCCACAGAACTAACCAAGTACTGCCCCATAGCTATTCTTGCTCCACTCTCAAAATACTAGAGAGATGCATACACTCTCGGGTCTCAGACTACCTCCTTACTAACAACCTCCTTTCCAATACTCAGCATGGTTTCCAACCAAACCATAGCACCACCACTGCCTTACTCTCCTTTACTAACACTATCTTTCAGCATAAAAACAATGGCTATCTCTCCTCTGCTACTTTCCTAGACCTATCTAAAGCATTTGACATGGTCCCACACAAACAACTCATTGCTGTCCTCAATAACCTATCCTTCTCTCAATCAGTCACCAACTGGTTTCAGAGTTACCTGTCTGACTGCCAACAATCCATTGTATGGCAGAATGACATATCTCCCCAACTACCTGTCTCCATAGGGGTTCCCCAAGAATCCATCCTTGGACCCCTACTCTTCTCTGTTTTCACCAGTAATCTAGCCTCTGCCACCAAACATGGCACACTCATACAATACGCAGATTACTCAACCATCATCTGCTCAGCCCAGTCCTTACCCAAACTGCAAAAAGTCACACAGGAAGCCTTTTCCTCTGTTGAAACTTGGTTATCCAATGCCCAATTAATACTCAACCCAAAGAAAACTAAACTACTCAATCTTCCAACCCACCAAACATACTCAAAACAACTCTCACTTTAACATCACAGCAAAAGACAACACCACTATATACCCAACTGAACACACCAAATTGCTAGGAGTGGAAATAGACAATAAACTAAAATTTGACATTCACATATCCATGACCATAAAAAAGTCCACAAAAAATCTAGGAGTGTTATACAGAAATAAGCAACTTCTCACCAAAGCAGCAAAGATTTCAATAGCAAATTCCCACCTTATCTCCACCCTACTTTATGCCTCTCCGATACATACCAACCTAAGGCAATGTGATCTAAACAAGCTAGAGACCTGCTACAACAAAATCGCCAAATTCACCACAGGGGCATCCTACCGTAGTCACCACTGTCTCTCGCTTGCTGAACTGGGCTGGCTTGAACTCCCTCACCTCCTTCAATGGTATCAACTCTCACTCGCCCACAAGCTAGTAAACCATCCACCAAATGTCCCATCCCTCCAGAATCTACTCCAACCCTATCGCACCACCAGACCACTAAGATCCAGCAACAAAAATCACTTGCAGATCACTAAAGCCAATAACTCTGCTGGTGAAGCACTATTCTCTTGCGCCATAGCCAAATTATGGAACTCCCTCACACCCACAATTTCCTCTGTACCATCATGCACCCACTTCAAAACTTTACTAAAAGTGCACCTAAAAACATGCTGGCTATGCCCTTGCAACTCCCACTCTAATATCACCCACCCCATCCAACCACTACCTTTCTTTCCACCCCACTAACTACCTTGATTATAGCAAGCTCAGATGCTCATAAGCCTAGTACTTATTATACAGCAGAAACTTCTTATTGTAACATTTGTTAATGTCTGTTATGTACTTTGCGGATAAAGATTCTAGTTGTCTACTGATGTACTATGTTCTTCAACAGTAAATATGTTTGTAATTAATTGCTATGTTAATCAAATTGTAATCGCTATGTAATCCAATGTAACTACTGTCTGTTTATTTTAACTGTGGAGCTTTTCTCCCCGGGCCTTCGGTGAAAATGGACCTACGTCCAGTCGGACACTCCCTGTCAACAAATGTAAATAAATTAATAAATAAAAGTGTTTTAGACTCAAAGAGCTTTTTAAAATTGACTTCTGTCTTGTTAATGAAATGTGGTTTGACTCCCATTTTTTCAAAAATATCGAGGTTAGCTCTAAAAATACTCCAATTCTTTCAGATAACTCCCTTTATTTTATTGGTCAAATGATTATACTGTAATACACAGGCCTTATCAAAATCGGTCTCTACTATGTCCTCACTTTTCTTATCCAATCCAATATCCAACAAGTGTTTATAGAATGTACCCCATTTCCTATATACATCTTACAAGATTGTGTCCACCCAAGTCTTAGGGTAACTTAGTTCACTAAACATCATTCTTATCTTATCCAACTTAATTCTCAAATCTTCCTTGTGTGATGTCATACGGGCTACCTGAATAGCCTGCCCTTTCACAATACTCATCTTCTGGGTACGGGGGTGACTACTCTGGAAGTGTAAATAAGAATTACAAAATATATCTTTCTGATAAATTCTTGATATAAACCCTTCATTACAATGTGATATGAAAGTAATTAATTCCAAAATTATCAAATTTAGAAGTAAACTCCAGAAAGTGTGTAGTATTCCCAAAAAAATTTACAAAATTCTGTATATCTTCTACCTCTCCCTTCTATAAAATAAAAATGTCATCCAAAAATCTTTAATACATTTGTACCTTATTCCAATATGGGCTTGTGATTAGATGCTAGTTCTCCCATCCCAACAAGACAGTGTTTGCATATATGGGGTGCAAGCTGCCCCCATTGCCACTCCCCTGATTTGCTGATAATGCTCATTTGAAAAATATACAATTATTTTCCAAAATCATACTCATCAGTTCACAAACAAAGGTAACCTGCTCATGTCTCAAATTAGAGCATGAGAACAATGTCTCTTCAAACAATGCTAGTCCCTCCTCCTTGGGAATAATGGAGAATAAATCCTTAATATCTATAGTTAGAAAAATCAAGTTAGCATCCAACATTTACTGTTTTAACTGTCCTAAGAACTCCCAAAAATCTCTAGACAAATGTGGAGTATCTTCTATTAAAGACTTAACCCAGGAATCAACAAGTATTGCTAGGGGGTGAGTCTTAGACCCACTCTCAGCCACAATAGGTCAAAACGGGGGAAAAGCCACACGTTTATGGACCTTAGGAATACCAAAAAAAGACAAGAATAATGGTGTCCTTCATATACAAAAATTGTACACCTCAACCCTAATCCTCCCATTGACCACATAGTATTCCAAATGTGAATCTATATGGGAAAAGGTGATATTAATTTAATTTTTCAAAGCCACTGCAAATGTTAAATTGTCAAACAGTATCTTCTGTAGTGCATTGGAATAGATAATATCCTCAAATAATACTATCCCCCCTCCTGTAGCTGAAGCCATAAGCTTTATTGATGTATCAGCCCTAAGTTCGGAGAATAATTTGAATTCTTGCTTGGTCAAATTCTAATTAAACCTACCTTTCTGTTTATAAATCTTATAAATGTCCTCCATCACAACCTATTCAAAAACATCCAAAAGTGGATGCAGGGGTGGATTAAATGAACTCCTTTTCTTGGGAATAGGACACACCGCCTTGGGCCCCCCAAATGGGTGTGCCACCTGTGCAGAGGAAAAAAATACTAAAATTTAATTTTCTTATATATATATATATATATATATATATATATATATATATATATATACATATATCTATCTGTCTATCTATATATATATATATATATATATATATACATATAGCTCAAAACACTGAAACTGAAAACACTGAAAACACATATCATACATATACTGAGGTTAAACAACATAAATCATAGCACTTTCAACCAAGTGTAAGCAGGGGGGCAAGCCCCCCTGCAACCCCCATGTGGGGGGCTGCACCCACCCAAACCCCCTGCTACTTATATATATCAAGTCCAAAATTGCACTTCACTACACTAAGTGCAATGTTGGAGTTGATATACTTGATGGAAAGTGCTAAGATTTATGTTGTTTAAACTCAGTATATGTGTGATATGTATTTTCAGTGTTTTGAGTTTCAGTGTTTTGAGTTTTCAGTGTTTTGAAGTTTCAGTGTTCTGGTCTTGTATATTATGCAGTTTACTCATTTTCAGTGTTTTGATATTTCATTGTTATGAAGTGAATATATATATATATATATATATATATATATATATATATATATACATATATGTTACAAGTATACACGATGCCCAGCAGATTTGTTAGGTTTGTGGACAGACAGGAGTTTTTGGTCATTGTATCACAATGACAGAATGGGAGCATAGTTGTGTAGAATGGTAATTAGTGCGGGATGGGAATATGGACGCTGGATTATTTTATAGGTGATAAGAAGCTGTGTCTATATATATATATATATATATATATATATATATATATATATATATATATATATATATATAACAATATAATAAAATATAATAATATAATAAAACAATAATGTCGAAATAATCTGCTCTAGAGTTCAAATTAATACTACTAAATCAATAAACATCATTTGTGCTTATCTGCCTCCAGGAAATAATATCCCCACATTAGAACAACTTCTTGAACAACTCTCAAATTACCTCCCTCAAGAAACACTACTCCTTGGAGACTTTAACATTGACTGGAAATCTTGTAACAATGCTAACCCTACTTCCCATTTAAACCATTTTGGTTTCAAACAACTAATTGATAGTGCCACTAGAATAAATAAAACAAGCAAAAAAGAAACCACCTTAGACTGGGTTCTTACAAACTCCCCCTCACAAAGCTACAAAACTGGCATCCTTCCTGATGACCTTAGTGATCACTCCCTCACATATGTCATTAGAGCTAAAACTCATCAAAACTTACCTACCTCACATAGAACACTATATTCAAAGAAACAATTTAATCCCCAAAGATTTCAAACAGAACTCTCACAATACAATTGGACCCCTCTAAAGCACCTCTCTCTCAACAAAGCCGTAGAACATTTCAACTCAGCATTCCTTACAATCCTAAACCACCATGCCCCAAGTCGTACCATTAGAATAAAGACCAGAACAGCACCCTGGCTTACCTCTAATACTAAACAAAAGATCAGGCTTAAAATAAATCTTGGAAGAAATGGCTCCTCTAGAAACCCAACAGACTATCAAACCTTTAGAGAGCTGAGAAACAAAACCAAAAATGCTATTATTTCAGACAAAAGAACTACTATGTAGAACTTCAGCAATCCACAAAAAGAACCAAAAAGGTTCTGGTCTACTATCAATCATCTACTTACCCCAGGTAAAATAGTAACACCTAACCCACAGAATCTAGACCCTGATAATCCCTCTTTAATAGCCAATAACTTCAATAGCTTCTTTACTACTTCCATTACAAACACTAGCAAGCCATTTATCCCTGATGCTTCCCAACTGATCTTAAGTAACACCAACAAAGTCATTCCTTCCCTTCAACTTCAACCCATACCCACCTCCTACATACAATCTCTCTTACAAAACTTAAACCCACTACCCCCTCAGCAGATAAGCTTCCTGCTGAATTCCTTCAGGTAGTAGCAAAAGCTATAGCCTACCCTGTTTCGATCCTAATAAACAGATCCATAAAAGAAAGTGATTTTCCAGCAATCTGGAAGATATCACACATCATACCCTTACATAAAGGAGGCAAATCCACTGACCTCTCTAACTACCGCCCAATAGCACTATTATCTCCACTAGCTAAAATCATGGAAAAATGTATACACAAACAACTACTTAACCATCTCCTTCAAAATAACCTACTAGCAAACACTCAACATGGATTTAGACCCTCACATAGTACTACCACTGCACTACTTTCCTTTACTAACACAATAAACTGTAACCGTAATAATAACAAACTAACTGCTTCTCTTTTCCTAGACCTGTCAAAAGCCTTGACATGGTCAACCATAAACTTCTCCTACACATACTAAACTCACTTGCCTTGGATTTTTCCTCCTTAACCTGGTTCTCATCCTACCTTGAAAACCGACAACAAGCAGTACTCTGGAAAAATT